>NC_073697.1:93766339-94069000 GCF_023634085.1 Falco cherrug
TCAATTCATTATTATTGAGATAATAATTGCTCCAAGATTTATAACTCCAGTTAATGTTTTTTAATTAATTTAATTTGGTGAGGTGAGGAAGTGAAATAAAAACACACTGCATTGTTGGCGTTTCTCAAGTGGGACTTTTCTGCTTTTGGTTTAGGGTGTGTGCACAACTTGTGTTCTTCCACACATTGGCTGGACACGTCCCAGGCTTGCAAATATATGTAGCCTCATATTCCCTTGGAGATGTGGGGCACGGCTGCTGTCCTTGGCCCGTTCTGGGGTACCACAGCATGGTTATGGAGCTGAGCATCACTTTTTAGCCCACTGGAGAGGAATGTTACCCTGGAGCTGCCAGTCCCCTGCATGGGATGCTGGTACCTCAGACTGTGGATGGGAGAGAGGATACCCTGGGTGGGAATGATCCTGGTCTGCCTAATAGCAAACCCTGAGACAGAGATTTGTCTTGAACATTCCCTGTGGTTTAGGCACCATGTTCAGACTGGCAGGAGGAGGGGGATTCTTGGCCTGAAAGCCTTGAGTGGGATCATGGCTTTCAGATAAAATCATATTAGTGCCTGAGGAACGCTGCTGTGAATGGGATGAGTATTTAGTCTCAGGATAGGAAAAGCCTTTGTCCTGGTTGCTGCTTTGCCATGAGAGATTCCTTCACAGTGACCAAGCAGAGACTCCCAAATTCTGGTTGTTTTGGTTGGGATGTTCCTTTCTATGGAAACTGCTACTTGTGAAAGAAAGTGGGATCCAGGAACTGGGAGAACAGAGGGCTGAGCCTGCTGCGCATCCTCCCTCAGCAGCAGCTGGCAGGGCAGCTGGACTGTGGCTGCTCATCAGCGTTGAACTCACCTACAGTATTCAGATATTTAAACATTTAGATGGGACCCCTCTAATTCTGTGAATGTTATTAGTCGCATCTCCAGCATCCCCCTGTAATATGTTTGTCCAGCTACAAATATCAGAAAGCCCTGTGCCCGAGTCAAACATACTCCTTCTGGGGCCAAGTTGTCTTATTTTTAGCACCCAGGTTAGGAGAGGTTAATTCATATGTAATATTGGTCATCACCAGGCAGGACAGTAAAGCACTGGTAGGACTCTTTTGCGGGGCAAGGGGGAGGAGGAGCTGTGCTTGGAGAACTCATCTGGTACAAGCTGGAAAGAGCTTCTTGACATCGGGAATAGCAGACATGCAGGAGTGGAGACTCAGCACATCAGGGTGTGTTAAAGGACCCTGGCCAAAGAGGCATTACAGATGATGGAGTGGGAATCACAACGGAGGACAGCCCAGGAGATCTTAGCAAGGCCTTGGAGATGATGGGTAGGATGGGTTGACCCTGGCCAGCAGCTAAGCTTTCGCTGATGATCTGTGGAATTTCCCTTGCTCAGGTCAAATAAGTTTTCATTATAGCATCTATATTCTTCCTCCTGAGCATTTAATCTTTGGGGATTACTTCAAAGAGTCTCTCTATTGCTTGGCTGATGAATGGAGCCTTTCTGAGCAGGCCCCCAGGTTGGAAACCGTTTCAATTAATTTTCATTCTCTCTTTTATGCATAACCCTCCTAGTCCCCTCAAGAAGCATCGCCATTCCCTCCTGCATAAAATGTAACATGTGTCAGTTTTTTATTTTCAAATTGACATTTATGTGGGATTTCAAAATGAGTTAAGATCTGACGAGAGTTTCATTTTGTCAGAGGTATATTTTGGACTAGATTTGCAAGTTACAAGTGGCAATCCCCCTTCCTCCAAGAGGCATCACCCTTGGGAGGGGGCTTCCAGTCTGTTTTTTTGAGAAGGGATCCTAAAAGGCTTTTCATTTTGCTCCTCCAGACAATGCTATTTAATAGAGTGGCACAGGAATATAAAATATCTGCATTCAAACACAAAAATCTGCATGCCTGTGATTACAAATTCCAATGAACGTGGGGTTTTTCTGGAGTTAAATGGTGTCATTTTCTGCAAATGGCAAGTCTTCCATCTGCTTGTGTTTGAGGTCTAACGACAGCAGGAATGGTACAAGAGAAGAATTTTCTTCTTCTGTATGACCTCAAAGGTGATTCCCAGCTTCACCTCCCTGCTTAAAGCCACCACAGAAAGAAGTCATGCAAATAAAAATCAGGGATGTCCTTATGGATTTCTCACTCTTTTTTTTCAGAAAATGCTCCTAAGTCACAAGCTACAATGATCTCCAACAAAAAGGATAGGGTTTGTCAAGGATGGGGACTGGGAATGAATGACTGGTACCAGTATCCCTCACGCTCACCGTGGTGCAGATGCAGTTTCCCTGGGATGCTTAAGACATCCTGAAGAAGCTCTCTTGCTTGGCGAGCAGATGTAGGACAGTGCCACGACATAGGTAAGCGTGTGGGCTCTGATACATGAGCGGCGCATTGCTGTTAGGGACGGAGAAGCCAATTCTCTACTCTTGGGCATCGCTATTACCCTTCTGTAACTCAGCTGTCTCACAGGAGGCTCAGACTCTTTCACAACTATTTACCTTTATATTCAATTTGTGTCCCAACGTAACGTGTTTACCCACCCAAAGGTACACAAGTGTCTCCAGGATGCTTGAGGCTGTTGTTAAAGACAACCTGTAGCCATCGGCGGAGTATGTTCTGGCACACATCTGTGGGGCAGACATACAGCTTTAGGGGATGGAGAATACTTCCACCCTTCCCAGTACATATTTACTATGCTCTCCTTTACTTCATGGCTTCTTGTTGTCTTTTCTCACTCCTCTGGTATCTCATGATGGCTTCCAGTGATGGTTACCGGGCTGCAGAGCTACTGCAGGGAGGTGCTGCTCTGCTCAGCCTGCCCCGGCTGTGTAGCAGCCCAACATCTTCCATCTTTCTTCTGTCCCTGTAATTTTGGGTCATGTAACTCTTCTGGGATTCTCCAGTTATTTAAATAGCCTCTGTGCTATTGAGAACAACCATCGTTTTCTTGCTGTTTTTTAACTAACTTCCTCATTTAGTATTTGCACAGAGTAGCTCTGGGGTTGAGTTTCAAACAAAAATCTTTGAGTATTTTGCTGTTCACTTTGGTTGCGCTTACCCTGTTCCATGGTGATTGCACAGAGACTGACTTTTAATTAGCTCCAAAGCTGTGTGATATCTTTGGGAGCAGTCAATACAGCTATTGGGCTTCCTTTATTTGTGGAAAAGATGTGAAAAATATGCTGAATAGACTAGTTTCCCTCCAGAAGGGAGGAAAAGAAACAGTCCAATTTTATGTAGTGGCAAGTTTTCTGCAAGTTTGTTTTTGCAAGAAAAAAAGAAGAAAGAAAAAAACCCAAAGAAACAAAGAGAAAAGACTTGGAAAAAAAAGAAGCATTTATTACACTATAATGAGGTAAAACCAAGCTCACATGCCAATGGGGGAGCTGACAATAATATATGGCTTTAATTAGCAATCAGGATTTGAGGAACAGCTTATTATGCTAATAGTTTCAAAGCTTCCCAGTAAAAAAGTGCCTATGGAGAGATTTGCTAATGACAAGGAGATCTCCATTTTGTAATATAATAATGTAATTCTCTAGACAGTAATTACACATTTCCTTCAATGTTTGTTATGAAACTCTGGACTTCAGATGCTGTGCTGCATACTCCCAGTGGACTGAGAAAAAAAATATAATGACCCAAAACTTCTATTCTAAAAGGCAGGGAAGTGAGTTATTTTGCTGTCCTAAAGGAAATCTGCCAGGTCATGGATGTGAATGGAAAAAGCACCAAAGATTCATTCTGGGCTCAATGAATTGGAAATAAAGCAGGACCCAGCTGCTGAAGTCAGTGGGATCTGGCCATGTGGAAGCTGGAGGAAGCTCCCAGTCAGATCCACAGTCTCCAGGCTGAGCCGTGGCTGTTGGGGAGGACACACCAACAAGATGCTGGCTAATTCAACTCACAGCTGCAGGATTCAGGGCCCAATGGAAGCCTCTATGTGGCCCCCCAAAAGGATTTGGTGATTAAGAATAAATGCTTCAAGGGGCACCATGCCTTGCCCAGGCTGGAGTCAGGCGTGCTCCTACGGACAATGGAGCAGAGGAGGTGCTTCCCACTGAGGACGTGAGGCACTGGGGGTTGATGGGGACAGGATGGAAGCGTGAGCTTCCCTGGTGCTTTCACTACAGGCGAAAACCATCCACCAGGTCCCCTTTGTAACTGCTCCTTACCAAAGGATAATTCGAAAGATGTGTTAAGCCTTTTGCATTCAACCCAAGCCCCTGCAAACGTTGGAGGAGCTGAATGACCAAGCTGCCAATCACCCAGGCACAGCAGTTAATTAACTGCAGGTTTTTCTCAGCCTGCTGCTTCCCCTTCACAAGCATTAAGCTAGACTTGGAGTGACCCAGGAACGACAAGCAAAAGATCTCAGACTTTCTTTTTTTTTTTTGGCAGATGCCTTCTAGCCATGCCCTGAAAGGAGCTGCTGGGAGGCACTTCTGTGGGCAAACTGGAGGCATGAGGGATTGCCTGCACACATGCATCTCATGCTCAGGTCTCCAGACTCATTCCAGGACCTTCTTCCAGGGATTTCAAGTGTCCTACAGAGCCAGGCCTCCTCTGGAAGAGGAGAAAAAAAAATACAAAGCTCAGTCTTGTCCCTGTAGCAGCACACCGCATCTTTTTCCATCACTGTATAGAGGTCCAAGGTGGGGCGGACCATCATCTGGCTGCACCTGTGGAGGCCAGAAGATCCCACCCAGGCACCCCTTGACTGACTCTTCAAACGCTTTACGTTTGAAATGAGTAGGCTATTTCCAGAAACACAAAAAATTGTGTGTTTAAAGCCTGCCACATCCCTAACTGAGGTATGCCTGTTTTCTGTGGCAGGATTGTCACAAAAAGGATATGGGCAAAACCCATCAGAGATTGCCAAAAAGACCTTGATTCCTACATGAATCATGCTCAGGGCAACAACTTCAATGTGGACTTTGTGGCCTCACAGTAACTGTGGCCAACAGAAGCATCAGCTACCATGCCACTTCCCTTAAGACATGGAGACCCCATGGAGTACCAAGAAGCCAAGTTGTGGCAGGTTCCTTTATGATAGCTCAGGAATGCATGAAACTGCTTCCCATGGACCGTCCGAAGGAGCAGTGCAAAGGGACAGCACCAGTGTGTGCAGACCTCGGCTGGGTGTGCTGTGCCCTCCCTGACTTGCTGCCCCCAGCCTTGGTCTGCGGCGGTGGCTGTGTGACCCGTGGGGAGCTGCTGCAAGGCACTGCTCTGCTGACAGCCCCCTTTTGCAAACAGCATGCCTCCCTCATCTCCCAGCTTCCACTTCTCCGGGGTTTAAGGTCTTCCTGATCTACAGGTTGTCTCCAGCCATCATTTGGAGACTTTGGAAAATCCCTTTGTTGCATCCATCGACAGTTTTTGACTCCCCCTGCTGCAGGCATGCATTGAGCCACTGCAATGCTGGAGTTGGCAATCCCAGAGACTGCCTTCTCTCTGGGTAGAGCTTTGCCCTGCGGTCTGCAGAAGCTGGGTGGTGACCTACTGCTACTCTTGCCTACCAGATCCCAGCCACAACACTAGGGTCTGGGTGGGAGGACTACGTTCTGCAGCTGCAAACACACAAAAGGATGCAGAGGACCACAATGCATTTGGATTTTGCAGGTTTGGGTGTTTCTAGTGCTTTTTTGTGCATTAACTTGTTCTCCCTGGGTTATTTCACATCCCTGCAGCTGACGTTGGCATGCTGCATCCCTGGCATGCAGAGAGACTCGGGGATTTTGGCCTTTCTGCACGAATCTATTGCGTTATTCTGGCCCGAAACTACTGAGCTCCAGCTCTGCTCTCCATAAAATAAAGACAATTCTATGCACAAATTGCTTTTTACTGTGAAAGGTCACCCAGAAGTATTGCACTGGTGTCCATGGCTCTCACTTGGGCTTAACCAGAGATGAGCTCTGGCAGTGCCCACCACCCAGCTAATGTGTGCTGACCTGCATTTGCGACCAGGCAGGGCACCCAAGAACTGCAGCTTCCAGGGCATGTGGCAGCTGGGGACACGCTGCCCACTCTCACCGCCTCCTCCCAAAGAGGGAAAAATTCTTTTCCTAGCTTCCAACTGGATAAGGAAACCTCCCGGGTACAGCATAAAAAATTAGTTGAATAAACTGGTTTGAATGCAAGCGGAGACAGAAATGAAACAGGGAGGAAAACTGTTATCAAACCTTCCCCTCAGAGCAACAAAATCAGGCAGCTGAAGGCAACATCCCTGATTCTCAGGATTAATAGATGGAGAGGAACAAAACCAAATAGTGGGCTGACAAAAATACTCCTGAAGGCTTCAGGGTTTTAGGAGTTTTTTTGTCAGCCTACTTTTTGGTTCATGCCCTGCACCCCTCCACCTGGATACCAAGGGACTGACCGAGGAGCAATCACATAGCACCCCCCTCAGTGCTGAACTCGAGGACCAGCATCTGGCCCCCACTTCTGCTGTTTTGTAATGTGCGTGCCATGTGTGATGTCACGGTGCTGGAAGGTCTGACTCCTGCAACAGCGACTCACAACAAATGTTTTCACAAGAGTAAAAGAAATACTTTTAGGACTGAAAAATTGAAGCTGATTTGCATCGTCTTGTGTAGCAACATAATGATGGGATCTGGAAGGTTTTCAGGTATCTTCAGTAAGGGTGATTGGACCTTGCTCTTCCTACCCAGGGAATATAGAGTGAGTGCCCAGAAAGGGACTAAATTATGTGATAATTTTATGTGGGAGACCACAAGAGTGCACCGTCTCAGGATATCAAAACAAACCTCTCAAATGAAAATCACATCCCTACAAGCAAACTGTGTCCTGTAGTCCACTATGGACAAAGAGGACGGGTAGTGGGAGAGTTCAAAGATGAAAATAATGCTGTTTCAAGAGCACAGCACAGAAATACAAAAGCCAAAATTTCAAAAAAATTAACATTTAAACCAGAAAATTAGGCATCAACATTTTTTATTATTTATTTAGAAATTTCTTGTCTGCACATTTCTTACCATCAAACATCTGCAAGGTATTTAGTGACTATGAGATGGAGGAAGCAAACGTGTTAAATGATGAATGTGTTTTATTTTGAAGTACAGTCTCACAGGTGGATGACAGAGAGACCATAGCTGACAGGTGACAACTGGAGTGACAAGGGACAAGAACCCTCCAGAGCACGTGTGCTCACAAGAGCTACTGGCAGATGAGCCCCATTGCACCCTGCTTCCTGAAGAAGCCCTTAGACTACTCCAGGATGACCTGTCGCAACGAACATTTGAGCTTGGCCACGTGGTTCATTCAGTAATCTACACATTTCTTCCATATCGCTGAGAAAATCACAAGGCTGAAATGTTGCTGCTGAAAACTGGTCTGTCAGCTAGTCGCGGTGGAATCCTATTTTGTTCTTGAGCATCCCTCCCGGCATCTCAAGGGTGATCTTGTACAGAGCCCAGATGCTGGTCGGGGGGGTTGTTCTACTTCCACGTTTCCCTCAAAAGCATTTTTCACTTCAGGTGCGTTTGATAACTCATAAGCAACCAATCCATGTACTAATTGAGGAAGTATCACACAGGCACGTAAACATGGTTTGATAGAGTAAGTTAGAATTATGTGGACATATAGAATGGTATATCTTAAGAGTGCAAGGAGCACTTCAGTTTTCTGACATGAAAACTACAAAGTAAAGCAGAAATAGTGGGTAGGGGGTGTTTTTTCCCGCCTTCACTGATTGCATTCAAGTGGGGAAAAGCTGTCCGCAGGGATTCTACCAAATCCAAGGTGTCTGTGCAAGTTGTTTCCCCACACCATGGGCCTGCATCTGCTGGAGAAGAGGTCCTGTATCCCCCTGGGGTCACAGATTTCTTTGCTGTTTCTGTGACACCTTTCCCTCAACGCCCAGGTGATGGCACCAGCACACAGCAACTTTCTTTGATCTTTTTCTTATCGGAGCCTTTTTATATTTCCTCCATTTCAGAGGCTGTATTGCTGTACTAATTCACCCTATTCGTTTCAATTAAGCTATTCATTTTAATATTCCAGGTTATTATACAGCATGGCTAAGTACGCTCAGTGTTCTTACCCTCCTTATGCTAGGAAACTCATTTCATTCTTCAGTGTTGGAAAAATTTAGAGAAAACAGTAAAATCCCACGGTTTCACTAAATGGAGTAGGTTTCACACATACATTCTTTTTTATATCTAATATTTTTCAGCTCACATTCTTGAAGATGGGAAACAGAACAAGAGACGCAGCAATTAAAGAACAAGACAGAAGACCATGTATAGAAAAATGCATATCTGAATCGTGAGTTTAATAGATACGCTGGGTTTGGTGCTTAGAGTTTTGAAGTTAATTAGGGAATTTGTTCTCCAGAACTTTTCATTTTCTGGTATGAATTTATTTTACCTAGGATAGCTAATCTCTTTTAACCTCTTCTTCAGTCCTTAGTTCACTTGTAAATTGTAATCTGCTCAGGAAAAAGGGATGTTTCTGTGTTTGTCAGCTGCTGACACTTCCAACTCGGTGGGGAGAAATGACAGCTGATTCCTGCAGAGGGTGGCTGGAGGATCTCCCGATCCTCAGTGACTATGTCAGGAAATGGCAGGTGAGATGCAATGTCAATAACTGCAAGGCAAGGCACCATCATTTCCAAAGGTGCACTCCCAGCTGGCTGTTACTGCTCGGGAAAGGGATCGTGGAGGGACTCCAGGGAGTCCTCTGCAAATGCTAGCTCAGCGTTCATTGCTGTCTCGGAGGCTTTAGGTGGTGTAAAGATGAAGTGACGAAGAGGACGTAAGACCTGCTTGCGCAGCTCTGTAATCCGCTGTGTGCCTGCACCTGGAGCATGTGTGCCATTTTGATCTCTGTGCCAGGAAGGCAGGAGGAGGTTTGAAAAGATCCAGAGACAGGCAGCAAGGGTGACCGAGAACTGGAGTGGCCTCCACATTAGACAAAACATGCTGTGCCCCTTCAGCCTGGAACAGAGACACATGAGCATCCATCACAGGTATATAAATGGTGTGGGAATAGGAATTGCAATTACTATCCACTACCTCTCACAATCTGAAAATGGCCAGCTACTAAACAGGGTGGTGTGAGAGCAGATGTAGAACAGACTAAATGTATTTGTTTTGGGTTTTTTTCATTCAAAGTATGACTAAATTGCACAGCTCTTGACCGCAACGTACTTGGTGTCTGAACTTATTTGTAAATTCAATCTATGGTTAAAGAAATTTGTGGGGGAAGTCCAAGAAGTGTTACTAAGCACAAAGATGCACCAAAAGCCCTCAGGCAGGTGAGTCCTAAGCTGTGGTTGCTGGGACACACACCAGGTAAAGGAATAAATATCTTTTTCTTTAATACACTGGGTTCTCAAATGTATTTTACTGGACACCTTCAGAGACAGGTAATGCGTAGATGGACCTTAGGGCTGACACAGTATGTTGACTTCTCTATTAAGCCTCCATACCATGATGCAGTGGCATCAGTGAACTGAGAACCTAAACGGAGGAGAAGACTTGGGTGGGTTGGCTGTCAGCACAACTGAAGGGTCACCCAGTCCCTCTGCTGGGTGCCACCACTGGCTTTTTGGAGGGATCTTCCATTGCATCTTCCACTGCTGCCTATGACCAACACATATGACCAACACACTTCGGTTGGCCAGACCTCCTCTCACCGTGCCGTTCGCCCACGCCTGCCCCAGCCCCCAAAGCATCCTTCCATCTCCTGCTCTCAGGGGCCTCCAGACCTTCAGGGTGGTATTGTTTTCGTTTCCTGGGGGATATTGCAATGGAAAGTTTTCACTTTTCATTTTTAAACTGTTGTCTTTTAGACTGCAGAGAATGTAACATAGTTTATAATATAATATATTGTAATTGATGATACAATTTAAGAATCAAAATCACACTACATTGTGCCAAAATTAAATGCTTTCATTGGCTGCTTGTAATTTTCCCCCCAAGAATTATCTATGAAGAATACGTAAATGTTTGGTTTCTCATTCCTATTGGGACCATATTTCAAAATCTCTAAAAATCTTTGTGCTACAAAACAATTCCTCTCTTCTACGCTACTCTGGTTAGCAGAGCCCTATTAAACCCACACGGAGCAGAGCTTTGTCCTTGGCGGGGAAAAGGATCAGATATCGCCTGAAGCTCACTAGGGATTTAATTCTTGTTATTAATTTTATATAGAAGCTGTCCAGATACTACAAAGAAAGGGCAGGAGCGTGAACCCCGCAAATAGATCATCAGCAAAAATTTATTAGCAGTAACATATGTTGCAAAGGGAGAAGTGGGTCTGATTCATCCGGCTTTTGATTCCACCTGGTATTTCTTTTAGTCTTTGACACAAGGAAAAGAAAAGACAAATAACTGAGATGTGGATCATCCATGCCTCGCTGCATGTTGTGCCATTAGCAGGACATTATCATTGCTTTAGAGGTATGAGATTTTTTTTCTCAGATAATTTTTTTCCTGGTGACAGTCAGGTGTGCAGCCTGCAACAATGAGCTGGGCCAGCTTCAGTGAGTGTGGTCATGTGTGGTTCACCCAAGGGTGTCCTCACCGATGTCCAACAGGGAGCTTACAAGGACCAGGTGTATTGAATTAAAAGCAAGAATTAACTTAAAAGTAGAATTAAAAGCAAGCAAACACAGAAAATTGCCCATGGGGACAGGATCTTGCCATGAAAGCTTGATTCCTTTGTATGGTTTGTAGAGAGGTTTTTTTGGAGAAGTTTGGTGGCATTTGGGGTTACACAGCCATATTTTTGTATTGAAGATGTAACATTTGGTGGAAGATCTTCCCGTGGAGGAAAGTCCATAAGGAACAATGTTCAGGCCTTGGACCCACATCCTTTCTTCCGGAAAGCTTCTGTAACCGCCTCTGCCCAGGCTTTGCAACCACACAGTCTCAGAGAAGCCCAGCTGTGAGTGCATCAAAACCTTGTCTTTGATGTTGCCAACACCATGACTCATTAATTACTCTGTAACTGATAGCTAAGGTCTGGTAAGGGTGCTAGGTGTCTCCTCAATGCGCTGCAGAGCTCTGGGCTCTGCTGCCTCTGCTCAGAGCAGCTAGAACTGAAGACAGACACAGGATTAGCCACTGGAGCCTGTGAATGTCGTCTTCATGTTCAGCCCTAGTGCAGAGACACCTGGGGCTTTAGCGTGAAGGTGACAGTACACCAACACCAACAGCTGAACCTTCCTTTGGGAGGAAACAACTGGCAGATGAATTGGACTTTCCATGGGCAATGGAGCAACAAAGTTGTGTCCCATGTTGCCATCTGCTTTCCTGGTCCCCTCACCTTCCCACCCAGATGAAGGTGTGAGCAGGGAGCTCTGAGCACTGCCCAGACTCCCAAGGATTCAGGGCACCGTGACATGCCTAGGAGATGCCTGGGGGTGGGGGTGGGGGGGGTCACCCCTCCCCAGGTACTCTGTCCGTGTGGGTGGGTGGCATGGGTGAGTGTAACGACTGTGCCCTTGCACAGAGCTCATTGCCTGGTCCAGACCCCAACAAGACGGCACGCTGTAGGTATGGAGGGTGAGGTGTAAAGATTTCCCTGTAGCTCCTGGAGGAGAGCCATCTGCTCCACCTGCAGTCCTGATGGCCAAGTACCGTGGCACTGGTGACAACAGCTTCACACCTCTTCTGCAGCCGTTTGCTTGCAGGATCAGCCTCTAGCCAAGTATAAGCATCTTGAAAACTGAGCCAGAAGATCATTTCAGTGACTGGGGGTCTGTTTTGAGTGTGTGTGTGTATGTGGTTTTTTGTTTGTTTTTTTTTCTTTGTTACAGTAGCAATAGTTAATAGCAAGTTTACATGAATGATTTGTGGGTTTCAATATAATTAAACTATACACGGAATCTTACAGGAGTATTGTGAAACAAATTAAACCATGATTGCTCTTCCGATTCACACCTAATGATTCATTAGTTATTATCAAAACAAGTGCAGTGAGTACAGGGCTACACTCCTAAAGTAAATCGATTTTGATGGCTTTAATTTGGGTTTTGCATGCACGTGAAAGCTACTCAATAGAGAGACTTGTAAGTAGGTGTCATAGTGATGCGCCATGGATGCCCCAAATCTTGTACCTTTTCTTGCACCTGTGCATAGCGGATGGAAAATAACTCTGTCCTCGGGTGTTTTTGCATCTTACAGAGGTGGCACAGATTTTGTGGGAAAACAGAGAATTGGGTCTGAGGATCCTGAAAGCAAAAAGATGCAATACATAATGAATTATTTAAACCTAGAGGGACTGGTACAAATGCGTATTTTGGGAATGTGAGCTTTTTGTCAGGCCTGGATCTACAGGGAGGGCTGATTTGCAGTGTGTGCTGGTGGGGATGTGGGGTGATGGCAGCTGCGTACCTCCAGATCAGTTCTGTGTCCAGAATAGCTTTGATCCTTTTGTTGAGTGTATTTTTGCTCTGATAGTTTCTGCATTTCACTGATGCCTGAATTCATCAGGGATGGTGAAAGACTCACTGTCCAAGCCTTGAGCATGTCCATATTTCTGCAGCAGATGGTCTACAGAGTCCTATGGGGTTGGTCAGGCCAGGCCAGCCCTCCGTGGAATTGAACCCAACCTGTGATAACAGTTCAGCTCCCCTTCCTCCACAGAGCTAAGAGCTTTAGATTTCTGACAGCCACCCCTCTCCCAAAGTTTGACTCTTCCTGTACGTAAAAGCAGAAGCTTTTTCCCCAGCATCAACCTTGATTTTAGCTCAATGACTCAAGTGCCACAGTACAGCTGCCTGCACGGGATGCTGCAATGCCTGTGCATGCATTTAATGCAATTGCAAGAGCTGCAAAATGTGCATCTGTGCATGTGCATGGCCTGCTTTTCCTTTGGAGAAGAGGGACTGTCCATCTGTTGAGGAAGCAACTGCAGTCGCATGGAGGCAGCTCCTTAGAAGTGCAGAATTAGAACATGTAATTAATGATCCCTTGACAGGGTGATGCCCTTGCACGAATAAAAACTAATCCAGAGCATGTTTCTGCCTTCTTGCAACTTTTAATCTTCCACATACGCCGCTGGGAATGTTTCTATGGTTACCTCCTAGAATATCAGTTTGCCAACATCAGGTCATTTCCATCTTGGAACCTAAATTCAGCCTAGATTTTTAGCTGTGCTGAACTTTTGTACTGATTTTTAGACTCCTGAGGAGCTGGAAGTGTAAAGCTTAGATGTGAATACACCACCATTTTTGTAGTGCCTGTCACAACTTTGACAGTGATACAGAGCAGAGACTCAGCAAGAGAAAGACAAAATATCAAGGGTTTCATGTGCAGAAATTGTGGTGTCATGTGGCAGCTCACAAAGATACTCTAGATATGACCACAGCAAATAAAAGGTTGTGCTGGTTTCGACTGGCATGGAGTTAATTTTCTTCCTAGTAGCTGGTATGGGCTGTGTTTCGGATTTATTAGAATAGTGTTGGTAGCACAGGGATGCTTTAGTGCCTGCTGAGCAGCCCCTGCCCAGAGCCAAGGGCTTTCCTGCTCCCCCCACCCCACCAGCGAGCGGGCTGGGGGTGCACAAGGAGCTGGGGGGGACACGGCCGGGACGGCTGACCCCACTGACCCGGGGGATATCCCAGGCCATACGATGCCACGCTCAGCATACAAAGTGTGGGGGAGAGGGAAGCAGGAGGGATGTTGAGTGATGGCGTTTGCCTTCCCACGTCGGGGTTACGCGTGCTGGAGCCCCGCTGCCCTGGGGGTGGCTGAGCCCCTGCCTGCCCCTGGGGAGCGGTGAATGAATTCCTTGCTCTGCTTTGCCTGCGTGTGCGGCTTTTGCTTTACCCATTAAACTGTCTTTAGCTCAACCCACGAGTTCTCTCACGTTTACCCTCCGACCCTCTCCCCCATCCCACCGGCGGGGAGGGAGCGAGCGGCTGCGTGGGGCTGAGTTGCCAGCCAGGATTAAACCATGAGAAAGACTCACAATCATTTAATTAGGTTATCTCCAAGTGCAGGCTCTGGAATTGCTGTCAGGAAGGTGAGCAGAAGTACAACATTTTAATATGGAATGCAGTAAGACTGATTAGTTGTAGCCAGTAACTATGCGTGCTCCTACAAGGGATGTGCCATTTGCAAATGTGTCAGTGGATCAACTGTATATCCCTTCTCAGTATCCTTTGATGATAAGGAGAAGTGGGAATTTTGATGCTGCCCGGGTACTGTATTTCTGCATTCAGCAGCTAATCATAATAATACATTTCCTAAGCCAAAACTTTTCCTGACCCGAGTTTAAATGCATGTACAGCACTGAAATATATCCCTTTAAGTGCAGTTTCTGTTACTGAGTTGTATTAGAAATAGGCTGTGAATATGAGAAAGAATGTGAAACCTCATTGTCAGCTCTAAGCAGAACAATCACTGCTTTTGGGAGGTCATGTTGCTGATAGTCACAAAAATAAGATTTTTTTCTGTCAGCAGCTTTGCCTGATCTGTCGAAAATGTCACAACTTGCTTGTAAATATTCCAAAAGCCAGAAGTCTTTGTTTCAAAAGCCAATTATGGTGGCTGACTGACAACAATGTACTTACTTATCGCAGCATCCAAAACACCTGGCCACTTAAAAGCAGCAAAGGGAATGGTTAGGGGCATCATACATCTTGCAGTGCCCACATAACAAACAAAATTATTCTTATTAAGCATAAAATTTTATCATAGTACAAGGACCCGAATTCTGACCCAAACGGAATATTATTGTTCCACCAGCAAATTCAAAATGCAAACACAACACAAAGTCATTTTACAACAGGGACATAAAAATTAAAGATATGTAGTTTCATGACATATCCACATAGCAATGGGAGTATTCCTCGTTCCAGTGCAAAACAAAATAAAAAACAATGTTTGAGGCACAGAACAGATTTCTGAATATGGCTAGAGAAAATTCATTAAGACATTACAACTTACTCTGAAACTCAGACTTTTAAAATACCTTCAGTAAAAAGCAAATACAGATTTGTGCATGCCTAGAGGTCTCCCTGGGTATAAGGCTGACTAATCATGTTGTTAAATGCATAAATTCTTGCTTTACCTAGATATTCATGAGTGACCTGGGAAGCCCAAAGGGTTAAAAAGGGAGATCTGCAGGAAAGATCCCAGCAGAGAAGCTACCAGGCTTGATCCTGTATTCCCAAAGGAAAAGAGCTCAAGGGCTGGGCTGAAGTTTTAAAGAGAGCTACAAAACTTTACCTAAATCCTTTTCCAGAACGGAGGGGAATGCTGAAGCATCCTGCACACACCGATGGAGGATGCCCATGCAGTCCAGGTTAAGTGCATCATGCAGCACTGCCAGCAGGTACTTCTTGTGGGCTAAATACAGCCATCATTCAAGTGCAGAGAAAGGGGGGATTGTTCTTAATAACAAAATAAAAAAATGGAACAACAAGGAGGGGGGAGGCTGTGAAACCTCACAGAGTTGCGGGGGGTGCTTGGTGCGACCGAGCCTCGCTGAGCACCGGTGCTGCCCAGAGCTCTGCGTGTAGATGTGCTGCCTGGTGTTGTGCTGTGCCTCTGGCGTGAGCCGCAGGATGGGGCAGGAGGGAGCTGAAGGACATTTGGCTGCTGGAAAAGGGGAGAAAAGCAAAGCTTTTCTTTGCCCTTGCAAAAGGCAAGGTGTTCGGTTGGAGGCCAGTGAGTGAAAAGGAAAATCTGGGGTGCTTTGCTCTGGAAAGGGGGAGCATGGCCCTTCAGGGTGATGGAGGAGCTAAGAAAGAAAAGGTCCTTTCTCACTTGTCCAGGAGAAAAGAGAGCAGTGGGTGGCCCTGGACATGGGGGTGGAGTGATGTGAGCTCCATCCGTGGCGCAGCAGGTCGCAGGTAGTGCAGGTGCTGGGGTGGAGGTGAATGCCTCACGAACCTTGCGGTGCTTGCAGGGGTGACGTGATGGCTGGGCAGCCCCGCATGCTGGGTCAGGGCCCACCAAGCCTTGGGTCATGCCCAGGATGGCCAGAGCTGCGAGTCTCTATCCGTCTGAGCGAAAGCTCTCGTCTCTGAACAGAT
Source organism: Falco cherrug (assembly GCF_023634085.1). Classification (NCBI taxonomy): domain Eukaryota; kingdom Metazoa; phylum Chordata; class Aves; order Falconiformes; family Falconidae; genus Falco; species Falco cherrug. The sequence continues at coordinate 93,782,362 of NC_073697.1, forward strand.
CCTTGCAGTGGGCTCACCGAAACCACACCAGCAACATGGAGACAACCACGTCACATGGTCTAAGCACACTCCAAGCCAGTGAATTACACATCCAAGGCTGTAATTGCCTTGTTATCCAATTAACAAAACCCAAATGGTTTCTCTGTGTCAAAGACAAATCCTTGCATGTATCCTCCTCCTCCCATTCCCATCACAGCAAGGCTTTGGCAGGGCTCGTGAGGTCCTGCCTGGAGCTGGCACAGGCACAGGAGGCTCTGGGCATGCTCTGGTGTGCGCTGCCCTGCTCTCAGTGGCTGCAGGGTTTTGTCCGGGAGTGATGCTGAGCAACTCAGCAGCATGCCTGGGTCAGGCAGGTCACGTAGGCGATGCTCCTGTACACCCTGCACACCCCATACGGTTCAGTGGGCAGACCACCAAGGTAGGACTGACAAGGACTTTCTCCGGCTGCATCCTGTTATTGTGCTCAGGGACAGGAGCTTTTTCTCAGAGAGGAGGGTAGGTGATCCAAACGGTCTCTCCAAGCCATAGAATTGGTATAACACTCTCTTGCTTGTTCCTCAGTGGATTAGCTTAACACACAGAACCGTCAGTGTTTGCAGTGACCTCACATTTCCCAGGGAATGGGGAACTGCTGAAGGCTGGGTGGCGAGCAATGCAAGTGGGGGATCAATTTTTCAGGGAAAGGAAGAAGACGCAATGTCCCCTTTTTCTGCTGGTGGAGACAAGCAACACCTGGGGATGTAAAGCCAAAATGGCAAATATAATATATATAAATATCTCGACATAATAAGTGATTCAACCACATTGCACTCCATCATGTGAGGTGCTGTGGGACTCTGGGATGGGTATGCCATGCTCATCCCCCGCATTGCCAACCGCCCTGCAGCACAGCACAGTGCTGGAGGAATGGCTCAGGGACTAGGGTCTGTGGTGGATGGTGGCCACTGCCACCCTCTAAGGAGATACAGATGGTCCAAAGCCCTCTGCTCTCCAGACCCACACCTGGGTCCTGTCCTGTGTGTGGGGTTCTGCTCAGGCTGTCCTGCTTTCACCCCCACACAAATGCCCTGTTTGGACATATCTCTGCTTCCTTTCTCTCTGGTATCATCAGGCATGGCAGGAGCAAAACAAGACTTTGCTGCTGTCCCAGGACTTGGTGCCAAGGGACACCCTGCGTGAAGCATGTCCTTGATTCAGATACCCCTTTCCTTCTTGAACATCCATCATCTGTGCATTGCTGCAGCCTGGCATAATGTGTTGAATCATGGTGCTCCTCAGATACGGTTTGTGTGGAAAGAATGCAACTGGGGAGACGGTTGCCTTGTCAGAAGGTCTCCACACTGTACTTGCTCTCTCCATGCTCTCATTCCCACAGAAGCATGATCTTTTTTCCTAAGGTAAAGACTTGACAATTGATCTTCAAAATCCAAACATCTTCCCGGCCATTTTTGTGCAGCCATAACCCTCCTTCACATGGACCAGCTACATAAGCACATTACCTATTAAAACCTGAATGATCCATAAGGAGATTTCTTCTATAACTATTCCATGCACAGTCTGAAAACGGGTTATGATTGTATTTATGGTCTTATGAGGTGTGTGTTCCCTTTCTAGCATAGCTGGGAAAGGAAACATTTGCCTGAACTAAAGGGTAGGAAGTCAGATAGGGCTGTCTGCAGCCATCAGCCACACGGACCATTGCTCTGTCTCAGGAGTCAAGGGAGATTTAAGGCAATTCTCTGCTTTTGATGCTGCCAGGTAACATTGGGAAGGCATTTTTTTTTTTTTTTTCCTTTTCCTAATGTGTGAAACAGTGAGAAAACCATTAGGTGGTGCACAAAAGCAAGGAGGACACAGGCATTAGGTCTGTCTGTGCTGGCACAGAGGCTCTGCCTGGACACTGGGAGAGAGAGCACCAAGATGTGTCTTTGTCAGAGGAGGGGAACGCAGCCAAAGCATCCCAAGCACTGGTACCGAATGGTGTTTCTGAGATTTGGTTCCCACAAGGTTTTCCTTCTCATTAGTGCTTGATTTGTCATTTTGCATTACTAGTGAATATCTTTAACTGCAAAACTGGGTGGGGGGGGGTGGGAAATCTTCTGGAGATCTATTTATTAAGACACGGGAACAAATGGTATTACAGGATAATTCTTTAATATGTGAAAATTAAATCTGATGGAGAATTTATGCAATTGAATCACTTATTTATTTAGATGTTCAAAGCACCTATCCATAACAGTGCGTAAATTAAAAATACACAAGCAGGGATAATCCCACAGGATCAAGCCAGTATTAATCTCTCAGCCTCTTGCTGTAGACAGGCAGGCTGAAAGATTTTTTCCTTTCTCAAGTATTCTGGCTCAGTCTGATCCCCATTTTGCGTGAGGCAAACGTTCAGTATTTCTATTAAGTCCCTGTTATTAAACCACAGTCAGTCTGTTGTAAGATTCAGCCCTTGGAACTACACAATGAGATTTGGTTTCCTCCTCTGGCTGCGGTGTACCAGGGACGTCTCTGGGGAGCGAAAGCAAATGCAAAGTTTTTAAATAGAAGGGATTCTCTCTTTCCCTGGCATTTCAATAGATACTTGCAGATGAAGGAAAGAGCTTCAGGCTCCATGCCAGAGACTGTGTCTATAGGAACCCAGCCCTTCTGCTTATTTCCTTTAAAATTAAGATGAATTAAATACGATTAATTTGACTTTTTTATTATTCTTGCACTGACACCACTTTGTTATCTCAGACAGGTAGGCAAGCAGCCTGTTCCAGAGAATGAGGAAGGAAAAAGCCCGATGAAGAGATTTTAAATGCCACCTGTAGGCAAATTGAAAATTTCCCCTCAAAGTGCTAATCTTTTCTTTATTGCTTTAATGACAGTATACTTGTTGTACGTGGCAATACTGCTACGTTTATTTAAAAACCAAGCATATAAAAACTGTGAAGTGCTTCTGGTAAAAAAAAATACGTTATTTGTTCTGAACCATTCCCCGGGTGTTGCAGACAGCCTGTAATCAAGGTGCTTCTGCTCACGGCTGCGGGGTTTGCTGCCACTGTGTTCCTGCAGCACAGGCCCCTGAACTCAAAACTCCTTTAAAAAAGAAAAAATATATATGTCTGGAGAGATTTTCTGTTAGCCTAACAGGAGTCACCTAACAGATAATATTTTTGCAGAATCAGTAGTTAGCAGCCATGGAAGAGACGAGGGAGCCAAGGTCCCATGAATGACTGATGCGATCATGGCAGAAGGCAGGTTAGAGGGGTCTTCAGGGGGTCCCTAGACCAGCTTCCCACTCAGGGTGGGATCAGCTTGAGGCCAGACAAGGTTGCTCAGGGCTTTTATTTGATTCAATCTGGAAACCTCCAAGGTCAGAGACTGCGATGTTAGACAGACGTCTGCCCCACACGGGGACACGTAAACGTTGATGTCTTAATGCAGAGCCAAAATCCACTCCTGGCTCTGTGCAGCAGGCTTTCACCGGGGCTTTTCTGTCTTGTACTGGCAAGGTAGAGTCAGGTCCTGCTTGAAAGCTTTGCTCTCTTAAAGGCTCCACAAAGACCTGAAATAATCAGGCTCTGTATAAATGGCTCTTAATTCAATTACTTAATATAATTGATTTAATTAAGAGCAAAGACTCGACAGGTTTATTGCTCTCAGAAGTAAGAGTTAGGACTCATACTGCTGAAAATTTGGGCATCGGCAGCATCAGCACTTCTTTTTGAGCTTTTTCCCCTGCATTCCCTTTTACTGTCAGGGGAGAAAAACTGAATCTCTGGAACAGAAATCACCTCTCTGGTCCTTCCCAGGGTCCTGATGCAGTGCACTAAGCCATCCGTGTTGCTTTCCTGTTGCGGACATAGAAGCATTGCTGGTGCTCAGCCCAAACCACTTTTGTTCTCCTTATTCACCCCAGCTTTGGGCAAAGAGCAATGTCCCATCACCCTGATCAGCTCTGGTCAGGCTGGAGCGGTGTGCAGGTCGCAGGGGTGCCTGGCAGTGCAGATCACCCAGATGCTTCAGGGGCACATCAGGAGCTGAAGCTCTCACTGCTGAGGTTTGTGGGCAGCGTCTCGTGGTCAGGAGAGAGGTGCCTGAGTGGCACCATCACAGAACATCCAGTTGGCTGTCACCCAGGGACTTCCACAAGCTGGTGGTACCACCACGGGGCAGGGACAGACTCGCCCTGTGTCTGCCCAAGGACTGCAGCTCTGGCCACAGTGTCTCAGAGGAGCCACTACCTGTGGAGAGGCAGCCACCGCTCCAGGCTGGGGAATAGCATCCCTCTCGTGATCAGATGGCGCTGGACTGGGACACCAATCCCTTCTCTGCCACCCACCTTGGTACCCAGCACATTGAAGGCTTGAGTACATTATCTTCCCAGGCTGGGGTTGGTCTCTGGAGCACCACACATCATTTTATAGATGCAGAACGTACCCACGGCATCACATGGCCTGACGACAGTTTTCTGTTTGTGGGCTGGGAGGGATCCTGGAAACAGTTTCTGCTACAGAGACAAGGGCAGGCCTGCGCACAGGACCCTTCTCACCCTCTGGTCTCGGCCATGAACCCAGGATCTCTGCAGTCTCAGAGCTGGAGCCCATCTTCTAGCTCTCCTGGCCATCAGGACCTTTTCCTAGATATTCAGGCAGTCTGGCTCCCTGCCTTCCTAGAGGCAGATCCAAGCCTCCTGATAGATTTTCCCCCAAGGAGAACAAAGTGATTTAATGCTCAGGGGATCACAACTTGTGAACACTTCAGCCCCTTGCTCTCCCCTGGATGGTGGAGCCATTATAAAACTCAGCTCCTGATAACTCATCCTGACAAAACAGGGAAAGTTTTCGTTTAATTGCTGTTGTTAATTAATTTTATCACTGCAGAATCTGCAGCCTGATGGGAAAAGGGAAATTATGTTTAATGAATGGCTCCCATCTCTCAGCACCTGGTGGACAGTTTAGCAGGGTAAGGCATTCACACACCTGTCCTTTGCCAGAACTGTCTGCCACAGTCCCCAGCTCCTCTGAAAGCCCCTCCAAAGCTTGGCAAGCTCAGGCTGCCAAATGATCCTCCTGTCCCTGCCCTCCTTGCTCTGGGTCTCTGCAATGGCAGGAGAAGGCAGGTAGTGACCAAACCTGTGGATAAAGATATTTGGCAAAGTGGCTGTGCAGTAGGATCAAGGCTGCAAGCTTCTTGTGAAGGACTCTTGAAGGTCCTGCTGTAGAGGAAAAGAGAGATGGGTTCAAACTCTGCTTCTCTGTGGGCAATTAAACTGAACAGTGGGTGCTGCTGGTGGGAGGCTGCATCCCTATGGTGAGTGAAGGTACCACCCTTCCTAGGAGAGCTGAAGAAAGTCTTGGTCCCCACGATAACTAGCAGCAGCAAGTCCGCTGCATGCAGGGAGCTGGCGTGGGGGAACCAGAGCTCCTACAGGAACGACTGTCTCCATCACATCCTGCCTCTGTGCCATGTGGATGTGAGACCAAAGTGTGGGGAGGCCAGTCTGGTCATTCTCGTCCCCACAGTCTAGTTGCCTTCCTGTCCTCTTTACTAACTTAACAATCGAGTCACACCAGTCTGGTCCTTGCTTTTCCTCTCTGTTGCAATGGTGCAAGGTTTACCAGCTACTGTTTCTGTTTCCTCATAATGCCTCGTTAGTTCTGTTACCCCTTGCTCCTCCTTCTGGCTCCAATAAACCCCTCCTTGCAATATCTGTTCTTTCCCATTAATCCTTGTTTACTAGAAATGTACATATTTATTGCTTTTTATCTTGTTTAATCTATCAGGTCTTACAGTCCCTATCATTGTTGTTGCTTCCCTCTTAACTCCCACCCATTTATCTTCCTCTGTTATTGCATCTGCTGGACTACAATTTGATTATTTCCTGCCAGTTCTCATGCCAGCCCCTTGCTCTGTGCTGCGACTTGATCCTGCAGAACAGTTGGTCTCCCAAAATCATCATTAACTGAGTTATGGTGGAGACAGGAAGAGATTCCCCCCACAGATCTGGTGTCATCTTTTCCCCACTTAGTGGGCAAATGGGGTCAACATTTAATGGGTTGTCTGCCTCTGGGGGCCTAAAAGCTTCCTAGATCTTTTGTTCCACCACTCCATATACCTAACGGGCAAATAGCCATGAGATACCATCTAGCTTGGTATCTCTGACAGTAAAACCTCCAGCAAATCTTTATAATTTTAAGAAGAGTCAGACAGAAAACAAATTCCCCAAATAAACCTCTTGGCTTCTGCAGTTCTGCCCATACATCCTCCTGCTAATGAACAACAGGAGCTTTGCAGCACTTCCCCATGGGGAGCTCTTGGCTCTGGTCAGTGCTTGCTGTGATTTTGAAGTGACACCTCTCTTCCAGGTTTCAGGACCCCCCAGCTTGCTGCCACAGAGCTGCTGCCAGTGCTTTTGGGTACCACAGGGGCAGAGTCCAGTCCTGCACGTGTGGCGTGAATGTCACCCACCGGATCGCTGCTTCTTCACAGGAGCTCTGGGAGGAACAGCTCTGCCTCAGGGCTGCCCAAGGCCAACCACAGCTCGTATGTAAGCCACGTGAACAAGCTGCTCTTTCCCCACAGATAGCCATCTCTCTGTCTCACTCACTGAAGACAGAGCGATTGGGAGTGAGACATGACTTTTCCAGGGAAAAAAAATTAATCATGAGGCACCTGAGACTCAGGAAAAATTGTGGGCTTCTTTCTAAGCCACAGATGGCCCTCAGCAGTAGAGATGGATCAGAAATGCACCCACAAGGACAGGCTCAGGCTTTGAAACGATGCCACACTGATTCCAGCACCTCAGCTGCGGCCCCTTTTCCATCCTTCTCTGTAGCACAGAGCAAGGTCATCCACTGCGGCCGCTGAACACACCGACATGACCAATGCCACAGCAAACACCAGGCGGAGGGTCAGGAACCAGCCTGGCCTTTTGACAAGCATTTGCCATGTGGTTTCTTCAGGGTCTTTGTCTACTTTCCGAACCCTGGCTAGGTCACGGTATAATATTCCTAAAAGATGCAAAGGAAATCAATCATGTAATTAGCTGACTCGTTAGATGGAAGGCTTGTGCAATGCAGAATGATCTCAGGCAATAGCTCTGGAGGCAAAGGCAGCACAAGTGAGAACAGCTGTTGAGAGGAGAGGCAGCTGCCCACGGACCCTGGGGGTGGGACGCGAGAAAAGCTGCCCGCAGCACTGCTGGCTGTGGCACACATCCCTCACTACAGGTGACCGGCGGATGTGTGACACCCATCTGCACCTGGCTAGTGCTAGGTCTGCACCATGGACTCATTGCCAGGTGTCCAGCTCTGTTCTGCTGAACTGGGAGACGCTGGGGGATAGACAGTGAGGAGCCAGTCTCACGTGCTGTCCTGAACAGACCCTAGAACCTTTGCAAACCCCTCCTCTCCTAGGCCACGGGTGTGCAGCCACTTCTGCTGCCGGCCAACAGTTCCCAACAAGCACATCTAGATATTAGCAGTAGATGAAGAGAAACCATGTGTTCGGTTGGAGTTAGGGAGAGGGAGGGCCGTGCTCGTGCTCTGACAGAAAGCGGATGGGCATGAAGCTCTGAAATGGGCTGTCTAATTAGGGGAACCCTCTTACAGACGTCAGTGTGATGGACGGCAGGCTCTGTACTGCATATCGCTGCGAATCCAGCCAGAATCTGCTCCTTTGGCACCCAGAGGAAACATCACTAAAAGCCCCTTATACTTCAGTGTCTATAACTGTCTGCTGGCAGGTCTCTGCTCTTCCCAGTCATCCCCAAAGCTGCCACTGTCACTGCTGTCGGGGTACAGCCTCTGCCGCATGTGCCAACACTCCCCTTTTGGAGCACATTGCCCTCAGAGGCTGCGAGCTGCAGCACACAGCAGCTTCTCTCCCTTTCCCAGACTCAGAAAGTAGGTCAGACTCAGAAAGTGAGAGATCAACAGATTTCCTTTCAAGGTGACGGCTGTTCACAGCGCTATGGGGAGGAAAGCAAACGCCACCCTTCTGGTTCTCTTCCAGGAGCAGTTTAGCAGGAAAACTACAATAGGACAATAATTAGGTTGCTTGTATTTGAATGCTTCATGGTCACCGTGGACTTCAAAGTGTAGACAAACCCCTGGAGGGGTGCAGCTTAGTGCTAGCAAAGGGAAAAGATGAAAGAAACAGTCACCGAGTGAAGGGCAGAGAGCACAGACTTCACTGTATGGTGCTGGCAAGTGCGGCTGGCCAGGGTCAGCAGGCAGGCTGCCGGATCCAGCACACAGCCCCTTCCACCCAGTAACACCAACAGTACCAGACAGGCTTCCTCCCAGGCTGAGCCCCAGATAAAGGGTCACCACCGGGGAGAAGGTACCCCTGTCTGCTACAGGTGAATCCTCAGGGGTACGAAGTGATCCCTTAAAGTTGATCTGCATTTTGCATTTGGGGTTAAACACATTTTAATTTATACACAAAGGCCCTGATAACAGGATGCAGCCAAGTGTAGCCTCCTGGCCCATTGGCAAGCTGCAGGGGTCAGGCAGGATGAGGCTGTCCAGAGTCTTCAGTAGTACCTGTGACAGCTGCTGAGGGAGATGCTTGGCGAACCTGTCTTACCCTGTTGGGTAGGGATGTGGTGCTTGTAGGAGGTGGAAATGATGCAGCCTTCAGGCCTGGAGCAGTCCTCATCCCAGATGCCCTACTGAATGCCATACCAGAATCAGGGACGTCTCGTTTTTCTGAGTCCTCAACATACTGTCAGATCCACCATCACAGCAGAGGACGACAAGACAGGGCAATAGAGTAGGACAGGAGCCTGTGGGTTTGAACCTTGGCAGGGGACAGACCTCTCACCTGAATCTAGAGGAGTCACTCAGTGCTGGAAGAAAAAAGCAAAACAACCAACCTACCAAACCAAATTCCCGAGCTTCACTGCTCGTAAGCCTCCTGCTGTGACAAGGGACTGGTCTCTGGCTGCTGGATCACAGCACCTTAAGTGAGAAGTGGATCTCCTGGCTCAGCTGGGAGCTGAGCACATCCTGGAGGACTCTGGAGAGGCTGGAAGCCAAGTGGGGAATTGTCTGTGGCCAGCAAGGGAACCCCTGGAGCCCCTTGGAAATGGTGCACACAGGAGTCAGGTTTGGCATTCATCACAGCTGATCGATTTGACATTGATGCACCTATCTGGGGTACTCACAGCCAGTACTTCTCAAAAAGAGAAGTGATCAAACCTCCCTTTCTCAACTCACCCTGTCCAGAGAGGGCGGGGGTCTCTGGCGCAGTCCCCTGTGGCAGTGGTGACAACAGATACCACTTTGACAGGGACATTCCTAGCTCATTCCCAGTGACACTGGAGCAGAAGGATGCTCTTTGCTGGGAGGCTCTCCTGGAAGACACTGGTTTCTTGGTGGGATGCTCCTGTCTCACTCTGGCAAGGGAGTGTGGTGCACCCTAATCCTGCTGAGCTGTGCTCTGGTAGGACACAGGAAGGGTTGACTAATGATTATAATAAATCTGTTAATCTGCACGAATGATAGCTTTCTAATTAAGAAATGTCTTCTGAGGCTTTTGCTTCTCCTTTCCCAAGCTGCTGTGTGTGCATGGAGCATCTCCATCCACTCTGGTGTGATTAGCAGAGGGACCGGTGGTGCCAGTCACACACCATTCATCTGAGTTCAACAAAGGGGATTATTCCCTGCTCCTTCTCCTTGGCAGAAAAGGGTAAGTGTACTTCTGCACTGCTGACTCCTTTCTCCTTCTAACAGTATCAACCATGCTGGAGAAAAAAGCAGGATTTAAGCTAATGAAAGGATTAGAATAATCTCTGTGTAACCCAGGGCTCCATAGCTGCTCAGATCCGTAATGCACAGCTGTCCATCAGCCACAGCATGCCTGTGCAACCACAGCCTCAGTCCAGGCCCTTCTTGCGTGTGGCCATGTCACTGTCCAGGAGAGGAGCTGGATGGATCCATGAGTCCTCTGTGCTCGCAGGGATGTCTGTAGAACTTCAGCACTCATCCTGCTCATTTCTCCATCCACCAGTATCATGATCCACCTTTGGATGTGGATACCATGGCAGTACGTGCCCCTGCTGACATGGCAGAGAGCTCACATTATTCCATCCTGTCAATGGATATGCCTGAATATTTGCTCAACGCTTTGCACTCACATACCCTGAGGGACAACAGAAAGGTCCTGCATTCGATCACGGTCACACGATCCCCATGACTGTGACCAACCTTTTCATGCAGGTCAGGTCAGACAGTCCTACCTGGTGCTTCCTGCACTGACCCCATCGCTTCTGTGCTTGAGTGCACCTTGTAAAAAAAGCACTGGGATTTGATTTACTCCTAGTGACAGACCCCAGCGGCTGATCCCCTGTTAAACGCTGCAGCGTGCATCCAGCCCAGCTGTATCTACCTGCAGCTTCTAGCTTGGAGGTGCCTTCGCCTGCCAGATGCAGTGAGAAGTCTGGCTCTGGTCAGAAATCTCTTGGCTGGTAGGTCCCCAGGAGCTGCAATCACATTATCATTTCACACTTTCATAGAACATGCCGATCATTTTTGATGTGCAGACCCCCTCTTTTTTTCCCCTGTAAAGGTGCAAAACCTCCTACAGCAGCTGTAAACTGCTCAAGAACAGGGACCAAGAAGAAAAGGTTGGAAGTGGCAGATGAAAGCCAAGAAGAGAAATCTCCTTGGAAAAATAATCTTGTCTTATGTGTTAGGAATTCTGTGAATGTAGTTATAATAAAGTGAAAAAAATTAAAAATTTGCTTTTTAAAGTGACTAAGTTTAATGAAAAATAAGAATTAAAATAATATATTGGGATCCCAGCTCAGCATGGCTTGGAGGTCCCTTTCGGATTAACTTTCATTCCCAGCAGAAATTATTGCCAAATTTTCTGGAAGGAGATAAATTTTCAGATCCACGGTTACTTCACATTTGTAAAGCTGGTCTTAAGCTTCATTTTCTATCAGAAGAAATCACTTCTGACAAACAATGAAGCAGCCATTAATTGGTTGTCTTTAATTCTCTTAAGCTTGTTGCTGTAATTAATGTCTAACTTTCAGAAATATACTTAAACTGGAATTGTTCCACATTTAATAGCTGAAACTTCCTATTAGATAAAGTTAATGCAACTGTCTTGGAATGGCAAATAGAGACTGCGGGGTCTTCCTTTAGGGGACTTATAAATAATCTTAATAGAAAACATAGAAGCTGAAATGGGGATAGAATAATGTCAATACCATTAGAAATAGCCTTTCATGGGCTTGTGTGAATATTAGGTGTTGGGCTTAATAGCTAATTATGAAGACAGTCACACTTACTGCACTGCACAGCATCACGGTACCCAAGCAGAGATGCGCTGTCTCACTTCTCCGGCCACCTCCCGCACTGAACACAGGCAGCACCGTCACCCCAAAGCCAAGCAGCACATGGAGGCGGGTCCCAAAAGCCAGTGGGGAGACGTGCTGTGGGCATAGATCCTGCTTGGTGTGGCTTTGAGTACCGCTCCTTGAAGCAAACCCAAGTCCTCTTCCAGCCAGGGAGTATCTGCCCCTTGAGCAGAGCAGTAGTGGGGAAGGCTCTCGCATTTTACACTTGGTTGTGGGAAGGCAGCTGTTGGCCAAGACATCAACCCCTTTCCTTTGGCAATAGTAGTAAGAGAGAAGAAAAGACTGCGATCTTTAACCTGCAGCCAGCTCTGGCTGCTGCTGGTGTCCCTGTTGGTCTGTGCTGTTATGTTGGCCAGACAAATGTGCCATGGCACATGCTGGACACTTCCAGAAGTTTCTGTCCTAGTCTTGCTCTTAACATTATGTTCAATGTTATCTCAGGCCAAGAATACCTTGTGGTGGAACCTATTCAAAACGTCTCCAGCACATGGCAGATCTCCATGAGAATTACTTCGGAAAAAGCCTCCTTAGAGCTGTAGGTTCATCGTTAATTTTGCTTAGCAATAGACTTCAGATCAAAATGTTGGACAATGCTGTCAAACACAGTGGCACAGCTCAAAGCATGTTGGTGGGAGTCAGCCCACCAAACGTCTCATCCTTCAGTATAGACACTTGTGGGTGACAGGTTCACCCTGCCTTTCCTTACCGCCAAGGAACAGAACTGGTGCTCCATAGGCACAGTCACCTGGCGGGACGGATGGACCCTGCTGCCGGCTGTGGCTCTGGCGCTGGGTCACTGTAGAGGAATGAAGACAGTGGGTTGATTAACACTGATAATATGTAGCCGTGGTCTTGCTTCCTCCTCCTTGTCTCGGCAACATCTGGATTCTTCCTTCTCCAGGCTTCTCCTTCATCCAGGTCCTTTCCCCACACTCCTCAGAGCTATTTAACCACTTTGTGGGGATGAGCTACAGCTGCACATCACCAAAGCAAGGCCACAGCTGCATGGTATCAATGTCAATCAACCCACTGTCTTCATTCCTCTACAGGTCACCTGCCCCTGCACTGGACTCCTCATGGTGGCAATGGGCAGCTGCCACAACAGGATCTCAGCCTGGGTCTCATCCCAGGCATCGCCTCTCTAACACCTCACACAGCCACAGGGCCTTCCTGTCACCTTCTGCCATTACTAAGAAACTCTTTTCCTTGCGTAATTTTCCCCATTTCTTCTCCAGCACTGGAGCTATTGACATCTCCCCGTGCACGTGTTGAGACGTTTCTTGAAGCAGAAGGAACAATCCTTTTTGTGTATCATCTGCCTTTTTGTGATTCAAATTGCAATAAACAGCGAAGTCCTCCCCTATGTTGGCTCCCAGGTGTATTTTCTGGTATATTTATCAAAACACCTCCCCCAGTTTTATTAAGCATAAAAAGATGAACTGTAAAACCTCAGCAGCAGACCTCAGAGCTTTTATGTTGTAAACATGGAGACTGGCAGGTAGCTCTTGGGACTTGCTTGGGCCTAATTGTTGTTTTGGGGGTTTTGTCTCTTGGAGAAAGCTTTAAGGCACGCAACGTTTGATGAGTCTCGTCGGGCAGTTTCCTGGGCATGAAGAAATGGGGCACTTGGCTGCACAGGACTCAGCAGCACAAGCCTGTGATGCTCAGGGAGTTACCTGAATTGCAAGAATCCGCTCAGTGAATATGCATGAGTTCAGCTTCTCAACACAATGGAGGAATGCTGTTAAAGGTTATAGCCAGCAGAAACATCCCAGGCTGCATATTTTACATCCCTTCATTATTTCCAGTGCTGCGCTTTCGTAGAAGCTGGAAGATTCATAAAACATATTTAAATTTTTGATATTCAATTTATTTTAAATCTCCTGTCTGGCGCCCGTAATCTGATTTAGCAAGATACATAAACCAATTTGGTGCAGCCAGTGTGACCTCTTTCCCATCCTGCCTGCACCCAGTACCGCAGAGAAGGCTGAGTAGGGGGTTTTCATTTGCATGTGAGAAAAGTAGATAAATAAGCAGCAGAGGGAAAGGTTTTGCTGGAGCCTCTGTTCTCAATGCTTCACTGTTTCTAGCAAAAATAAAAAAAATAAAATAAAATAAATGATTCTTCCCTGAATTGAAATTCAGGCCAGAAGTGTGTTTGCTTTTCCACGTGTGTGTTGCATAATTGTTCTACATTTGCACGGAAAACCCCAAGGGAGGGATTGCTGGGCGCAGGGAAGAGTCCCTCACCACATGCCTCAGCCTGCTCTTGCTGGCACTGCAGAACGGGTCTAAGGACTCGGCTCAGACCGGTGCCCTGAGGGTCTGGGGGGCTTTGCCCTTTGCTGGGGCTCAGACCGGTGCCCTGAGGGTCTGGGGGGCTTTGCCCTTTGCTGGGGCTGTTTGTGGTGATTTTGGGGTTCAGGCTCCACAATCCTGTTTGAATAACAGGAATGTTTATGCCTTTGCTCTCGGGGCTGGTTAGCGTTTGGGTGGTAGCTAACACGATTCTGCAAATCAGAGTCGTTATTTCAAGCATGTCTCTCCAAATGAGAATAATTATTTCAAGTACCTTCTGTGGGTCTTAATAATTAGTTTTAAACTAATACGTACACAATAAACTGTAGCAACGTAATTACTTAAAGTTTGTTGCAGTTTCCTGTGAGATCATTCCCAGGAATCCCTAATTGGTTTTGATCATTTTGGATCTGCTCTGCTGCTTCCAGCACAACAAGCTGACTTGAAGCGACTGAGAGAAGCATAATGGACTGACTAAAAGGAAATAATGATATCCACAATCTGGATATTTACCTCCAAAAAACCTGGACACAGCGCTGGACTACCTGCTCTACTGACCCTGTGTGAGCAGGAGGATTGATGATCTCTGGAGGTCTCTTCCTTCCTCGAATATTCTGTAATTCCGTGAAATGAGCCTTCCTCTTTTTAGTCTTTTGAAACTGTGCCTTTATTTAATTCCAAAAGATAAAGAGGGCTAGCAGCCTGGCAGGGGATGGGTCTGTTCCCTTATCCTGGCATGCTGCTGCTGATTTTAATTAATTATTAAAGCAACAGCATCTCATGTTGGATGTTTCTCAGTGAGGAGTGAAACAGGTACCACCTCCAGTATGCCAAGGCTGTCAGTACCTGTTACATTAATTAACACGTTGCTTACGTCACACAGTAACAAGAGCTTTCCCTACCTGTCACTATAATGAATCGCTATACATACCAGGTGGCTTGTCAGTACTTTAATCTCTTTCCTCCCTTTTTGGTTCAAGTCTTTACATACTTGTACCACCATTAGGCCAGGGTAGGAGCATCCCTCTTACAGCCCCTGCCAGACTCTGAGCAGCTGCAAATTCTGCAATACACCTCCTATTTTAGAAAATAAATAAATAAATAAATAAATTTGAGCTGAGCAGGTCATTGGCACCATGGAAAAAACTTCTTAATGCGGCAGGCAAATATATCTGCAAATGTCAGAGAGGTCCTTGCCACCAAACAAGATCTATGGTGGTTGTTGGCAAGTCTGAATGCCATAACATCAGCTGGACTGTAACAGAAATAACGATAATGGAAACTCTTTGGAGCACAAGCAGACAAACATCACCTGAGTTCAGTCATGGCCCAGCACTCCCTAATTATGCCCATGGCAGCCAGGGGTAACAGCAGTGCACCCCGACCTGGCATCCCCACCACTTGGGCTGTGCATTAAGGCTGTTGTGGACAGTATCCCACACCTGTTGTGGGGACATTTGCTTTGCAGATCAAAGCAGGCATAACATCAGGATCCATGTCCTTCTGCTGCTCTTTTCATTTCTGAAAGTCAAACTGGGAAAGCCTCACTGAAAAACTTGGGGATAAAGCAGCAGGACATCACAGCGGGGGGTTTCAAAGGAGTGTATGGTCTCTCTAGGAAGCACTTTCCATTCGCTGTAGAAGGAATTACACACCAAGTTTCTTATCTAAACCAGCTGAAAGGCGTATGAAATTCGCATGTGCGTGAAATGTCTCCATTTTCCAAATAAACTATTGCAGCCAGCAAAGAAGTGGTTAATGCAGGGACGGAGGCAGTAGGGTGCCACGGCAGTCCATGCTTATGAATCCTAAAGGCGATGGGGGGATGATGTCTTCCTGAAGCACTACCACACCTGGTCTCTGATATTCCTTGGTGGACTGGAGAAGTCAACATATGTAGAAAACCCGATGCCCTAACTGACACGTTAGGTAACCCACGCCGTGGTGGGTACCTCAGGCCAGCTAATGTGAGCAGTCACCAGATGTGGACAGGATCGCACCATGACATGCTGCAGGAGCGGGCACCAGTAAGGCCAAGTGCACAAACCAAAGCGTGCACAATCCTCCTGAAAATGACGTGGCCGTTGTAGGAATGCTGTCGTGATTTGTAAGGGTAAACGAGGGCTCATGACTCCTGCTTCCCGACTGTTCAGTCTGGAGGACTGCTTGGTTTGGGACCCCTTGCAAAAACTGGCTGTGATTTGTCCTTGTTTGACACAATGGCCTCATCAGTGGTGCTGTGGGACTCTCCATGCATTATAGGACAGTTGCCAATCCTGTACATTCACAAAGGTGGGTCTCCTGAAGTGCTGGGATTGGTGGAATACACGGGAGATTTAACCATGACCTGGGTGTATTTGCTTTATGGCTTTGAAGGCCATGTTTCCTAATCCTCCTTGATAATCAGGATAAAAATTAACTGGAAAAAACTACCTGAAACTGTGAAATGACCGTGTAGTGGCTTTTTTTAAAAGGAAGTATTCCTCACTGTGATGAAAGGGCAAGAACTGGTAACTTCCAAACTGTATAAGTTCCAAACAACCTATGGAAGTACTGAGTCCATCTGCTCATTCAGAGGGAAACCAAGCAATTCAGCCTTCTCTGAAGCTGTGATGTTCTGTGATGTCTCTGGTATGGGGGCTAATTATTTTTCCTAACCATTCCAATTCCTCTAGTAAAGGAAAGATGTGACAATAATGCTTCTTCCACTTCAGCGATTCCACTTTATTCCACTTCTCCCACTTCATCTCTTCCACATGTCACTGAGAATCCTCCTGTGGGAAGCACAGGCTCATTGTTGCACTGAAAATAGGAAAAAAAATAAAAATTATAGAGCCCAAAGAAACAAAGGTTGACCTAGGTTGACCTAGGAGTCTGGGACAGCCCACTCTGCGTGCCTGTTTCTGGAGATGATTTTTAAGGAGGATGACTGAGAGACAGGTGACATCAGTGACATCCAAAAATATTTAACAGACTTTATAAGCTGAGGACTAAACCAAGGAATGCACAGGAATTGCTCCAGACAGCACGGCAAGGCTGCAGCAAGCTTTGGGGAGTGGGTGGTAAAGGGAACAAAAGCTGTGGGTGAGAGCTTCAGAGAAAAAAGGTCTGACATTTGAGAAGAAAAAAATAAACTCCAGCATTTATTGAGATTTCCTTTCTTGGTTAAATTATTTAGATTTTCATTAGCTTAATTTCACTTGTTTTTTCTTCACTTTTTTTTGTTTGCTTTGAGTAATAAAAGTATTTTATTTAAGAAAGTTCTCAGGTTCTAAACCCCAAAAATCTCTGAAGGTTTGATTTAATTTCTTTAATTAAAGCCCCCCTCCTTCTTTTGATAGGAGAAGGCATTATTTCAGCCACATGGGGCTTGGGATGAGACATTGCAGGCAAAGAAAGCCTGTTCCGGAGGAGTTCAGGCAGACAGAAGGGGATTGCTGAGGGGGCGCATGGGGAGGGCTGTGGAGGTCAACACCATCCCTTTCCTGAAGACACCATGGACTTTGGGATGAATTCAAACAGCCAGAGCCTCTGCTTTAGCTCCCAGCCAAGGACCAGCACGTGCAGGCTACAGCAGGGCTGGGGTCTGAATTCGGAGTGACGCTGATCCTGTTCCAGGGGATCCTCAGCAGATCTTCCCGTGGCTGTTCTAGGTGAATTGCCTTTCCAAGAGACTTTTGTTACCAATCCAGTTTGTGCCATGAATCTCCACGTATTTGCATGGGCTCACGCAGGGGAACAGACACGCCGAAGGGACTGGGCTGGCTGTACAGAGCTACCAGAGGGACGGTGAGGACGAGGCGGTCCATTTCTGATAGACTCACGCTAGAAACGAGATGCAAAGTTGGGGCTTTGTGCAGAGACAGGAGTAAGGCTGGGCAAAGAGCTCTGCACAGGCTGCGTGAGTCGCCTAAACTGCTTTTAGAAGTAGGGTAATATGTGCTACACTTAACATCCATTTTTTATGGGATGACGTTTTTCCTGTAATGCTGATAGTCAAACGTATTGCACACAGGGCTCTGTCAAAGGCAACCAGATATAAATTAACCGGATAACATCCATAAGAAAAAGCTGACATGCAGGTATCAAATTAATTTTAGATCTGTTGGAAGTATTATAATGAACTGAATAAGGTCTACAGCCTTGGATCTGGCATGGCAGAAGGAACATGAATATTCTCTTTGTAAAAAACAGCAGGGGCTCGAGGCTTAGGAGAAATACACTGCCAGGCTGTCGGCACCGAAACACTGGGCTGAACTTCACCAAGCCAGGCAGCCCCCAGCACTGTTATAACATAAGTGGTAAGTTGGTCTTGTCAACATTTTTGGCCACCTTGTATCATCTGCTCTTCATTAGGGCTGGGTGCAATAAAAAAAAAATTGCAATTAATATTGTTGTTATATTTCTCATATTTGCTTGGCACTTCAAATTGCACATAACACCTTGGAAAATGCCTAAGTTTGGACTGGAGTGGAGATGCCCTGTCCCACAACAGCATCCACGGGGCTAGCGGAGCCCAGGAGGAGTAGGTTGTTAAAAGGGTATGATCCCGTGAGCTCTTTGCTCAAAGGTGAGCAACGGGAAATCCATGGGGGAATTCCATCCCCTTCCTGTCTCTGCCCTCCCTACTGCCGTATCAAGTGATCTGTTGGGAAAGACCTCTCCTAGTGCCGAGGAAGCCCATGAATTAGAAAGCGGCATGATGAGTACTCCTGCCAATTACCTGCTATCCTTTGTAATATTTAAATTATTTCTAAAATTATAATGTCCTTGGGGAAGAAGAGAAACTGTGTTCCACTAAGTAACATCTTATTAATCAGATTCTTTATGGCACTGAATGAATGACTGAAATCAAGGATCACGAATGTCAGATTAACTCAGTAATTATTGAAAAGCTCAGTAATACAGTTCTTGAATGGAGACATGGAAAATGACTTGCCTTCCTTTTAATCAGAGCCTTGTGCTCCGTGAGGGCTTTTTAGCAAGTGGTGCCTTGAGAAGGCTTTGCCTCCACAGAAGAAGGCAGCATATGTTTTGTATGCAAGTCTGCACCGAGGGAGCTTGCAGCTCCTATCTAAGCCACACATCAGGAGCCTCAAACTGCTCTGGAGGTGCAGGAGATTGACAAACTGCAGCTTCATGAGGGACAGGGTAGCTCAGGTCAGTCACGAGAGCACGGCTGGTGGGACAGGGTGGCAGGGGATGCTCTGAGGCAGAGGCAGAAAGATCTAAGCATCAGGTTCGATGCTCTCAAAGCCCAGCAGGGAGGACTCGGCCGTTTGTTCTTCAGGCAGCAGCTCTGGCTTGTCTCTAGAGAAATGTCAGAACAGCTGGGTGCAGCTGATGATATCAAGGGGCTCTGAACATCAGTTTTTATCCCAGTCAGATTTGGGAAAAAGATTGGACTTTTACAACAAATTAAATTTCAAAAAACTTTTCAAAACCATTCTGGAAGAACTTGAAAATGGTTTGGGGTTTGGTGTAAAAAGGGAGAACTGACAAGATGCCTTGCTGAATTTTGTGCATTTGTTATTTGAAAATGCAAAGGCTGACAAGTTATTGTTTTTAAAGGAATAAGGAAAATATTTTGCTGGAAAATGTACCACTTCTCCAAGTTGATTAAAACCTCAGCTAAAGAAATCCTCACAGTTTGATGTGCTTTTGCAAAAGGTTTCAACAGGCAAACAGAAGACACAAGCTGCTCTCTGCTCCAGAGTATTTGACATTACACCAAGGGAAGCACGTTCCTTCCAGAACTGCTGGACTGATGCCCTCCAACAGAATTTTGATGGTACCTGGTCTCTCACAACCTTGGGAAGAACAGCAGAGGTATACAGTGTGTTGACTCTACCAATTGCACTTAAAGATCTTAGTTGGGGCATTCACGAAAAGGAAAAACACATCTCAACCGAGGTTACTGCTAGCCCAGGGACTCCAAGATCAGTGAGTTTATCTTGGACCTTGGACTCCTCCAGCTGCGCAGACATGCTTGGAGGCAACGAGGGCCAGGCTGGCATTCTCCTGTGACACAGAAAAACAGTTGATACTCAATGTCCTGATACCAATGCAGGGAAATCAAGCCAGCAGGCCACGAGGCTAACAGCGGAATGATCTCTAGGCTAGGCCAGAAAGAAAGATATAGAGGAATGAAGGCAGTGGGTTGATTAACATTGATAATCTGCAGCTGCGGGTCTGCTTTGACGGCAGTGGGTTGATTGACATGGATGATGTGCAGCTGTAGCTTGTTCCGCTAAGTGGTTAAATAGCCCTGAGGAGGGTAAGAGAGGGGCTGGATGGAGGAGGGCCTGGAGAAGGAGGAGCCTGGTTGTAGCAGAGGTATGGGGCACTGTGGTCTGGCTTCTGGAGGCTGGAAGAACAGCATGGACAGTAAAAGCTGACCAAGGGCAAAGCCTTTTTGCTGCCTGCTGGTTTGTTTGTGTTGTGATAATTGGTGCCCTGTGTGAGGCAAACTGATTTGGACCCAAATTACAACAGAAAGATTTCAGGAAAGAAGTTGAAATGCAGATGCCAAGGTCACCCCTGTGGATCCTAGCTCAGAAAAATGGTTTTTAATTGAAAGAAAACCATAACATTTCTGCCTAGGGCACAGGCTACGTGAGGTGTACTCCAAGCCAAGCTGTGGATGAAGAGTAAAGACTATGCCAAGGAAAAGTCCTTATCCCCAGGAGGTCAGATAGTGTAGGACACTGACCCTCCTGCAGCATCTTCCCCAGAACAAGCTTTCCTCTTGAATTCAGGGACAAACCCAATCTTGGATTCACTTTTCCTTGAAAGCAGTCAGCTCCCTATAGCATCTATTGATCTAGCCATAAACACCTCATTGCTCTTACGATCTGGGCTGGTCACAGCTGGCTCCCCTGCTGTCTCTGCGGAGAGGCAGGTGCCTCTAAGCTGGCCCCTTTAGCCAAAAGATGAATCTTTCCGGGTGCCTAGGATGAGTACTGGGTATCCAGGCTGCAAAGCTAAGGCAGAAGAAAGCTACACTCCAAACACAAGGCTGTTGTGCCAGTTGGAGATGAGCCACCACCATGGCTGGCTCTGCAGTCGCTCTGAAAAGGCAATTACACAGCAAACAGCAGCAGCAACGAGATATCAGCCCTTTCTCCTCGTGCAGGAGAATGGGAAAGATCAGAAAAGTGAGTGTGAACAGGTCTTTACTCTTTTAATTAATTCTCAGCAAACTGTATTGAAATTGTGCCTCGGAGTGTTTATCATTAAGACAATTATTTTAGGCTGACCTACTTTTCTCTGTCTCTTTAATAACACGGGCCACATCATTAGATTTGTACATGGGCAACAGAGAAAGAAAGCTAATTGGTAGCAGCTTCTTTAAGAAATAAAGCAGCCTAATCGTTTGCCTCCTCACGTTCTTCCATTACAGCTGAGGAACTGCAGAAGATGTTCACTGATTAGTCTGTTGAATTATGAATTAGGCTTCTGGTCCCAGTGCAGCTGTTTTCTCCATGTCATTCCTAGCACTTTATTTCCCCATCTGCTTATAAAACCAGGAGCTTGATCCTGCAATAAACACTTCAAATGCTTTTTTTAGAGGCTAATTAATTGTGTTGCATTTCTTGAACGTGTATAGCTACCCTCGCTTGCATCAAATTAACAATGCTAATTTCTCTACTGCTCTGTGCCCAAACAATCCCTCCTACAGATGAGTTGGAAAATACAGAGGACCTCATCAAACCATTCTTATGTTTCAGGTTCTTACAGTTTTGATCGTTTCCGTGCACAATGCAGAAAGGGTGTCATCAGAGGAGTTGCATTTGCAAACCAGGTTTATCACTCCCAAAGCAACTTGGACTGATCCTTCCTTGCAGGAGCCAGAACAGTGGAGTGACATTTGCAACTGGCTCACACCTAATGTTCAGTCTTAATCTCCAGTTGCTGCCTTGGCCACTGGTCTGTGTGAGCTGGAAAGGGCGCTGCTTGGCACCTGTGAGTTGGTTGTACAGCTTCAGATGACATGATGCTAATGGGGTATGCTGAGGCCTGAGTGATGAGCAAGGCTACATAAAAGTAACAGCTAAATAAGAGACTAGTTTAAATTAATGAGCCTTTTAAAGTATACAAGCCACTGCGGTCCACAGTAATTAGATGACAAATCATAGTTTATTGTCCATACCAAGCTCACTGTGGATCACCTCCTCATGCATGTTAGGGTTGATATACAAGGACATCTCATGTGGCACCTTGTGCAGCTGTGATTTGGATGCCAGTGGTATCTTGCATGTGCAAGCAGATGTGTTGGCTTTCCAGGCTCACCGAGCACTCACAGGGGGTCTTGGGGACCCATGCAAGCCAACTAGGCGGACCTGGGTCTGCCTCTGAAGGAAGAAACTGGAGGGTGAGGAAAAGCAAACACCAAGAGCATGGATCAACCCCTATCTAAGGGGCCAGAGTCCCTTTTTTGCTTCTAATTGGGGGGGCAAATCCATTCACCCAAGCTGATCTACAAGCACATCTTCCTCAGTTTTAATGCCTTGGCTTATGCAACTATAAGGAAGATGCCAAAAATTTTGTTTGGAATTTGAGCTGATATTGTAGGCTCACTTTTCTCTCAGACAGCAGCTTTTTCGCTTTTGGTGGAGGTGGTGGGGGCAGAAATCAGAGAAGTGTGTTTGGGGGATGGCAAGACAGAGGCCGGCAGGGCAGTAGTCCTTGGTCCCAGCTTTATACATCCAGTGGAAATGTATTTTTCTGCAGGAGGAGCCTATGGGCTCCTCACAGTCACCAGAGAGAGAGAGAGAGAGGTCCTGAAGGGCGTTAATCTAAGCCATGTTAGATGCTTCCTTTAGGATGGAATGGATAACACCCTAAGCGTGTCACTTCTCAGATGGTGCCGTGGTTGAATGACCAGCTCAAAATGGAGATATAAGAAACCAGGTGATACAAGCTCTGTTTCTCCTGCTTGACCCACTACTTGATTAAGGTTGTTTTATTTTTCCTTTGCCTGTCCACTTTATCTTTCTCCCTCTCTCCTGCTCTTTTTAAGAGAACCACTCAAAAAATTAAAAGCCCAAATCTATTTTTTTCACCATTAGGATAGCCAAGGATTGCCAGAGGTTGCCCATGGAGGACGTGGCATCTCCACACCCGCAGGTTTTTAAGACAAACCTGGATAAAGCTCTAAATTATCTCATTTCATAGTTGGCCATGCTTTGAGCAAGTGGTTGAATTAGAAACCACCTGAGGTTCTTTCCAACCTGAAGTATTTTGATGATTTTTTTCAGATTCCAGAAAGTTTCCTGATTATTTTTTTTTTCAGCTGAAGCCCTATGACAAATTTCACTGACGTTCATGACTTACCTTACTCCTGCTGAGATTTGAGAGAGTTTGCTGATTAATGAGTATTTGCCCTCGTCTAGCTAGTCCCTGGTGTGGGGGAAGCCCCTGCAGGCAGGGTGTTTGCTGTGACCTGTAAAGGCTGTTGAGCTGGACATCAGCCTTCTTTAACATCCACCTTGCTCATGGTTGAACCTTGTCACTATTTTGGTCGACCATAGTCCAGATGTGGTGACACTGAATTCAAATATGCAAAGGGCACCTGCCCAGCAAGAAAAGACTGGGATTTTTGGCTTCTGACTGGAATTATTTCTACCTGCTTCATGCTATGCTGCTGCAGGTTTCTTTCTTATTTTCGTTATTGAATTCTGGTGTGTGGTGGTGGTGGTTTTTTTTTTGCTAGCATTAAAGCATTCAGGGCTCATCTCCCTGGAGGCGGGGAGTTTTCTTTTAATATATGTTTTTTTTAATGATCTACATGTAACACAATCAATCAGTTAAGCTCAAGGATGAAGGCAAAGTCCTGGCTGACATCAGTCTTAGCTCCATTTCTGCTCTTTAGCTGAGGCTACAAAGCCTTAGATTTACAGTTTTAGATTTGTAAATACTTCTTCTAAACCCAATAAATTAAACTAGCCCCTGGTGTATCCTTGGTGTTCAAGAGTGAACAAGCCCAATTAGCTTGTGAAGAGCTGTTCCCTGCAGAATAATTTCAGTGTTTGGGTCAGTCCATTGTGAAAAGCATTTACAGCTATACCTCATCATTGATGGTGTCTAGTTCAACACAAGAAGCTCCAAAAGTGACTTGATTTCTTGCCAGAACTACTTCGTTGATTAACTCCTGTCCTCTCTTTCATCATCCTGCTCCTTCAGCTCTGTTTTTCAGGGGAAGACAAAGGACGAATGTAGTTTTTAAGGAAGGTGAACACTTATTTTGCTGCTTTTCGTGTTTGGCCGTGTGCTATTTCCTCATGCTTGCTTTGTGTTTGTTTGATATTCTGGGTGTGTCTGTACACATCCAGCACAGCGTATGAATGACAACACTCTGCATTAGCACTGGGTCCTGGTATTTACAGAAAATGATGGTACATGCATGGGACTTAAACACAGCATCCTCCCTCCTGCTGTGCTGTGTGGCTGTGGACCTTGCAAATATATTAGGCCACCTAAAGCCCAATCTTCAGGGGGAGGATCACAGAATCACAGAACAAGGTGTGTTGGAAGGAACATTTAAAGGCCATCTTGTCCACCCCCCCTGCCATGGACAGGGACATCTTCAACTCGACCAGGTTGCTCAGAGCCCAGCCAGCCTGACCTTGAGTGTTTCCAGGGATGGGGCATCTACCACCTCTTTGGGCTACTAGTGCCAGTGTTTTACCACCCTCTTCATAAAAAAAAAAATGGCTCTTTATATCTAGTCTAACTCTATCCTCTTTTAGTTTAAAACTGTTACCCCTTGTCCTACTGCTACAAGCCCTACATAAAAGTCTGTCCCTGTCTTTGTTACAAGCCCTCTTTAAGTATTGAAAGGCTGCAATAAGGTCTCCCTGAAGCCTTCTCTTCTCCAGGGTGTCTCAGCCTTTCCTTATAGGAGGGATGTTCCATCCCTCTGATCATTTTTGCATCCCTCCTCTGGACTTGCTCCAACAGCTCCATGTCCCTCTTATGCTGGTACCCCAGAGCTGGACTCAGTGCTGCAGAGTGGGTGTCACCAGAACAGAGGGTGAGAATCCGCTCCCTTGACCTTCTGGCCACAAGATATTTATTTCTTGTTGGGTTTTGCAGCGTGGAGGGAAGCAGTGGCTCCCTGTCGCCTCCTGAGTCCACAGATAAGAGCTGGCAGATGACGAATTGGTGACACAGCATCCCACGCAGTTTATTCTGCAGGTGAGAATTGCTTTGTCAACAGCTGTGAAAAGCATCCCCTATCTGAGAGCTCAAACATGAGAGTGGGCAGGAGAAAACCTCCATTTCCTGCTAGAAGAGACTCAGCTGCTCTTGTGGCTGTAGGATTTTAAATTTCAGGCTGTGGATAAAAGTCAGCACAACTTTTCCTCCAGAGATATCAGTGGAGCTTCCTCAGAGCACTACAGGGATTGATCTCCTCTTACAATGTATATAACAGTGCAGATAGTGGAGGACAGCACCATATAAAGCTCTGTGTGAGAGCCGGGCTGGAATCGCCATATGCGCCAGTGGATGTTACGTTTGTGCTGGAGAGGCGATGTCAGGGCAGGCAGCGCAGGGGACGAGGCAGCTGCAGCAGTGTGGCTGCGTTTCTGCTGTGTGAGCGAGACAGAGAGAGGAACACCAGCGCATGGTGGAAGAACCTCCCAGTGGGGTAGCTCTCTCCAAGGCGGTGATGAGCACCCCTCTCTCTCAGGCCCAAGGCTGCCCCCCGCCTTGGCAATCATTCAAGTTCGAATGCAGAAGTGAGTCACCACATCCCAAAGTTTCCTCTGCACAGAATGAGGTTTTTCAGCTCTTGCTGTCTAGAAACTCCAGCAAGTAAATCAACCTGGTAGCATAAACACTCCTTTGAATCGTGAATCCAAACCATAAATCCAAAGAGTTTAAACAAAGCAAAAAGCAATAACCCATGCAGCCCCCTGCGCTGCTCTTGCCTTGCTGTGGCAGCCACTTTCTCTTGCAGGTTTTAATGTCCAGTACTGGTGTTGATAACCATACTGAGCAGCCAGCTCCAGGCAGCGGGAACAGCACCTCTGGCTGCCCCAGTTAACCCTCCAGTGTTTCATCCTCCAGACTGGCATCATGGCAAGATCATACCAGTGTATTTACCACTGAAAAAAAATATGTTCCCAGATGTAATTCCCACGCCTAGTCTTTCCTATCTGCTTTTCCCCAGCCTTGCTCCAGCAGAGGTCTGGGTATCCTTTGTGCTGGGCACATTTCCAAAGGGAATTTAAATGCCAAGCTCTCTCCAGTGTAAACAGTCTCCCAGCTGACATGCATGGGGATGAGGACCACTCTGCACTCCTCCTCCTGACTTCCCCAGCAGAAAAATACTTTCCCCCAGAGGCATCTGCCGCTCTCCCCCTAAAGGTTTTGGAGACCTGTAGGCTGTGCTTCTCCAGTTCTGAAGCAAGGGAAAACAGCTCTGCACTCTGTGTTGCAGGTTATAGGGCTGCACAACGACTTCAAGGTCAGCACGCCTACAGAGGTCTGCTGGTGTTGCAAATTATCTTAAGATTTTATTGAATCTTTCTATATTTTGTGTTTATGCAACAGTTCGTTATAAGAGCATTTTGATTTTAAGGAGTTAACCTCCGTGTTAGAATTATGTTAGCACTTATTAACCAATGATGTATGAATCGCTGTGCTGCTTGTTATCTGAGACTCTTCCTGGAAGTCCCTATGCTATAGACCATAACACCCTTAGTCCTTACGTTCTATACCATAACCAGAGCACCCAGGTTCTATTGTGTATAGGGTGAGTTATTGGACAGCTTGGCAAGACCAATGTCCAGCAGTCCAACTTGGCAACAAAACTTACTTGTAAGGTGTCCTGAAGCGAACTACCTTCATTATAACACTAAAAATCACGCCCACAGGTCAAGACGACCCTTGCCCAGGTGAAGACCCTTCCCTTGTGCAAGCATAGTAACAGAAAAGGATGACACAGTAAATATTCCAGTTATATGCAAATTACTAACCAATCATTGGAACTGGGAGTGTACGACCTTGTAATTTTGTGTATAAATGTAACGGTAACATCTACACAGGTGTGCTTGATCTGTGGAGATGCCACCAAGCACCCAGCACTGCAATAGAGGAGTGCTTGCTTCTTAATGCTGCAGTGGTGTTCAGAGGTTTGGTTCCCGATTTCGGTGACACTGGGGGACCTTCCTGCTGGGGCTCCTTCATTGCAGCTCCTTGGCTCCAGGCTGTTGGGTCTGTTGAAGGCAGGCATGTACGCCTGACTTGCCCTTGCGAAGCCCCTCCTGCTTCAGCTGTATTTTAAAAGAAAAAGTGACAGCTCCGTTTTATGAAGAGCCTGACCCAGTAGATGGACTGGGAGACAAAAGAGAATAGCTGGTTTTGGTGTTGTGACATGACCAGAGCCTACAGATGTGAGTAGGATGCCACCAGCATGGGAGTGGCTCCTGCCAACCCGGGTCCAAATTGCCTGACCTGGAAGCCAGGCTGGGGGGGGGCGGGGCTGGATGCTGAAAGCTGAAGCGGTATTTCCAGGGTTAGACAGAAGTTGAAAATGCATCTTGAAGAACACTACAATATCAAACATGGGCTTCTAAATCTAACTAGCTCCTATTTTAAGTGCCCCTGTCAGATTTACCTATAAAATTTTGTTCAGATGGGGAGTCCATGGCCAGGAAATGGATGTGAATACAAATCTCACCATTACTTAGCTAAAAGCTGAGTGTCTTAGCTGTATATACATATACATATGTCTTAGACCAACGGAGATAGGGGCTGAGCATCCGCTTTTGTATGACAGCTCTGCCCTTCTCCTGGTGAGCATTTGTGTTGCTGTATGCAGGGTACTGAGCCTGGGTTGAGAATGGGGTGGCTTAGAGCCAAATGAGACCTTGCGAGGAGCTCCAGGCATGGGTGGTTTTGTGGAATTAGTAAGGTGAGAATGACAAAAATAGCCTGTGATATTTTGATGATGGCAACTTTCTGATAGCTGCCAAACCACTCATCTCTTCTGTTGAGTCAGTTGCAAATCACACTTGTGTTGCTCCCTGCAGTGCTCTCTGACTAAATTTGCAATAAAACCCGAGGAAGTGTTCAGTGGCAACGGAGTGGAGCAAACGTCAGTCGGACACGCCAGGTCATACGTCTTCCTGTCTCTGGAAAGCAGTGATCTCAGTTGGACAACACTTAGGAAAAGCACACAGGCTGGCTGGTGTCAGACAGTGTCAGAAGTCTCTTGACCAAAATGCTGGAAAATGGTCAGTGTTTAAGAAGAAAGTAACATGTCCAGGCACTTAAAACTGTGTGAATTGGAGTGTCCAAAGGCCATTGCAACCTGCTGGTGTGCTGAAGCCAAGGACATCGTGTCCTACTGACATGCAGACAAGTATTTATTAGCTCATTACATCACTTTCCAAGTGCTAAAGATTCACAGGCAGACACAACTTTGTACAGGCTTTATGGAAAAACAAGGATTGCATACCATGCAGCAGTTTATCAGGTGCACCACAGCTACCCTAGAGACCTCAGCCTTTTCTTTACTCCTCCTTTCTTGCTGATCTGTGTGACTTCTATGTCAGGATGTCACTCAGTTACTTTCCTTGGATCTTTCAGTGCTAAGTGCCTTCACTTGTCAGGTTTTGGCATCACCTCGTGCACAGCATTCTTGCAGAGCTAGGGCCAGACCCTCAGCCAGGGTCCTTGAGGCTCTTCCCATTCTCAGTCTTTCAGAGAACATGGAAAAATGATCTGCTGCAAATGCTGGTCCATACACAGGAGAGAGGCTGGTGATGGAAACCCTTAAACTGCTGTGAAAAGGAATTACTGATTTGTTTGGCTAAGAATTGAAAAAAGATAACTTTTCAGCTTATATCTTAAAAAGTATTGGTACCTGTGGTTGATGTGAGACAGCCAAGGCAATGGGCACACGTGGTGGAGAAGGCAATGACCTACGTATGTGTCAGAAGGAGACAGGAGTGGACCATTCACTGCTGCCATGGATGAATGAACACATGCCTGAAAGCAGAAGCATCATCTGTTGAGCTTGCACAGCAAATATACGTGAGGCAGGAGCTTCTTGAATGCTCCAGCAGCTAGAAAACCTGTGGCAGGGCAGTGCAAGGTCTCTTGAGTTCCCATGCAAGCCCCTGCTTCGCACATCACCTGCTAAGAGCATGTGCCTGCTGCTCTGCAGCCGTGGCAGGCCATCTCCTGGGGGAGCAGCAGCAGCCTGCAAGAGGCCACCAGCTGGCTGGCCAAGGCACAACGTGCTGGTGCTGGCACCTAGTTTTCCATCACGGCTTATTTGTGTCCAGAGAGTGAAACTGCAGCTGGATTTGCTCTGATGTGTTCAAGGTGAGTGTGAAGATGCCTCTGTGTGTGTGCTTTTTCTTCAGGATACACGGTACTTGGATCAGATCAAGTTTATGTTCAAATAAACCGTGTCTGGGCTGGAAGCCACGAGGAGGGTCCTGCTTAACACCCATGAAACCAAGAGCAGACCCCTGCTCCCAGAGGTAAATAAGATGAAAACCAACTTGTTTTGTTTTGCTGATTCTACAGAAACCGATGGCAGTTAACGTTTCTCTCCTTTTTTGTTTTTTTTTGGTTTTTTTTGTTTCTTGACAGCCCTCCCACCTCCAGAGTGAGCTACATGGGTCATTAATTATGCAGTTTCCATTTCATGAGGATTAAGTCCCATGTCCACAAAAAATGGACAGACCTGAGATATTTTGCTGAAGAGATATTTAAAGGTAAAAAAATTACCAATCCATCTGCAGTAAGAGAATTCCCAACCACATTCCCATCCCATAATACACAGAGCAGAGTAAGAAGGGTCTCATGAATAGCCATTGCTCATGATGATAACCCTAACAAAATAATTTTCTAGGAGTAATGGGAGGAAAATGAGAGCAAGGATGGTTAAACTGTCAGGGAAAGTCTCCCTGGAGATCAATTTTACAGAGGAAGAAGTTCTGGGACGTAGGTGATTGAAACTTCGGTTCTTCAGATATGATCTGGGAAAATAATAGTCTTTTCATTTCAGTGACCAAGCTTAAAAATCCAGTGAAGTTTGTTTTGGAAGGAACTTCTGTTGTTCTTGTTGAAAGCACATAGTTTGGAAAAAAGCATCCCTCAATTCCTTTTAGGTCAGTCTGGAATGTCTCCACTGAGAGGCAGATAAATATTGTGCTTTACTTTGGGCTGATCTGCCTGCTTTGTTTAAGTCTTGCTCCTTTGATGCTGGCTGTTTTTACATTGAAAACATACAATTTAATTAAAAAAACCCAAACAAACAAACTCTACTTACATTTCCTTAGCACATTTTTGTTTTGAGAGCGTCTAGACGGAACACTTGGGCATTGTCAGTTTCCCCCATTTCTTTATGCCCAGGACACTAATTCAATTTGGTCAACAATAACATGTGGTCTCATTCATCCTGAATGTTATTTTGTGTAACGCTTTGCTTATTAATTGCATCCTTTTTTTTTCTTTTTTCCCGATCTTGTTTTACTTGAGGTGCTTAAAACGAGCCTAGACACAGCTGAGTAGGATGCTGGTGCACAGAAGCTAACAGAAAACTTCAGACTGGCAAAAGAAAAAGAAAAAGGACAGACACCATCAAAAAACTGAGATGGGATTTTCCTTATCGTATGACCTGCTGAGCACATGTCATAAACTGGAGCAGCGTGAAATGAGTCAGCCGTCAGCAGCAGGCACAATTAGAAATGTTTTGCAGTCCACTGGCACGAACATGGCAACTTTGGTGGGAACGGGTTTTTTTTACAGCGCCTCTTTGATGACCCAACGTCAATCAAATGACAGTAAAATTTATCCCACCTACCTCTAGCTGCCTAAATATTCAATGTCCAATCTACAGGACTAATCATTGATAATGAAAGAGTCACGCCTCTGGCAGGTGATTCATCCCACCAGCTCCGGCTACTCATGATAGCCTGTGAAGAGCTGTCTCCCACCCAGCCTGCCTATGTTAAAGCAAACATCTTGGCTTAGCCTGCAGAAAGTTGGAAGCACTCAGTCCCCTGCAACCACAGCAACAGACATATGCTAATTACTTTTCTTGAAATATATATTTTTCATAAATTTCATTTTCAGTGTTTGCAGCTTGGGCTCTTTCCCAAATAAAGCAGCCAGTGATTGAGCCTGGGTTTATTGCTTCCACAATCCAAATTACAGCTATTATTGCCATCTACAACCTGTAATTATCCTCAGCTTGCATATTTCATTTCTTTATCGAAACATACTTTGCGCTGATGAAAGGTGATAGACTGGCAGCCTTGGAAAGCGACGGCTTCTGCCAGATGCAAAGCGAGAAAGCAGAAACACGGCCCCTGCTCCAGCCCCCTCCCTCACTTTTCAAGATGCAGCTGCATGCTTGCTTCCCAGCACTCAGGGACACAGGGAGCATCATCTTGGGAAGAGGTGGTGCACCTCAGCTGTTCCCCCACGGATCAGCTCTCCCTAATTTCTTCTGCTTTATTCTGCACTCCTGCAGGCTGGGCTGAGGGAAACCTCTCATGCCTGTGGTCCAGCTGGTTTACCCAGCCAGGCGTTTTTTGCTCTACCACAGGGCTTGGTTTCTCATCCCTGAAAGACAAGCTCTCCAAACTACTTGAACGTGATATTTCTGCCAGGCTAAGGCTGTCTGGCTGGTTTACCTGGAGATAACCCTCTAATTCCACACAGTAATTAATCTCAATGAAGTTTCCCCAGGCTGAGAGCAGCCCAGTTGTATTTTCTGTGAACTAACCGGACTGTTCAGATGCAGAAATCCCATCTGCATCCACTGCATGCATCCATAGCAACTGCAGAGCTCATGCATGTGTGTCCCACACCTGTAGAAGCACTGGATGTACCATTTGTGAATTTAGTTTTTTTTGATCTGGGAAGTGATACTTCCCACAACAGCTGGCTTTCTGAGCCTGCACTGAGGCGTGTATATTCACGTATTTCAGGCCAGAAAATCGAAGGCAGAAATGGGGCTGTACTGAGAATAACAATACAGTATTTCTAAAAGGTTTGATTCAAAGCTCCCATACTCATACAGCAAAATGTGCTCCCAGTCAAGCATGGTGGGACAGAGGGCTGAAATGCAAGTAAACCTTCTCCCTTTTAGCAGTAAGGGAAATGTAGAGGTGGCTGCCTCCCAGCCATCCCAATTAGGATTAATTGTGGAAAAAAATCACTCCCAGTATGTTCCTCCATAAGTGCTCTTTGCGTTTTTAGAAGTTCTGTGTGTATCACTGCTCTGCCCCTACCTTTTTCTATAAAGCAGGCTGCCTGGATGAATCTATGCCATACCCCCTTTGAGCCCAGCATCTTTTCCTGCGCTTAGCATGTATAAAATTTTCCAGGGGCCTTAATTAGTAGAATTGGGCAACAATTACATAGAGAAGTATCAGTGGGACTGAGCTGTGTGTTGCTCGGGTGGGGAATGGGATTAGCCCGAGACAGATGCTGCCATAAAAAGAAGTTAAACCCCTGCCCAGCAAGTACTGATGCACATGAAGGCAGAGCTCCTGCCACAGTGTCACTGGCTCACCTCTGGGCCACTTGTATGGACATACTCAGATGGACCATGTCCTGCAGCTCTGTTGAGAAGAGCTTTGACTGATGCTCGCACCAGTTTGGTGCGAATCTCTTGACTGCTCGTCTTGCTGCCGTTCCTTGGCAGCTGTGCTATGGATGGAGCTATCACACCCTTGGTTTATTCCGGATGGAGGTAGGAGGGAGTCATGGACAAAGTGACCACAAGTCATGGGGGAGGGAGGCTGTTGGGTCAAGTACCACCCAGAAGATGCATCTGTGTCTGTAACACGGTCCCTCTGATGGGAAGGAGGAGCACCTCTTTCTCACTTGGGAGAGTGTTAGTATTTTCACCAGCTGTCGTTGTCTGCTGTTAGTACGCGTGTGATGTCAGCACTGCAATCCCTGAGACCACAGTGTAGGTGTATTTGCTGCCTCAGATGCTTCAAGAATCTTTTTGCCTGAAGACTTGGATAGAGACATGAAACGTAGGTGCAAAATCCAAATCTGCAACCCTACTTACAGCAAAAGCCTTAGCAGCGTTCTCATCCTTTTCAGCTGCCTTTCACCACACATGTTGGGTGGTGGTGGGGGTTTTTTGGGGTTTTTTTTTGTTTGTTTGTTTTCTGCCTTGAAGTTCTCTATTTGCTCAAAGTTTTCCTTGATCAAAGTTCTCTTTCATTTCCCTTGAAGGGTGACCCAGGTGCTAACTGGAGGCAGTTATTTAGTGCAGGACATCTTCCCAGCTGTCAGACTGGTCCTTTTGTAGAACAGCTATCAAGATTTGGTGGCCCAAAAGCTGGAGCGTGACTCCATTTAGTTCAGTCCTAGTGGGATGGGAGTGCCCTGGCCCCAAGTCTTGAGATACATTAGAACATAAAGTGCCCACTGCTAACACAAAAGCATCTTTCTGCAGGAAGGATGTCTCCCAAAGATTCAACTACACAATCAAACTCAGTTTCAGCCCACAGCCTAAATTCCAAGTTATTTTTAGGGGGCCAGCTTCCACAAAATAGGAGGAAAGTCCCCATTCCCTCCCTCCCAGATACCTTTTTCCAAGTAGCCACTTGAGAAGCAGTGAAAGCCTTCTCTGGAAAGGAGGAAATGTGCCTTGGGATATCCTGAAACAGAAGAGCAAATAAATACGTACGTTTCTTGCAGCCTGGGTGAGTGTTTCTGATTTAAAATAAAAGGCTGGTCAATGTTAACACTTGTCGTTATGTTTTTGCTTTCACATGGCTCTCCCTGCTGTCCCCCATATCCCTTTTAAAAATGTTCAAGATAGACTTTCTTTCCAGATACAGTTCATCTGCCTGAGGATGAAACAAGAGATATACTTGAGTCCTGTCTTCTGATATGAGGTGGACCAGTGAAACAGCTCTGCCTTTCTTGACAGGACCATGTAGTATCTGCTGCTACTGAGGTCGAATTAAAACTTAATAGTAACAGTTTTGGGCTCTGGCCAAGTTTCTAAATGGAAAAGGCAAAGCGACCTGGCAGACTGTCTTCAGTGAACTTCAGTGTGGGAATGAACCAATCTAAAATGCTTTGCTCTGATCTGCATTTCAAAGAAACTTTCGTAAAATGTCCGGTCTGTTAAGAGTGAAAAAACAAACAAGTAGTTCCAAGAAGATAAAGCACTTTCTTTCCTTCGATTAAGACAAAATACTTAATTTGGGGACTAGAGTAACCCTGCATCTCAGAGGGATGTGGTAGTAGGGGAGACACCTGGTTTTCTTTTTTGTTCCAGCGAGTAAAACACAAGTGGAACAGATTCACCATGAAACATGGGGACTTTGTCCCCTGTGTGGATGCCGAGTGCTGACACAGCTCCAAGCTATGCTAATGCTGGAGCTAATGGGCTGTTGAGTGTAAAAAGATGCTATAACTTGGGTTTCCAGGCTGCAGGTGCCATTTTCTTCAAAATGGCCCAAACTGGAATTAAACTTTTTTGTTTTTAATCACTGAAGTGGAATTGTTTCATTTTTCTTTTTGGCAAGGAAAATTGAAAAAAAAACCGCGTTTGTTTGGATCAAATTGATTTTTTTTTTCCACTTTTTAACTTGGTAGTTGAACTGAAAAATCAATTATTCACCCAGCCTTACTCCCAACACATGTCTAGGAGCGGGAACTGTTGTTTTTATTCAGTAGCAGGTGCTCAGCAATTTGAGAAAATGAATGCTGGGGTAACAGGCTGCCCCGTTGCCTTACCTGACTCTTCCCGTCTCGCCTACTGAAACCCAACCAGGGCTGCAGGGAGAGACTCTGAAGCGTTTCATTGCCTTGATGCCATGCCATGGCTGCTTCTGCTGTGCCGTTTTGGCTGGCAACATAAAACAGGGTCTTGGTTTTGATCCTGAAGGCTGCTGTTGTTGGTTTACTAGCCTCTGTTTTAACACGAACATAAGTTTCTTTGGACAAGATAATGAGGTCCCCTTGAGGAGCACTCAGATCACTCCTGTCTCATAATCTCATATCATAATGGTCTCCAAAGGAAGGAGATTGTCACTAAATGTGAAGTGCTAATGACTGTAATTCCGTGTCATAATAAGAAACTGAACAGAAAAACAACTTCATCAACGGCACATTTCCAAATAAAGAGCTCCGTTGGAAAGAACTCTCCTTTTTGCATGTTTCAGGCATTCCTAATTCTGCTGTCTGTCTTGTGTACCTTCAGTGGGGGAAATATCCAGGCGTTTGTTTCACAGCTGTCACAATGCTAAACGTTTGGCTGTCCAGGAGAGGAGTATCTGCTCTTAAAACCCTACCTAAGACCTGTCATTGCCATGGTTGTGGATTTGGCTACAGTAGCACTGGAGGACAGCAACAGTGGAGAACCATGGCAAAAAGCATACTTGTTACCCATTTCTTTTTTTCTTCTGAGAGGACAGAATGAGTCCAGAGCGTCCAGAGGAGACCCAGCCTTGACGCAGTGTCAGAGGTTAGCCACTGTCCTCTAACAAGTAGGTGATCTGGACCACCAAATTCCATGGGAGCTTCTGGTCTCCTTCTGTGCTTTGGTAGCTGGCTTGAGTTTCTTCCACACTATGCTCTTCCCTGTTGGATGTATGGTATGGGAAAGACAGAACACAATGCCTCAGCCCCCTTCATCCCTGCCATGTAACGCTGATCTGGAGGAGGAAGAAATGAGTGAGAGACAAAGACCAGGCCAGGTGAGGTCTCTGAATCTTGGCCAAAGTCTGTCTCCAGTGCTTAATCCACAGATGAATCCTGCAGAACCCCTGTACCCGAGAGGATGGTGGCTGTCATTTCTCTCTGTCCAGGAGGCTACCCTGCACAGGCGTGGTCCAGCAGGTCCTGCTGACCTTGGGATGACTTTCCTACAGGGACTTTGCTGATGCACCACTCCTAGTTAAGAAGAGCTGTTAGTCCTGAGCATCGGTGGCTAGGGCAGCTGTCTTACACCAGCTAGTGAAGGAGGGCTCTCATCCTCTGCCATCCCACCGTCTTCACGCTCCAAAGCAAGGAACCGGCCTGAGCTGCCCCACCATAGCCCGCAGCACAACCTCATGTGTGCTCCCACCTTCTCCGCTCCATTCCCACCACACACTCCGCATCGATCGGTGCTGTTGAGTTACGAGTGGTGGTCAGTTTGTGCCACAACTACCCACTCCAGGTTGGGATGTAATCTCTCTCCCAATGCATTTGCCGTGCAAGGTGTCTAGTGAGGAGCCAAGAGCAAATCCGTCATGTGGCCGTGGCGGGACGAGCTGGCAGGTAGGTCTAAGGAGAACATAAAGCATCTGAGCTGCAGACTGCAATTCCTGCCTCCTCCTTTGACCTCCTTTAACCCTGTCCCTGCTTGACGTTGATGCTTCCTGGGCTTTAACCGAAATGAAAAGTCTGGCTCATAAAACAGCTGGAAAGAAAAACTGTCAGCAAAATAATAAAAATATCAAGAGGTGAGAGCAGGCATGTGCCAGCAAAGTAAGCACTGTCGAACACACTACAGTCAGGGTGAGTGTCTGTGGGCTCTTGTACGGTATTAAAACTGTCCATCTTCACAACAGATGCCTGGAGTTTCTGTCTCAGTGGGTTCCCAGGGGATGACGGAGGGCTCCTTTTTCCATTTTCTTCTAACAGCTGCCGGAGGTGGCTGCACAAGTGATAAATCCAGCCTGGACTGCTGCAGCACTGGCAGGACAAAGAATTATCATGTGGCTCAGGTGGCTGAGCGTGGTCAAACACCACTAACTGGGATGGGGGTGCACTGGGGACAGCAGAGGGGAGCTCTCACTTCTTATTGGACCTTGATGAGGCTTTAGTTGATGTCTCAAGACCCCAAACTGGATTCAAAACACTTGCCAGGAGTAGTAAATCTGCCCTGGCTCTGGAGGTGTCCAGTGCTACAGCCTCCTCTGCCTCTCCTCCTGTGGCTGCAGCTCCTCCTGCACATCTGCTGACTGTCCTGGGAGCAGGAGTCCAGCAAAGGGCCAAGAGGATGATTATGGGATGGCAGCATCTTTCATACAAAGAGAGGTTGCGAGAGCTGGGACTGTTCAGCCTGGAGAAAAGAAGTCTTGGGGTGGGGAGATCTTATCTATATGTATCAATACATGATAGGAGGGTTCGAATGAGCTGAGGATCTTCTCAGTTGTGCCAGAGGCAATGGCCAAAACCTGAAACACAGGAAATTCCACTTACACCTAAGAAAAAAGCTTTTTGTTTTGAGGGTGTTGGAGCACTGGAACAGGTTGTCCAGACATCCCTGGAGATATTCAAAACCCTGCTGGACACCATCTCAGACAGCCTGCTGTAGGTGACCCTCCCTGAGCAGGGGAGCTGAGCTAGGTGATCTCCAGAGATGACTTCAACTTCAGCAGTTCTGTGGTTCTGTGAAGATGAGGAACAACCGACTGGAGATGAAGAAATAATGTTGTACGTGAAGCAATATTTAGAAAAACACTGTTTACCTTAGTCATTCATTTATTTTTCTTTCCGCTAGATGTTACTGCCACTCTCATAAATAATTCAGATTTTGTAAGTTGTAGTATATTATTTAAAATGGTACACATTAATCACCTTTAGTGCATTCTGGAGCTCCTATGTTATTTTTAATGAATTTGCAAAACACCGTTTACATGTACGAATAGGATTAACTTTAATTTGCAGGCTAGCCTGAACAGAATCAATATGTCACAGAATTCTGCAGCCTATTCATATTTAGTAATTCAAGGAAAGCTTTCTTCCCACTGATACGTGGACAACACATGTCCCTCATGGTGTCAGAATTTGAAAGAACTATCTGAAACCTGAATTTCAGACGTTTCCACACACAGGGCTCCTGGACCATTGAAAGGCACATACTCTACTGAGTCTTTCTGCACACAATAGTCCTCATCCAAGCAGCAAAATCAACTTCAACCCTCCCAAACGCCTCCTGATAAAAAACCAGCCCTCCTCCTCATCTCAAAATGCAATGGAATGAAACCTCTTCGCTTCTTTCCTACTTTGCCAGTGTTTTTTTTCATAGAAGCCGCATTTGTGGCCAAATAATCCGTCACCAGCTTCTTTTTATTTTAGCTCACACTTCAATGTCTGCAATGCTTCATAAACAGAACACGAGATGAGACTGTTTTAATTAGCTGTGTCATAAAAATAAAATCTTTTGGTGTCTGGGGAAATAAATAAACAAATATGTACATATTGCTTTATCAAAAAGAGGGTCTCCGCATCACCAGCTTTATTACTGTTTAATAACATAAAAAAAAGAATCAATGTGGAAAGCCCTCTCTCAATGTGCAGAAGTAACCTCTAATAACAGGAAATCATTTAATGATCCTTTTAGCTGCACATGATAGAGAAAAAAAAGGCTTCTGGGGATATACCTCAATATTTCTACACACTCAAGGTTGCCAAAATGAAAGATCTCTGTCGTGCTGGAACAGCTTTAATAAGCTGAGTGATAGAAATTGTTTATTGATGATTCTGAATAAAATTATGATATATCTGTGGCATACCCTGTTATTTTGTGCTGTATGTAAGCTGGTACTTAGTGGAGGGCACATATTTATTCTCATTTCCCGTTAATTTGGAGTCAACGGTAGCTACCAAAATTAACATTAGCATAGCATCTACAAATGATGATAAATAATCAAAAGCTCAAACTGTTTGATTTTCTTATAATTCTGAAATAAGTATTGTGTTACCTTTGTTATCTTGAAAATAATCAAGCATATGTAATGCATAACAACGGATTCTCTTATTTTCACAGCATGAAGTATCAACAGTAAAGAAAACCATGGTCAGCCTTTATTAATAATTTTCCTCAGATGAAGGAGAGCTAATCCATTGTTGGCAGCACACATACTTATTTTGCTTTACCAAGATTTGCCATTTTACTGGTAAGTGAAGCCTGAGAAAGAAGTGTTTAATTTGTTATGACAATCACAAAAATCTATCTTAATGATTACTGATAATGCTGTGATACACTTTTGTTTCTGCAGCAGTAACCTTGTCATTTTCTGTATTTTCATTTTCCTCACACAAATTTCTTCTCTTCAGACAAAAAGTTCTTCTCTTACAAGTTCCATGATAATTATATAAAATTAATTATGTTAAAATTATAATTATATTCTATAAAATTCTAATGCCATAATTTTAGCATTTGCATTTGTTCCATTTGCATACTGACTTATATCTGATTACCCACCTCAAGCAATTGAGAACCTACTTCCATATAAACTCCAGCAAGGCTTATGGAAATGACTGTTATATTTAGTGATCTATGGGAGAGCTTTTCAGTTGGGAAAACAGGAAGCTTCTTTCTTTTTAGGGGCACATTTTGACTTGCTGCCATCGCTCAAATGGTCACAATCCATGTGGGGTGCAGAAATGGCGCTGTGACTGAGTCATCGTTCTTGGCCACCCTGCCTGCCCTCCAGCCCTGAGTACACCGGCTGGTGGACCATGGAGACCTGCCTTGGCCAGCCAGTCTTTAACTATCATACATTTACAGATTTAAAAATTTCCATTGAGGAAAGATTAACTACGTAGTGTTGTCTCAGCTACAGAGTATCTAAACACACATTTCAAACAGGTCATTATATCTCAGTGGAAACGGGAGTAATTTCTGGGATTCTGGAACTTCTCCAAGTAAGGTAGCAGCCCCTTGGGTCTCAAGATGCTGTGTAGATGCAGCTTCTCAGTATTTGAGATGAAGTATGCTGAACTTGATCCCAAAGTTTTGGGAAATAAGGCAGCTTCCAGGGAAGATAACTGCAGTCCAGCTCTAGAGCCCTCCCAGCCAGCCAGGATGGAGATTTCCAGGGCGCCAGGCTCTAATATTCAGGTCCCATCACAGTGAGATGACCTTGTATGATATCTCAAAGCCCTGTCCTACCCATTAGACTCACTAAATCCTCGCAACAAAATGTCAGAGTGTCCGGGTAGGCTGAACATTTGCTGTTTTGTCCCCACAGATCTGTCTGGGAGACTTTTCTTGTATGCATTTCCCCTGCTTGATTGACAAGTGCAGAAGCAGAGGCTGGGGATAATATCTGACAGGCAGTCTGGAACACAACACCATCTCTGTGATATTTTAGTGCAAGTGCACGAGGAACACCATCTTTGGCAGCACAAAAGGAGAAACTCCTTTTCCCTCTAACTTTGTGATTAGTTTCTGTTAAAAGACAAGGCTCCTCCAGGCTGAATTCTACACCTAGAGCAAGGTTTAATCAGTGGTGGGACCGCTTACTCTCCAGGCTTTGACTGATTGATATGGCCTTCCTGTAACTCGTGTAACATGAAATAAAGGTCATCTCTTATAAGAAGGAATAAACAATCACCTCAAGGAACAAATCAAAACCATCAGGGGTCTGTCTTTAAAACAAAGGACACTAAGCCAGCATAACTCTGGCTGTCACTTGAACAGTGCATGGTGGTTCCCCAAGAAGGACCCATCTGTGTGGACATGGCTTCTGCTCCCCTCTCTCCCAGCTGGGGCAAGTAGGTTTTGGAGTACTGGTAAAAGACACAGTTTCAGGGCTAACTTCTTCCCAGCCACCACGTGGGCACTGCTGGAGTGGTCCATAAGTGACCTGGCCACCTGCAGTATGCGTGCAAAAGGGCTGTCTTCAGGGATGTCCAGCATAGCCACATACCTGCAGCCTTCCTGCCACCCCAGCTCCTTCAGGCTCCTGCCTTCAGGAGCACCAAAAGATGTGATGTTACCTGGATTCACCTCTAGCCTCATAAAATTTGAAAGAAGCAGCCTTGAAAGGTTTATTCCAGCAAAGAAAAGCAGTAAGAGAGAGGCACAGCTGCAGCAGCCCAGCTTGATCAGATCTGGCACTCACCTACGTAGTGTGGGTACTAACGTGCGTAAATAGACTGAATACGGGGCTTCTGGGTATGCTGGGTACCTGTCTGGGCAGCCACCTTATCATGAAGTCTGTCTTACTGGTGGTGGATCCCCCAGCAAGATGACCCTGCGTCAAAGCTGGTGCAAGAGGACAACCCTTACACACCACTCCCCATCGGGTGAATGTCCCGCTCAGTCCAGCACTCAGCTCACACCCCCAGCCTGACAGATGTCACGCACATGAGAGAACATCAGGCTAGGAGAAAAAGCAGCTTCCTACTGCCAGGAGAAAAGCTGAAACATGAAAGCCAACGATCTCATCTGATGTGTTTTCAGATGGAGTCCTTATTGCCTGATTCCCACTGAAAAGTATGATTCCAAGAGTGTGTTTGTCCCACATCTCACCACAGTGAGCTCCTACGGCTTACAGTGTCTTGTGACTAAACAAACCATATTTCTGCTTTTTCATTTCTCAGCACAGTTACTTCTTGCTCTGACTTCTTTGTGTTAGGAGAGGGGATGACTGATCACCCATTTCATCTTCTCCAGAGCATTCATTGCTCCACAGCCTGGTACATGTCTATAGCAGCCTTGTCTTTGAACTGCACTGACCCACTCTTCCCCTGCTTGCCAACTTTCTAATGAACTTGGTTGCTTTCTCTGGATTTTTCTTCTACCGTCTTACCTGTGAATCCGGAATCAGGTAGCCTCTGGACACTGGTGCTGGCCAGTTTGGGACAGTAGCAATGGTTCACAGATGGCCCAGAAACCCTGGATGCACAGAAAAAAAGACATGGAAGGGAAAGAAATGTGTTTAGGTTCACAGAGGGGCTGTGAATTATGTTCAACATATAATGAATGTAGCAGCTTATCAGAAGGGGCCAACTCATTTCCCTAACAGCCTTTCTCCCTGCCTTGCTGGAATACATTCCACATTTCCATCACTGCTCTGTTTATGCTGGGTTATGTTCCAGGCAATAAATTGAACTCCTCCCTGTCCACTGTGACCACCTGAGCTGCTGCCCACTGTTCTCAGAGAGATTAGGGTGTGAGAAGAAATATACCCTGCAATTTGTTCATTGTGTAAAATTGCTTTTATGCTGAGTGCAATGTGTTACAGGATAGCAAAGCTCCTGCAAAAGCACGACTCTCTTGACACGTTACTGCAGAAGGAGGTTAGGTGAGAAAAATGAGCTTTGCAGCCTTTTCTGATCACAAATGGGCAGTGGAGTCATTGGGGGTAGCAAGTGACTGCCCCAGCTTTTCAGGCACCTACTATGGGGCAGGGTTCTCCAGATCTGGGAATATCTGTGGGGATGGAGCTGTTACTCACCACCTTTCCCTCAGGTAAAAAAGACTTGCTTCTGCATGCTGGCTTCAGACACTGCAAACTTTGCCTTTTAGTTTCTCCCCACTCAGGGTTACCTTGACCACATTTTTCCCCTTGCTGGGACTCATCATTCCCCCAGTGAATACAAGATGATCAGTCAGGGGGATGCCCAGTTGTCCTGAGATAGACATATGGACTGTTATGTCCAAGGGCACAGGATTGGCACAGGTCAGTGTTCAGACTGGAAAAAGGTAAAAGGATGGTTTTCCCTCGCCTCGCCCGTGGTGGTGTCACCATGCTGGCTCACAGCTGACTTGAATGAACGTGCAAGTCATACACAAACATGCCAGAACATGACATGCAAGAGATGAGCAGCGTAGGGAGAGAGTTAGCAGTGTCTGTGTCTTCTTCCATTGCTTTTTTTGAGTAAACTTATGCAGGGATCAATGAGGATGCTCTGATACATGGTAAGATATTAACTGGGGGATTTATTCCTCCTAATTTTTAATGCCTCTGTTTGATCACATCTCTGTGGGCTCCCTTTATAGTACCTGGAGAGAAAGCGGCACTTTTGGGTGCTGTTTGCTGACCCATTTTAGACTTTAGGACAAGATTAATGGTGTCTTGGGCTCTGCTGCTTATACTGATGAGAGCTCCAGTGACTGCAGAGGGACACATGTAGCCAGATGAATCCCACTCCCCAGTAATAGCAGGGTGCAGGGGACATTATGTACTGATAAATAGCTAGACAGACGGTTAGATTTTCACCATTTTCTCAGAGTTATTACTTCATATTTTCAGCAGACAACATAGGTTACACCTGCTTCACATTGGAGTGTGTTGTTTACAGCCATAATGGATTAAATTTTAGCTCCAAATCTGTTGTATAAGAGCTACATCATGGCAACAGCCAGGAAATATTACAGAGCCATCAGCTGCATTGTGACCATGGCTGAAATTCAGTCACCCTTGGAGTGCAGCTATTTGACACTGTACAAAGCTGTGTTGTGGGAAGCAAATTAAGAAACAATTATTCCTTAATAATGTCTTCAGTTCAGGCTTTAGAGGAACTTAGGTGAGCTCAGTGTAATTACCTTTGCTGGAATTTGACCAGAACTTTCTTTCAGGGCAAGAAAGCTAATTTGTACAGAAAGCAAGACATTAGCTTTATGTTTCATTCCAAATTAAATAGTTGAGATCTCATCTCTGACACTGCCAGGAGAAGATTTTGCTTCCAGCAAGTCCAGACTGCGAGCACCAAGGGGGGCAGTTCTGCAGTCCTGGACACGAACATCTTGCAAACATTGTAGCTCGGGGAGCTGACAGCCAAACGGCACCATCTCTGCGTGGGTTAGTAGGGCCAGGGAGAAGGATGTGCAGTCAGAGGGTATGTGAGACCCCACAGTGTGCACTACAGGAGCAGGAGGGGCAGCTCCACACGTGGTGAACAGAAGGGCTATAATGGAAATTAATGGTGATGAGGGTCATCAAACACTGGGCCAGGCACACAGAGGGGCGGAGGTATCTCCATCCTTGGTGATATTCAAACAGCAGCACAAGGCCCTAAGCAACTTGATGTTGGCCCTGCTTTGACCAGAGGTTGAACCAGAGTCTCTCGGAGGTCTCTTCTGACCTCAGATCCTACCTCCTGCTCTGAGGTAAGATGTCAGAAGAGCCACAGGGCTTTGAGCAGCCTGGTCTGGTGGAAGGTGATCCTGCCCATGGCAGGGACATTGGAACTAGATGATCTTTAAGGTCCCTTCCAACCCAAACGATTCTATGATTCTAAGAGCAATCCCCAGGTGGAGGATAAGACCAAGTATCAGTCAATGAGGCAGAGAGGACCCTGCAGCCATAAGGGCAGGGGATAAATCACCCAGGGAAATGGCAGGGTTTGTTAACGCGGAGGAGCAGTGAGGCCATGCATGTAAAGGCATCCACTCGCTCACCATCACAACAGAGAGGAACATGATGGAAAGGTCACTGGCTCAGAGCAGCCAGGAATACCAGAGACCATTCAAAGATAACAATTTCCCTTTCTGTTTGGATGGGTAACTCAGCTGCTGTTTGTCCTATTCCTGAGATATCCCTCTGACAGTACAGGCTCCTGACTACAGGTGCAAGAGAAAACAAATGTATAAAACTACTTTCGTTCACTATTTAAACATCATTTCTCACTGGAAGCCTGCCAGCATGCCTGGATTGTATGTGGTCTAAAGCTGTGGTCCCTTCTTTACAGCCTGTCATCTTCCAGCAGGCTTTGAACATGGATAACAAACAATGCCCATCTTTATTACTGCCTCTCTGGCCTTTTCCACCAAGAACTAGAGTCCAGGGAGTTACATCTGTCATTGCTGAAAACCATCAATGTCAAAAAAGAGAACACATCTTGTTTTGATCAAGTCCACGTCACAATTGTGGCAGGAGCTCCTAATGATCCAACACCAGCTGAGGGCCACTGTGTGGCTTGCATGGTCCAAGATCCTAAGGAGAGACGGTTTTCTTCTGTCCCATTACCCAACTGTCCCAACTCTATAGGCTGGGATCGCAACCGAGAGATCTTCCAGCACAGTTGCACAATACTTTGCATCAGCAAGTAAACCCAGCGCTTCGCTCTAAAGGCCACTGCGTGATTTACAGTGCTCAGCTTGCCCAAGCATGCTACCCACGCCACACATGTAACGCTACAGCTGCATTAGGTACACAGCTGGAACATCTGCTGAGAGCAGAGCTGCATCACTTCAAAACTCCAGCCAGAAGAGCTTGGGATCAGATCTCCAGCCATGCAGCCCTGCCTTTTTAACACAAGCAAAAGAG
This sequence comes from Falco cherrug, assembly GCF_023634085.1. NCBI lineage: Eukaryota > Metazoa > Chordata > Aves > Falconiformes > Falconidae > Falco > Falco cherrug. The sequence continues at coordinate 93,827,029 of NC_073697.1, forward strand.
CTTCATTTTATACAGTTAAGTGAGTTTACACACTAATGCTAACTGACTTCTCTAATGAAGTGCTGTCAGGGCTGCCAGGTTTGTGTTTGCTGGACACTTGTGCTCTCACTTCGCCATCGATCACTGAGCGCCTCGTTGCCACAGCAATAGGAAAAGGGGGAAGGAGCACGGAGAGAGGATGGCTGTACAAGGTCACATAAAGTCCATCTGCCCTAACATCCTGCCTTCCAACAACAACCCCCCAGACTGGGAGGAGAGCCACGTCCTGCTGCTGTCCTGCCTTCTGCAGTCTCCCATGGGCTTGTTTGAGAAAACAGAACAAATGCCTTTTTTTTAAAAAAAAATCTTTCTTCTTGCCTTTCTTAGAAAGCTTACTAGAAGAAGCACCTGACCCCATTTATCTCATTTGTAAAGCAGCTATCGCCTCTTTCTTTCAAGGTCCAACCTCTTCTTCCTATCCTATCCCACCCTCCTCCACCTGCAGTTTCAGGCTTTGTCCCCTCCCCATTTGAGGTCTCACTAAATTATGAGGCTGGCTGCGCTTTGCTAGATCTGATATGACCAGGCTGAGTGAGGAGTGTTGCAGGGACTGTGGGACCTGCTTTCTTGCTCTTCCCTGTACCTGTCTCCAAGCAAGTGGCTCTGAGGCATGTCCAGAAGCTCCCTTGGTGCTTTCTAAGAGAGCTTCCCTACCCAGCTGTCTATTTCTGGTGTTCCCCTTGTCTATCTCTTAGCCTGTCACCTTCACACCTTTTTCCAGTTTTTGTATTTCTCATAGTCACCTCTGCTTTCTGAAATCTCCTGAAATCCAATTGCTCCTCATACAGAAATCCTTCCATGACCTTGTTCACCCTGTTGTGCTTTTCTTCACCATTTCCAGCATTCCTGCATCTCCTGTTTCGGATGGGAGGGACCAGAACCACACACAGTATTTGGGTAGAGGTTCATCATGGGTTTACTGGTATCACATATATATTTTTATGTATCTATTCTCTCTTGTCCTATTAATTCCATAATTGTATTTGCTTTTTTCTGTACTGAGCTGATGTATTCATAGAACTAGCTGTTATAATCTCACTACCTCACTCCTGAATGACAGTAATCAACTGGAGCCATTGCTGAAGATGAATAATTAGTATTTCCCACCGCCCGGCACTTGACTTTACATTTATTTACATTAAACTTCACCTTCCATTTTATCACATTGTACTTCTATAATCCTTCTTCCTTGGTTCCCTGAGCAACAGTGCCTCAGCAGCAAACCATTCCCTAAGCACTTGTGCTCTTCTCCAGATTGTTTATGAGAAAGCTGAGCAGCACAGACCCCAGCACAGAAACCCAGGCAGTTCTCTGCAGGCTTCCCCCCACTGTGACACTGCTCATTTGCTCCTAACCCCCTTTCCTTTCTTTCAACCACATATTTGTCCACAAGGACCTTCACCTTTCTTCCTATGGCAATGTAATTTCTCTAAAAGCCTCTTGTGAGGGACCTTACTGTGTGCTCTCCAGACTATGAGTGGACTGAATCAACCAGAGCTCCTCTAGGATGTGGCTGTGGGCTCCTCTGGTGGTGTTCAGGAGTGGTCTGACTTCCCCTGAGAAAAGCTGCACTGACTCTTTCCCAATACATTATCTTTAGTCACTTCCCTACAAATGCCTGAAGGCTCCAGTCTTTTAGTCTTGTTGTTAGCTAAACCAGAAAACCTGGAAAAAAAAATTATCTCTAATCCTGTGAAGGTTGTAAACAGCTATTTTGTCCTTGAGTTCCCTTAGGACTTGTGTGTGAACACTGTCTGATTCTGGGGAGGGTTCCTGCCATTTTATCATTTTGTTCTCTAGCTTTCCCGCTTGCAGTTCAGTTTAAGCTACATCCTCTGATAAATAGATCCAGCTGGGGGGGCTTATTTATTCTAAGACAACACCAGGGTCTCTTCAAATCCTCCTTGCCCTTTGCAGCTGATGAGCAGAGCGAATCCTACTGCAGCGATCAAAATGCAGCGCCAGACCTCCCATACCAGGCTCCAGCAGAAGCACTTTCTGTTCTGTACAACTTTGATGCAACACAACCAGAGGTTCAGGGCCTGAAAATTACACCGACTCAGGGTTCAGGGCTTGCAACACCCTGTGCCAGGTGTCTGTCAGAATAGCCCTGCCAGCCTGTGAAAGCCCATGAAACCTTTATGGTGCTGTATCTTATGATCCACCAATACCAGACGCAAATACTTTAGCCTCAGAAAAAACTCAGCATCCATTTTCTCCCCTTTGCCTCTTAGTCCTGTTAGATTAAGAGATGCCAGGCTGACAAATTACCATTGTATTAATCTAATATTGTGTGGAGGTTCATAAATACTTGACTACCACTATGGAGTCCATGTATCTCCCTGATGAATGGAGAGTTTCTGCTCCAAAAACTTGCCATCAGATCTTATGCTTTGAGAATGTAAATGAACACTAATGTAGCGTGCAGCAGGCTGGCTATGGTCAGTGGTTCAGTGACTGCCACAACACAGGTGACTTTGGAGGAGGGTTCATAATAGCTTCTGAGAATGGGTGACAGGGTTTAATCATACACAGTGACAGAAAGGTTAACTCCTGAAGTACTTAAAGAACAACTCTGAACAGGCCAAGCTGCAGGGAATTAAAGAATGGGATGAGAAAATCAGTGATGGAGAGGGGAATGCTCAAAGATGTTCCAGCAGCAGAGTGGCTGAAGGAGCTCACAGAGCTCATAGCACTGAGATTGTGGAACAAGGTAAAGGCAGTGGCCACCTGGGCACATCACATCCCGGGGCACATCCTTCAGTGGGTTATGAGATGATGGATGAAGGCGCGGCAGAGGGGGGAGTGCAGGGAAGAAGCCTTACTGTATCTGTCTTTCTCATGCAACATGTGCACAACCCTGTGAGCTAGCAGCATGCCAGCCAAGAACAGGAGAGAGCGTTCAGTATTTTGGATGACTAAACTCCTCTTGCCTTATGCTCACCCCCTCCCCACCTCAAGTTTTTTTATCCTTCTGCTATTTAGATCGCCCTCCTTCAGCCTCTGCTGCCCAGTCTCAATGTCAGGAGAGTCAGGATGAGCAAATGCAGCTGTAATGACAGAGTTAAGGATGGTAATATATTCCTCTTGTGTTAGCTTGCTTGCTGCCTTCTTTTATTAATTAACTTTACTAAATCAAAAACCTCCTGGGAGAAGCCAAAAGTAATTGGACTGTTTCATTTGCTTTCTAGGAACTGTTTACTAACGCTAAAATCCCCCCAAATAGTCTAAAACGATGGATGAGAACAGTCTCCTTGACAGAAACAGCTGAATTTCAATAACCCATGTCTTCAAATCCACAGGACTGGCTCACCATGGGCTCTAGCCAGAGCAAGTGTCAAAGCCTTTTGGAGATACGGTGGAGCCAGGCAGAACTGTGCCTTGCTAAAGGAGACACTGACCTGCCCTTTAGCAGCACTGAATGATGCTCTGAATCAATTGTGTCTCATTTTCCTCCCATTTCATATGCTAATTCAATTTCCCCCTTAGTCTGTAAGAAGATGAGGTGACCTGGATGTCCTATTCCACACACAACAGCCCCTGGTCCTGCCCTGGGGCCAGTGCAGGCACCTTATGCCGTCAGATAAGACCCAGCCTGCCCAAATATTCCTACTCAGAAGGAGATGCTACTACTCAAAGGGTAAGATCTCCTTAACTTTTGCTTTCCAGGAGCTGAAGAGGTTCCTTCGTGGTGATGTTTCTGGAGTGGGTTAGCCAAGGTAGTGTCAAAACCAAAAGATTTTGTGAGTGTTACAACCTGTCCCCTGAAAGCTGGGTTTTGTTCCCACACTTTGTCTAAACAGGTCTAAACACCTGGGGACCCCTCAATATAATTTAATTAAACCAGGAGACTTTTGCCCCTTTGTCCCAGACTGTAGACAGATCCTTTGTAGTTTCATTCCTTGCAAATTTGGGAGTAGGCTCTGTGCAACAATGCTCTTCCAGACAACAGTCCAGACATTCATGTGTGTGACATGCCATGAGGGATGCCAAATAAAACATACCCTGGAGATTTCTGGACAAGAAGACACTGTGCACCCTGCAGACGATGATCAAAATGGGCCATGCAAATATGATATATAGGAACATGGATTTTTACTCAACTCACATGTCTGACAGAGTCACAGCATCCAGTTTTTAAAGGCTTGGTCTGGAGTCTTATGTTAGAATAAATAACCTCAAGTACTTTCAAAGCAAGACTTTGCACAGTCTACAAAGCAATTCTTGGAGACTATCACCACAACATCAAGTTCTGAAGGAGGAACTGATCAGGTTCAGCAGCTGCCATATGACCCAAGATGGGTCCATCAGGCCTTTGAACCTTGGATTCTTTCCCTTTTGTGGAGCTTTTATGGAGGACTTTCTCTCTGATACTGTTGTTTGCAAGATCTTGTCGGTCTTGGTCGTCCACAGAGCAGACTAGCTATGTGGTGATGCACAGCTCCAGCTGCAGTGGAGCGCCAAAGCCAAGAAAGGTGGATCTGCTAAAAAGAAAACACCTTTAATACAGGGATGGAAAGAGAAGGCAGCAACTGAGATGACAGCAAGGAAAAATTAAGGCAGGCAGTTAAGAATTTATATTAATAAAGCATGCTCTCTGAAAGGTAACATTTGAAGCTGCTGACTCTTCAATTTGTCCTTGCTGCATTAAAGCTATGATACAGTAATGCAACCAAAATGCTGCTTTGAAAATGTCTGAACAAGCTCCAATAAACATGGCAAGAGGCTATCCGGAGCTTCACTGAGAACACAGAGTGGAAAGCAGCTGAGAAGGGGCGAGAGGTCAGCAGTCTTGCAGGTACTAACTCTTGTTCCCCAAGCCTTTCCTACCATGGTGACAGCCAGCCAGCCTACGCACACCATCCTGCTGAGTCCTGCCCGTTGGAAGTGGAAAGCGATACTCTCCTTGCTGTTCCCTTTCTCCTGGAGTGGGGTTTCGTGAACGCAGGAGAAAGCCCAGCTCTCTCCTCACTCCCAGGGGTGCTGCAATGCTGAAAATGCTTTGAGAGCATCTGAGGTCCCATTACAATGGATGTTACGCTGCCACACATGAAGACACTTGTGCTTAGCCATAAATAAAGACACAAGAGAAAAGGCAGGCACAAGATGACAAGGAACCAAAGACAGAGGAAGCCCCAAAGCCCCATAGGGTGGAGAGTCAGTTTTCCAGACTTTTTGACAACTTTGCTGTTGCCACAGCCCTGTCCCTTGTCAGACACTGGGTAGAGTCAGCTGCGGTACCCATCTGAGATAAAGAAGCCTGCTTGCAGCAGGCAGGCAGCTCGGTGACTGCTGGAGCAAAGGCAGCGTGGAGGCTGCAATGGTCTTGTCCCCTAGTGCATCATATACCCTTCCTCTTGATTCTTTGTAGGCACTTCAGAGACATCAGTGTCCCACATTTGCTCTGCTGTCTCCATATGCTTTTTCCTAACGCTGCTGGCCCACATGGCTACTCCTTAGGTCCTATCTCTGTGTTTTATTTTTTCTAGTTAGTGCAATATAGGGGTATAGCCCTTCTCCGGTCTTTCCCTGCAAATGCTGAAGAGAAGTTCAAAGAAGCCAGTACTTCCAGTACTGAACACAGCAGGCTACAGAAGTGCTGCGTATGCCTGAAAAGACACCTCATTATTTTAACTGCAACTGAATTAATAGGGAACTCAGGAGTTCAATGGATAAGCACACAGGTACTAACCAGCAGGAGCGATGATGGTAATCCTTCAAAGGACAACAAAGAGATACAAAAGACACCTTAGATATTGCGTGGTGAAAGGTATGCAGGACAGAAAATATCTAAATATAGCTTCTAAAAGTAACTACAATGTTAGTGTGTGTTCAGCGTATGGATAAAATCATTAACCAATTGAAATGAACATAACAACCCATGATGGATGATAATAGCCATTATGAATGCATAATTCAGTATATAAGGGACCAGTTCAGTATCTCTAATAAGGAACCTTAGCTCAGTCTCATTGGATTTAGACTGCTGGGAAGCTGGACCACACTATGCACTGCTTGTGTTCTGATACACTGGTCCTGCTGCAAAGGGCCTGGGGGTTATAATGCATGCCAGAGCAAGTATGAACCATCAGTGTGTTTTTTATTGCAATTAAACCAAACTGTACCCTGGGCTACGTTTCGGAGAAGAGTGGCTGGCATACTGAGGGAGAGTTATGGCCCTTTACTCAGCATGGGGCAAAGCACGGCTGCAATACTATGTCCAACTTTGAGCTCCCCCAGTTCAAGAGATGCTGAGAAACTGTGAAGGATCTACTGGAGACCTATCAAGGTAGCCCAGGGCTTGGAGCACATGTCTTACAAGGAGACACTGAGGAGCTGGGGTGGTTTTATGCAACGAATAGGAGGTGCAGGTGTATAGTCCATTAGCTGCCTACAACTACTTGAAGGAGAGTTACAGAAATGGTAGAGTCAAACTCTTCTTGCCACAATACAGGTTTCTAGAACTCTAGCAGCTAGTGGACCCTAGCCTCCCACATACAGGATGATTTTTGTTACAACCATTCATGCCCAGTTAGGAAATTAAAATACGTAAGAATGTTTAGGCAGAAATAAATCACATAACATGCATAAGTCAACACTGTTAGTAGCTATATGTGCAACAGAAGACAAGGAATCTGGGGATTTATGAAACCCTAAAGAATCCCCCGCAGCTCCCTCCTTTTCCTTCCCACCTCCTCTTGATTTGAGACTAGAATAAATAAAGCAAGGCACTCACCAGAGCCACTTATTTATCATGAAGCCAGCTGTCCTAGAGATGTTGCTGGGGACCTTGGCTGAGAAAGGCTGTTTGGGAGGTCTTGCCCCAAGGCTTGAAGCTTTTGCCAGGATCATTTTCATTACACAAAGTCTAACTCCAAGTCTAGGTGTCCCACAGGCTGTGAGTAGCAGTATGGTGACTCACAGCTAAGACCTGGGGCAGATCCTCACAGTGTGAATGCGTTGGGTCCATCATCTGAACTTCAACAAGCTCTGCTCCATACCTCTAAGTGAGACATCTAAATAGCTAGTGTGTAGAAGAAAGAAGGCAGTGGGTTGATTAACATTGATAATATGCAGCTGTGGGTTTGCTTCGAAGGCAGTGGGTTGATTGCCATGGACGATGTGCAGCTGTAGCTCATCCCTGCTAAGTGGTTAAATAGCCCTGAGGAGCGTGGGAGAAGAGGTTGGATAGAGGAGGAGCTGGGAGAAGGAAGAACCCAGATATAGCAGAGATGAGGATTGTAGTCTGGCCTCTGGAGGATGGAGAAACAGCATGGCCAGTAGAGTTTGACCTATGTAAAGCTTTGTTGCAGTTTGCTAAATTGCTTGTGCTGTGACACTAGTGGACATATGTTTACCAGCCTCTCAGCTCCTGCCATCTTCTGGTATTGATTACAGGAAATCCTGTGAGCAGCAAACCTCTTACCTTCCCTCCTTCGCTGGCACAGTCTGACCAGCATCTCCTCTTGCTCTCTTGTGAGCAGCTCAAGGGTAAGGACTGAGATGCCTAATTCAGGAAAGGAATATAACACAATAATGAACAGGGAGAGTAATGGGAAAAGGAACCAACAAGTGTAAAAGAATGGCAGGAACAGACACACAACAACAAGGCCCAAGTGCTGGCATGGGTGTTTACAGCCTATGGTCCTCAGGTCCAGCAGCACACAGCTGGATGAAGCGTATGAGGCATTTGGGCTTCCCTGAGCCCCCACTGTTCCATAAAACCATCTTTGCATGAGCCTGGGGTGCTGCTGGCTCGCTGCTCTGCTCGTGTCCCAAAGGGTGGTGAGCAGTGTGAGCCATCCTGTTTGGATGGGAGCTCGTTGGGCTTCAGAAGAATTACAGCTTCTTCCCAGCCACAGGTCTGAACATTTGGGGATTAGGGACCCAGAGGTAAGCGCCAGTCCGGCAGTATGGATGATACTGTGACTCCTTCTTCTTCTAGAGAACATTGTCAATGATCAGTGGAGGTGCTGCAGCTCCAGGCAGCAGAGCACTGCATTACCGCGCAAGTTTCCTTTAGTGTGTGAATATATTTCTTTGTACTTCGGGAGCTTGTTCTGCAGTTTGTGACTGTGCCTTGCTGGTTGTGAGTAATTTATGTATTTATTGTGCCCCCTGGCAGTGCTGTTTTACTAAAGCTGTCTCTTTTTTTATGTTGCTCTTTTATCCCTCTGGGAATAGGGCTTATATATCTTTAAAGAAAACTGAATTATTTCATATTTCTTAAATGGGATTTTAAGTGGAATAATGCAGATGAAGGGCAGCACACAAACACAATAATGCTTTGTATCTTAAATAAAAAAATACCTTTCTCAGGAAGGCATGCAGCGGTGATTTTTCTCTTGGGCTTTCCACAGAAAGTGCTAGCTGTTAAAGGACTTTTCTATATGTCTCTAACCAATTCAGAGCACATTTTTCCAGTTCTGCTCTGTACTAAAGAGGAAAGCTTTTATCAAGTGTCTTTTGTGTATCCAGACAGTTTTTCTAGGTGCTAAGCAAGGCTTAAGAAGAGGCTGGAGTCTTTTCAGATGCAAAGGGAGGGACGGGAGAGCATGGGTGCTCCCAGACACTGATCCTGGCAAAGTCAGAGAGTAAATGAGATCCATGTTACACTTGGGGAGGATCTTGCTGCCCCTGGGTCACTCAGCTGCCTGACCTCACTCCTTCTCCCCAGGTTTAGCTGCCTCCTGACAAAAGGTTTTAAGCCTTTCCCTGGTGATGCCAGGAGCCTATAAGGAACGCTGCAGAAATTTTGCTGTTGTTGCTATTTGTAATGCCTGTGTAATGGAGGGAGTGCAGGCGGCTTTGCAGAGATCTCTAAAATCACTGCCATTCTGTGCAGAGCAAGGGGAAGCAGTTTTTACAAGATGACATGACAAGCTGAGGGTGCAGCTGGGATCAGAGCCCACTGCAGCATCCTTCCCTCAGTCGCAACGTGCCCACGGTGCTCTGTGCACGGAGAGTCAGCCCCCTCCTCTGCCAGCTCTGCTGTCTGGTGAACAGATCAAGCTAGAAAATTGGAATGGTGACTTTCAAGCAAAGTGCAGGAAGAGGAGCAATTCTTCTGAGCCCAACTTAGCTGTGTTGGTTTTAGAGAAAGGCAGCTGCTCCCCGTGGAGCAGTGGGTACTACGAGGGAAGTTGTATTTGCAGGGGAAAAGTGAGCACTGGTCGTGCTGCCTCTGTGCCCTCTTGCCTGGCAGGAGTAGAGGAGGGATTCCTGCTCCCCGACAGCCTGGGGGCTACAAAGCAGGTACCTTCAGGGGAGCTGCTGATCCTGGGTCCTGGTATGGTCCTTGGGAGAAGCCCATGTTTCTGAGGAGTCTCACCCTGTTACTGGGCTTTGAGCATCCACTGCCTCACCTCAGACATGATTCTCTCTCAGCATCACCACAGCACAGATGTGAGGATCTGCCCTGAAAGAGGAGTTTCCACCCACTTCATGGTACTGCTCCCTTCCTCCCTCCAGCCTCATCTCAGTTCCTCTTTGTTTAGTTCAAAGGAGTCATTTTTAACAACAGCCCTCTACTTCTTCCACTTAATTTTAGCTCTAAACTGACTGGTGGAGCAGGCCAAGATCCCTCACCCCTCCTGAGGGTACAGATATATCTCTGAACTGTCATTGAAGGACAGAAGAAGGGCTTTGAAAATTGTCTTGGGCAGAGCTGCTGAGTGCCTCCTGCTCCTGACCTGGCTCTGCACTTCCCCTTCCCTGCTTCATGCACAGGGAAGGACTTGGGCAGTTCCCCTTCAGCTTGACGTGGGGAGAGGGGGCAAAGTGGGGACCCTGGAGCATTCAGGCATCAGCTGCTGGCGGGCACTGAGGGAGACAGGGCAGTGGTGGTGCAAGGATGCTGGCTGAGTCATGCAGCCCCATGGTCACTGGGTTCAAACCAGCCACTGCTGCAGCTAGCCCACCATCTAACTCACAGCAGGGCCCATAATCACATTTTGGAGAGGGTGGTGTGCTCTGTAGTGAGCACAGCACTGAGCTGTACAGGACCAGCACAAAATGAAGATGGAAAACCAATATCGAATGGCCCAGACTGCACCCAGAGGCTCTGGCTGCAATCACAGCACCACAACCTTGTTTCCAGCACACGTGATGTGGAACATCGACAGTGCAGTAACACAAAACCATCCTTTCGATCATGCTGCTGCCCTCGACATTCACATTTGTCAGCGCAGGGATCACAGGGAGAGGGACCGGTGGAGCCTGCTGTAACCATGGCAGTGTCTCAGCCCAGCTAGCTCCCTCCTTCCAGCACATCCCCCAGAGAAATGACCCAGGCACCAGTAAAAAACCCATCTCACTGCCCAGGAGCCCCCTTGCCGTGCATGAAACCCCAACACCTTCCCGGCCCCATTGAGACACCCCTGTTCACCCTTACTGTGGCTACAAGCAGGCAGGCAGTGGAGGTCCAGTGCTGCAGACCCCTGAAAGGGAACTCCCCAGAGCTAATTCTGTTGTCTGCTGCCTTTTAACACCTCCTCATGCCAGCTGCTGCCTTACTCTGTCCCTCTCAATCATGGTGAGCCGTCCTGGCCCCTTCTGATCCTGTCTTACTCAGGCGGGTAATCCACAGGAGCCCTTTCCATGCCTTGGAGCTGTGCCTCTGAGGAGGGGGTTGTTGGACTTGGCTGCAGTCCTCAGTGGGAACAGTATGAAGCTGGTTTTCAACTCTCTCTCACATCACAGACTTGACTCAGGGTCTCAAAGTCTGGGGCAGCCCTGACACCATCCACTGTGCAACATCCATGAATCTATGACAAGCCTAAGGACTGAGCAAGAAAGATGGGGAGAGGGGAGAAGGCATCTGGAAATGGAGGACTCTAGCAAAGGAGGGTTCTTGGTGTGGAGGCAAGTCCACAGTGCCAGTGTCTCCAGGGTGATTTGCGCTCATCACCAGCAGCCTGACCTTTGCCTCCTGTGTAATTATTAAAAATAAACCCTGGGTAGCAGTAAGACCAATGCTCTCCTGCCCTTTGGCATGGTAAGGAAATTAATCTGTAGGCAACCATCAAGTTGAGGTCCATCTTCTGGATGTGCTTCAATGTCAGTGAGAACAGATACATGGAACCTGCTGCTCTTTGCCCTGTTTACTTGGGCAGGATCCCAACTTTTCGGCTCAGGTAGTCCTTCTGTCTTGCAACTCTTCTGGCCAGGAGGAACTAACACCAGGAGAGGGACCCTTGCTGGCTGAATCCCTTCTGTTGGTGGTGTCCTGGGCCTTGGTTTTGGTCCAGTGGACTGGAGAGCCTGAGCCAACGGTGGTCACGTCAGTCAAGCATCTCTCTCTTCTGTATCAGTCCTCAGCACCAAGCTGTAGGTGGCCCTGCCTGCGTAATGTGGTTAGACAAGATGAACTGCAGACGTGCCTGCCAACCTCAGCCAGGTGGTCATGTCCTCCTGGGCAGGCAGCTCTGTGGTGGAGGCATTTTATTGCCTATTCATTTCTGGAGTAGTCTGCCCATTAGAGAGTTATTATCACTGAGACCTAAAATTTGGGGATTGAACCGAAAGAGAATGAGATGTTCAGTCACAGCTCAGAAAACAGGATGACAAGCAGAGTCCCAGAGACACTGACACAACGTGGGAGGTGCGGCACTAGGGAAGTACCAAATTTCTTTGCTGGAGAGCAAGCACAAGTTCACCAGCCTGCAAACTTCAACAGTCTTCTCTCATATCTCCCCATAATTTATCACCCTGGTAAGCAGGACTAAATCAGAGCTACAGCAACACTTAGCGCTCAACAGCGCCTTCAATCAGAGAGCTCAAAGCTCTATGTAGCATGCAATTAACCTTCCAGCTACTAAAGTAAATTACCACACAAGGTGAAGAACAAATCAGAACCTTGCCTCAAAGAATGAGGTCTGCATTCTGCCCTCTTGTTGGTGCTCAGCCTGACTCCATGTTCATTTCACTGGAGCATAAATAAGGAATAAGTGCATAAAGGAGGGCAGGAACGGCAGGCAGCATCATGCATTCCAGTGCACAGGGCATTAGGGAGGGAGGGAGGGAGGCTGGGCACTGCCTCAGGCACACCACTGCTGCCTCCTCCCTGAGCAGGCAGAGGCATCACCCTCCTCTTCCATTTCTGTGGTTTTTCAGAAAGTGAGCTGGGACCATGTTTGAGCCTGCAAGGTGCCAGATCTTTTCAGCTAAAGAGGGTGCAGTATTTTCAGGGAATGTATACATAACCTGATGAACGTACGTGAAAAAATCATATTTTTATTTTTATCCCCACCTACCTACTCTAGATCTCTTTTACCAAACCCCAGGGCAGTGAGTGCTCTCAGTGCCAGCATCTGCAGCTCTGGTGGGACACACTGGGACCACACATAGCCATGCATCACTTCTCTGACTCGCAGAAAGACAAAGCCAATTTGACAACAGTTTTCATTCACAGGAATTGAGTCCAGTGACACCTGGTCTGTACTATTTGATTTACATGCTTCATAATCACTTTGCTTTTTACAGTAGTACGAGACGGCACCAGACCAAGTGCTGTTTATCGCACATTCATCCTGCTCATGCCCTTTCCCTCTTCTGTCCCTGGTAGAGGACATCTGAGTTCAGTGCTGTGTTATTCTGACTTCACGCTGCTGACATCTTTGGAGTTGAAACAGCATCACAACGGTGTCACAGAGCAGCAAGTCAGACCTAGTGACTCACCATTTCCATAGCACACTCCTGTAAAAATGGTTCTCCTTGTTAATCTTGCTCTCTGTTTTGGCTGCTTTAAGACACAGCTTCTTTCACAGCCATGCTGCAGAAGCAATTCCGTTAACTCAGTCTGGTTGCTCCCATGGACTCTGAACCCTAAGCCAAGTATCAGCAAGGATGGACAGCAAGAGAGAAGACGCCCAGAAGTTAATGGACAGATAGGACACAGGTGGCTGTGCCCAGCACTATGATTCCCATGTACAGAGCTGTTTGTACAGGCCAAGTGACCATCTTCATCCTCCAACACCATTATACTGAAACCAGCAAATAAACAAAGCTGATTTATGTATTTATGCAACTTTGCAGGTATTGGAGTTTTCAAATAGAGGGGGTTTTACCTCTCATTCTTTGAAGAATTTACTAAAAATCAAGGTTATGCTAGCTGAAACTCTGATACCTGGGCACAGACCCCAGGCAGGTGACAAAGCTGGTATCAGACCCCAGGCAGAGCCCTGGGTCTGCCAACATGTCGTGTGCCAAACAGGGACATTTCTGAGCAAGAAATGGAAAGGGAATAAATGGAGAAGTGAAGAAAGAATACCATTCACAGATTTATGAATGATTCCCACATCCTTAGGAGAAGATTGTGGTGTCTCAGAAGCACGAGCCTAGCAGGTTTTACTGCACTCAGTTGTAATCTGTGGCAGAGGTGGGTCGTCCCATGCGGCTTCAGTGGTGGGACAGTCACCGAGTCACAGTAAATAGGTCTGGAAGAAACTGCCTGGTGGCATTTAGCTCTTCCCCTGCCACAAGCCAAGATAATCCCATCATAGTCAGCTCAAACCTTTGCATCAACACCTCCAGTGAAAAAGATCACATCAATTCCCAAAGGAAAATGCTCCGCTCTCTTTCATCACTGGATTTTTTTTTTAATACCTACTCATAATACATCCATTGCCAGAAACTCCATCCCTTCCTTTATTTTTCTAAACTTAAATGACAAGATATTTTTTCATCTCTGCAGCTACCTTTAGTGCAATTACAACTGGCATCATGTCTCCATGCTGTCACCCGTTTCCTTTCAGTGATGACGATTCTTATTTTCTTCAAAGTTCATGTTTTCTAGACTGATGATCATTCCCACTTCTGCATCTCCAAACTCATCCACCTCCTTCTTGAATTGAAACAGAATTGAAACATCAAGACTCAGGTTTCCAGGCAAAGGCTCAGGTGTGTTGAGCAGGGCAGTCACCAGTGTTGGAGACCACGCTCGTGTCCCCCATCCTGAACGGTGCCTGTCTTTCCCCACCACAACGTAACATTGTGAACCTCTCTGCTGTGCTCCCAGCTGCCTGTGACCCTGGGACACTGCTGGGCATTCCCTTCCCTGTCTCCAGGCAGCTGATTTTTTCCTCTTTTTTGAAATCATGACACGTGACATCCATCACTGCTCACCTGAGCATAAGTCCTGTTTTGCTGCCATGAAAGGATATTAAATTGATTTTATGTGATTTGTTCTTGACAAATCAAACTTGGCTGTAATTCCCTGGCTTGTTATCTCACAGGTGCTCACAAGTGCTTTTCCTGATAGTATGTTCCCGTTCTTTTCCAGGTATTTCAGGCAGCTTGGCTGGTCGATAGATCCCCATTTCATCCTTCCTTTTTAAAAGATGGGCTTTGCATTTATTTTTCCAGACCTCCAAAATTTTATCCATTCTCCACACACTTTCAAAGATAAAAGCCAGCTGCTCTGAGACTGATTCAGCTGCCTTTAAGCACCATACAGTGAATGCTGGCAGGCCCAGGCAATTTGAGCCCCTCTAATGTACCTAAGTGCTTTCTTACCCATTCTTCTGCTGTTGCAGAGTGAATTCTTGCCCCTTTGTCACCCTAGCATTTTTATTAACTGTATCATTGTCATCAACCCTTTTAGTGAAGGCTGAAACAACAGCAGGATAAATTCCCTTTGCCTGGGGCATCATCAGTCAAGATTTCTTCACCTCCTTGGAGTAGCAGAGGGCCAGAGAAGAGTCTCTTTTGTCTTTTTCTCATTACTTATTTCATTATAGAAAGTTTCCTCATTACTCTTTTTGTCCCTCACTAGTTGTATTTCCTTTTGTGCCCTTATTGTTTTGATTCCTCCCCTACTCCTTTTTTGTTCCTGCCCTTAGCAACCTGACTGAGGTCACCTCGTGAAAGGGCCTCTTGCAAAGCTCAAGCTTGCCTGAGAGTCCCAGCCTGCACAAAGCAACACCCAGCTGCGAGCTGCGTGCAGTCCTGGGTGGCAGAGACGTGCTGCTCTCAGACAGCAGAACCCAGCACACCAGGAGGTCACAGCCCGAGGACATCAGAGCAGCCTCCAGACAAACCGGCACGCTGCCTACGCAGAGCCCACCCTTGGCTCCCTGCGCCTTGTAAACTCGCAAGTGCAATGCACTCAGGAAAAAGAAGACATGGTGCAAGTGGAAGCTGTGACCCCATCAATACTTTCTTCTTCCTGGGTGTCTTGTCTCCAGCATCGCTTTATCTACCTCTGAGCTCCAAACTGGGAACGCAGGCCTCAATTATCCGTCTCCCATGGGATACAAACTGAGCAAACACCCTTTCTCCCATGGTCCTAAGACAGCACATTTCTTCAGCATTGCCTTGGGCAGCTTTTTTGTATGTCATACTTAGATCTAGTTTTGCTCCCCCCGCCCCCCCCCCCCGAGAATGCACATGAACAGGGCCCAGCACCTTGGTCGACATAGAGCCTGATCTGCACGTGAAAGGTATGCTGCTATGAACGCAATTTAACCCAGCACAGCTAAAATTATGCCGGTCCCAAGATAAATGCCCCTATTTTGATAACAAGAAATGGTAACAGGCATGGGCTAAAGACACAGTAGTTAATTTTACAATAAGCCAGAAGGATTCTCTGCAGGCTTGACTTGAGTCTAAAAGCAATGTTAAACCAATGCAATGTTTTCACATGCTGGTGATGGCAGGACACGTATATAATCTATGGGGCAGATGAGGTCTCCCTAGCCCCTGCTGACTGTCCCCTGGCTCCAGGAGTTTATGAGCTTACAAGGGATGTGGTGCTTTTTCATCCCTGCAGAGACCTTGGGATCCAGCTCTGCACAAGGTTTCTGTGCTCTGCGACACTTCTATTAATCACCATCTCAGTCAATTATTTATCGGTCCCTGTAAGTTGTACTCTGTCATAGGCTGAGCTGGAGCAGCTTGTGCTTCCAGACAGGCTGTAATGTATGTGGCTATCTTTGGAGCTCATCCCCACCTTCGTGACTCTGACGGAATAGATTAAGGGTACTTGTCACACCACTGCCAGTGCAGTCCAGAGCCACTCTTGCTGTCCCTGCATCACTCCTAGGAAAGAGGACAAAAAGTGGCATTTGCTACGGGTTTAAAAGTCATTGACTGCTTGTATTCCTGGCAGGGTAGGAGATGGAATAATAGGAAACAGGAGGAATCAATCCTGGACTATTAAATAAGAGCACTTTGATAGGACCATTACATCAATTAATTAATTAATTCTAAAATGATCATTCAGTTTTAAGACCGTGTGTTGGCTTGCCATTTGAGCCTGTATTTCTGCTTTCTCATCTGTCACTCTACAAGACAAATGTGTCCCAAAGGATGTCAGCAGCCCAGCTGTGATACGACATGTCAGTAACCCTTCAGTGCTTTGCAGGCTGAGAGCCTGGAGGTGACCAAGAGGGGTGGGCAACCACCTTAGCACTCACTAATTACTGTAATGAAAGAACACATACTGTACATCCGTTTGTTATTCATATCTGAGATCCCACTGCGTCCCATCCCCTCTTAATGACTTCATGATGATGATGTGGTCATTAAAGACGGCTATTTGCTCAGGGCTCCTGTACGTAAATTACAAAAGTAAAACATTAAGCAGAGAGGTTTAGAGCCCTTGCAGAGCCATCAGCTTGTCATGATTCCTAATTAATCCAGGGTGTGATTAACTAGATTAACTAGAGACAGAAACACTGGTAGCTGCTCATTTTTAAGGGTGCGCTGGGAACCTGGGTGTGGATAGGGTTAATGCATCACCAGATTAGGAACAGATCATGCCCTGCGTGAGTCCTACCTGCTCCATGGTCCTTGGGCACTGACTGGTAGTGGTTCTCATGGTCATATTGTACAGCCAACAGCAAGAGCAGCTGGGCTCAATGCCTGAGCTGAGCACCATCCCTGCCTGCTAACCCTGGGCTAAGGTATCCCTCAGCAAGGGTTTGGTTGCTGTGAAATCCTTGGCTCTGCACCACTGGTAGATCCTTTCCTTACATACCTAAGCCTTTTTTTCCGGCATCACAACGTATGTCTAAACTGGTTGTCAGGATCAACCTGAATTTGCTTGCGTAGGATAGGACACGTCTCTGATCTCTCCGTGCCCTATAGCCCCCTTTGCAGGGGCTGGGGGGCATGGGAATATTCAGATACCACTTGGGAGACCATCAGCACTCTGCTCCTGTGGTTCAAAGGCAGAAATACCGCAGACCCCACTGGGTCTGGCTGCAGCTTTCCAGTGCCCCTGCTCACATGTTACACACCTCTGCACAGTGCAGGAGCTGAGAGGCTGCTGTGCTGCAAGCATGTTGTAGAAAACTCTTGCCAACGGTGTGTCCCTCAGGACTCCTGCTTCCTAATCTCAGTTATAGATCTTTTTATTTCCTCGTATGTAATATTTATGTCTGACCTTTGCCACTCAGACATGTGTGCATGAGCTATGGAGGAAAAACTGATGAAAGATTCTGGAGTCCTTCTGGGCCAGGCGGGTGTGCAGTGCTGCAGAAATGTCTACCAAAGTACTATTGATTTCTCAAGGATCCCCTTGGGTCAGCTATGGCCTCATCCATTTCAGAGAGAACTAATGGGCTCTTTCTTCCGCTCCAGGGTTATGAACTTGTCTTGTTGACAGTCTTCTACCTTGCTGGGATGGATTTCTGGTGTCTTTGCTGGGCTTTAAATGAGGCATACTCCTTTTCTGTGCGCACTACTTTCCTTCCCTGCCCAGTATTAAGAGCACAACATTACCACGCACCATACAGACATTACTTTTTCCCCTTTTTCGCTCATCCCCACTCTCCTCCTCTGACTACCAGATCCATAACTGCACAAGCAGAGCACCTCTGCTTTGTTCTGGCACTGACAGCAACATTCGCAGGGAGCAAGAGCTGCCATGTATGTACAAGTTTACTGCTTCTGCAAAACAAAATAGACCTTGGTGGAAACGACCCATGCTGCCTTTTGTTTAGCATTCAGCACTAGAATATACCGTACAAACCATAAAAAAACCTGTTTGGGAAAATACACAGCAGCAGAAAAAAAGCACAATTCCTCAATGGATGCTTCTAGTGACCTGCATGGTGACAGTCATTACATGAGGAAATAAATACTTTGCCTAAGAAAAAGAAAATACTTAGTTGCTGTCTAAATATCTCTGAAAGTTGCAAAGTAGGTGGCTTTTTCCCCTCCGTTTTTCCTGGGAAAAAATGTGGTGAAACCTTGGCATTGCCTGCTCTCCTGCCCGGTTCTGGATGATGGGCCGAGGACAGTTCCTGCTTCTTTCCCTGGCAATGAGAGATGTTCCTAGGTGGGGCCATGCCAGGTGGAAGTGATGGCTTTAATTTTGAGGACCAAAATTAAATACAACCACAGCAAGGAGGAGACGTGCAATTCCTCCTCCCATGACAGTTCTGCCTGGGAAAGCACAATTTGTCGTGTGCTTGTCAGAAGCTAGGCTGAATGCTGATCACTTACCAATAACTTTTTTATGCTCTTCTTGTGGAAAATGTTGTCTGTTTTGTAAAACATAACTGGAAACCTGGAAAACAAGCTGATTCAGATGCAAACTCTCCTCCCACTTCTTCTTGCAAATGTTGGGTTTCAGTTTTCTTGGGAATGCTGGGAAGCTGGAGAAAATCTTAATTTAGCCAAAACCACTGGAGCATTCATATGTTGAAAAAATCACTCACAAACTCTGCGGTTGTATGTGTGCATACTTCACCAGCACTCCTTGGCTGGGATGATTTTTCTTTGTGCATTTAGTCCCGAGATCCAGGAGCTATCAATCCAAGGTGCCTTTGCCACCTTTGCCACCAACTCGGAGAAGCAGCCAGAGTTCAGCATTTGACTTGTAGCAGGAGGGCTCCCAACTCTTAGGGGGCTTGTCATGAAAACACTGGAGATAGGTATAATTTACTACATTTCTTACAAGAGTAAATCTTTTTGCACACCCTTTTGAACTCCCAAATCTAAGGTCCATGGTCAGTGTTGCTGTGGGAGACTCCCACAATCTTGAGCAAGTACTTTAAGCTGTTTCTGTAGTTTAGCTTCTCCTGCTGGTGGGAACCTTACCCAACCCTTACAAATGGCTCTTCTGACCTTCACCTCCTTAAAAGCAACGCAAAAATAAATCCATCTCCTACCAGCCTCTGGCTCTTCTACTGCGAGAAGCTTCTCTCCCTTGTTGTCTTCACTGCTGGGAAAAGGTAAAGCTGAAAAACGGGTATTGTCTACGGAGCTGCTGATGTGCAGGGAGTGAGTGCGAAGAAAACCAGGGTTTGCTCCTGATGTGGTTAAATGTCTTTCCTGCCCGAGCTGTTTTGTGGGGCTGTCTGTCCTGCAGGGCTGTCTCTGCATGGGCAGCTCTGCCAAGGGTGTCATCACAGCAGGCATGCTGGTGGTACTGGCTCAGCAGGCACTGGCTGCAGGCCAGCAGGATGATAATAATAACAACAACAATAATAGTAATAACAATAGCAATAATAAAATAACAACAACAACAACAACAACAACAACAACAACAACAACAATAATAATAATAATAATAATAATAATAATAATAATAATAATAATAATAATAATAATGGGATTATTTGCATTGCTCTGTGGCTTTCATGGAGGACATCAAATTGCATGGCAAATACTTCAGAATCAGTCTTCAGAATAACTGCCAGTTAAAGGCAGTCAAGAAGGAACAATCCCCTCCTCCCCTTTCCTGCTCCCAGAAAAAAACACACCACCAAAACCAAAGCAGCTTTGCATCCTTTCCTCCTGCCTGCCTCCTCCTCATGGTCTTGGGAAATGGGACCGTGTCCCAGCACACACCCCTCATAACCAGCTCCGTGTCCCACCAGTGACAGGAACACCGGCACCCAGGGCGGATGGGGAGGGGGTAAGACTCATCACCAGCTCCTTCCCCTCTCCCTTCCAGGGGCCAGACAGGCTGTGGTGCCTTGCACCAGTGCGAGGGTGGGGTAGGAGCAGAAGCAGAGACAGATTATCTGGAGATGGGCCACCTGCACACTCTGACAGTCCTCTCCAGTTTGTGCATTCTTTCAGCTGGACTCCATAGAGGTCAGACCTGTGTTCAAACTACCCTGTGCTATCCATTGTGTTTAGTTATTAGTCTTTCCTTTGGATTTGTTTGTGTTCCAGTGTAATTGGTCCTCCAGCTCATTCCTTTTAACAGGACACCAGCCCTGATCTCCTTTTTTCCATTGCAAGTATCGTCTGCCTTGGCTCATGGTGTGCTCTGCCCATCCTGGAGTTTGCACTGATTGATCATTGATACCTTCCCTGCTGCACCCCAGCTCAGGATTTCCTGTGGTCGGAGATGCTCAGTGCCTTGTCCCACCCCAGCTCAGGATGCCCTGTGGTCGGAGATGCTCAGTGCCTTGTCCCACCCCAGCTCAGGATGCCCTGTGGTCACAGATGCTCAATGCCTTGTCCCACCCCAGCTCAGGATGCCCTGTGGTCGGAGATGCTCAGTGCCCTGTCCCACCCCAGCTCAGGATGCCCTGTGGTCGGAGATGCTCAGTGCCCTGTCCCACCCCAGCTCAGGATGCCCTGTGGTCAGAGATGGCTGGTGCCTTGTCTGAAGCCCTGTGATTTCTAGGCAGGAAGATACCTTGACATGCTCCTGTCCACCTGTGAGGATGTCTGTAAGCAGGATGGCCATCAGTGTGTCCTGCAGGGAGATGAGCAAGGTGGATAGTGGTGGATAATTCCTGTCTTCCCCGCTCACGTACTGATCTGTTTCTTAA
The DNA here is from genome assembly GCF_023634085.1 of Falco cherrug. NCBI lineage: Eukaryota > Metazoa > Chordata > Aves > Falconiformes > Falconidae > Falco > Falco cherrug. The sequence continues at coordinate 93,847,806 of NC_073697.1, forward strand.
ACCTCTTCACTTTCTTTATGGCCAAACACATTCCTTATTGTCCATATAGTGTAGATGTACATGAATGGCTTAAAAACCCCAAATCCTCCTGTCTCAGCATCCCTCAGATATGAGCTGGGGACCAAGACCTGTCAACATAATGGTTCCAGAAAAGTCAAATATAGCAAAGAAGTGACTTTGGAAGAACTTTGCTGGAATTATTCATCATGGAGTACAGCATATTACTTCAAATAGTGTAATACAAATATTTAACAAAAACTATGTATATAATTTTTACTTTAATGGAAAAAAATAGATGGCTTTAAATACTGAAATGCCTGCATCCCCCCTTATTTCCATTTCCACAAGCACTGGTGGCAGGGTCTTAGCAGGGAGTCAATAGAAGTCTCCAGAAAAGGGCTGTCCATGTTTCTTCCATGAGGAGAAGCAGCTCTCACTACCTGCAGTGTAGGTCTTGGCTGACCTTCAGCCCTCTCTTCCCTGTCCCTTCTACTGCCTGGGCATAGAGCTTGAGTGCCAGCGCACGAAGGGTCTCCAATCTCATCAGTCCCACCATGACTTGCCAAGGTTCCAGCTCAACAGCAGAAACATGTCCTGCCATGCAGAAACACGTCTACATGATTTCCAGCCCTGCCAGGGAGACGTGGATGCACAGGGGGCTTGATGGCTTTCTCTGTGCTGAGGAGCTGTGAGCTGGGGGGTCCCCGCAGTGTGCTCCCCAGACCCGGCAGGGCTCCAAGGGTAAAACTGGTGGTCTAAAGACATCCATGCCTAATAGGTATGTGGTGCCTGCAGGTAGGAAATTATTTTTAGGAAAGACAAAATTCAGCATGCTCTGTGTACCCCTTCTGGAAAAGTACAGTGTGTTTCTAAAGCTAATCTTTAACATCTATTTGGTTGTTGCACCAGTTAAGTCCAGAGGAATATAGCCATATCAGCTTTGCTGTATAAAAGTAATTTATGAATTTATCCACTTCTTAACTTTCCATGTGCTGTCACATTTTTATTTTATATACAAATAAAAATATATTGGTGAGGAATGAAGTGCAATAGCTCCAGAATGGATGAAAACAATTTTACCAGCAGAGAATGAAGTGCAGGGGCTCAGCTGCATGTGGGAATCCTCGGTCTCCTGTTAGTCAGTGGGGGAATGAATCCTTCACTCTAACTAAATAAATAAAGAGACCAACTGCCTTGGAAAGAATAACACGTTGTATGTCAAAATATATTTGAATGGGCCCATGCCAGCACCAAGCTATAAAACACATTGCATGGGGGCTTAACTGCTCCTGTGTTCAGAAGCTTTCGCATTCCTCTGCTCCTCAGAAATGCTCCTTAAATAGGTAAGCGGTGAAAATGAACTTTAAAAAGCTGAGTGTGCGGCTCTGCTCCTTAAAAGAGGAGAGTGAGAGCTCAGAAAAGGCTGAAAGGGAGCGATGGAGTCCGTGAAGGCAATACTCTGTGGAGACAAGGTGGTAAAACACAGGCAGGGCCAGTGGCTGGAACAGGACGGGAGGATGAACCACATCTGCTGCACTTAAACTACAGGCCAGCAGTGGGGCTGCAGCTCCTATCAGCATATATAAGCACATTCCTGGGTCTGTGGCATGGACATCGAGGAGCAAACAGGTCAGCGTGGGATGCCGAAGCCCACCGCAGGTCTGGGAGGAACGCTCCGGCTGCTGGTGGGTCTCAGACCACATCGACTCAAAGCCCCGATGCTATCACTGCTGCAAAGATGCGGTTTAATTCTACTGATGTAGGATAGCACAGAAAATAAATCCCTGCTCAGGCAGGTGGGTTAGGGCAGGGCTGAGGTAGAGAGCCCTGAAAGGAGTTTGCAGAGTACCCACAAGTTTACTGTCTTCCCCAGAGGTTACAGGAACAATTTTCCTCTGGGACATCCATGCTGGCAGTGAAAAGGGACTAGACAGTCATCTTGTATTCTGGGGCAACTGCCTAAATCATAGACCAGACTGAGCTGGGCAGAAAACAAGGAAAGAGCATACAGATCACAATCCAAATGTTTATTAAAGGGGTTCAAAGCTCCTACAATTGATAAGGCAGGAGGCCCGGCTGACAGAGAACCTGGCTGCTAAATAAAAGGGGGATAGAAATTGGATAATCTGCACCAGATGCTTGTATTATTTTAAAAGCTCATTCACTTTAGATGAAATCCTTGCAGGCTGGAAGGTGGCCAGCTCCTGATACTAAAGGGAGCATCTGGAGGCAGTCCCAGCAGGACGCAGACGGAGGACCTTCCCTGTTTTCTTATCACTGTTGTGAAACAAACTGTCACTAAAAGGGAAGCAAGGCAAGCTACTTCTGATGCTTGGGGAAATAAAAAGCCCGAGACGTGAGCGGTGATTCCTGCAGTAAATTATCACCTCAGAAAGGCTTTTGAATGCTGTCTCCAGCACAACACGCTGCGGTCGAAATGGACTTTGTACCTGTTTACAAAGTTTCCAAAATAAAGAAGGAAAAAAAACCCCACTCAACTTGTCTGTTCTCTTGGCTAGAGAGAAAGCTGCAGTTTTTATTGCTGTGTTTTAATCTATTTCTGATAGAAATCTGATGGATGGTGCACTTGCTCTTGCATTTTAATGTCAAACAAGTGTTTACTGCTGATTAATGCAGATTTGAACAGATCCAGACTGCCTGCCTCTGGGGGATGGAGGCTGCACCCTGTACAGTCCCCATGAAAAAGTGTTTTTTTCATGTAATCATAATCCATAAGTAGCTTCTATTAAAAAAACCCAAACCCAAACAAACAAACAAAAAACCCCCACAAAACCAAAACCACAAATTCTAGATCTGAAAATAATCACTTGCAAATTACTGTAGAAATTCAGACTGGGGCTGTGAACCCCCAAAGGTGCCAGACAACAAATGAGGCTTCTCAGCATCATCACAACTGACTTGTGGCTCTGGTCACTTCAGCAGGTTGCCTGGAGGTTGTGCAGGCTCCATCCTTGGAGGTTTTCAAGACCAGACTGGATAAATCCCTGCCGAAACTGCTTGGATCTTGTGGCTTGCTCTGCTTTAAGCAGGAGACAGGACTGGGACCTCCTGAGGTCTCTTCCAGTCTAAATTATCCTATGGCCCTATGGTTATCCTTTTTTTCCAAGGCCATTCTCTTGGTCTTTTCTAAGCCTCTAGAAATCCACTCCTCCAGGTGCTTTTGGAGACAGGAATGGGCAGCTCTGACACAGCTCAGACCTGCCTGAAACACTCTGGGCTGAATTGTGTCAGGTTCAGATAACGTGAGAATCACAAACTTACGTAACTCTTCACTGCTTTTCCCTGTTTTAACCCGATTCCCACAGCTTTGCCACTCCTGTCAGCTGCCTGAGCAGTCTGGCTTTTTGTAAGGATAAAGCAAAGGCATTAAACGTTTTACTTTGTGTCCTCTCCTGGGAGCTTTCCCTGTCCACTGAGTAGCAGACACATTTTTTCCCTACTCTTCCTCTTACGTGCATACAGAAGGCTTCTCAGCACTCCTTACGTCCCCTGCTGATCTTTTTGTCTTTTTCTGCCCTGCTCTTTCTTTTTTTCATCTGTAAATGTTCCTGTTATTGTTTCACATTTTTTCTTACCAAGCTGACCCAGTTTCCATTCTCTGCTTGTCATTGAGAAACTTGTCTGCATTGGGATGGTTTGACCTAATACACTTAATACAATTCACTTGTACCATAAGTACTACCACAAGTACTCTTGAATGCTTTTCTCTTTAGGTTTTTTCCACAAAAACTTACTTATCAAGTTAACTTTAAGACCACTGTCCTGTTTCATGGTCCTTTCTCCATCTCATCCTCAGATTGTTTATAATTTCATAGCCATTTCTGAGCTCCCTCTCACAAATTCCCTTTGTCTGCCACTGTTTGATATTGAATGTAATACCTGCCACCTAGGATTGTCTTCAATTTCTGAGGATACAGAGTGGAAATTTTAAAAGAGGAGACTAGAGGACAGCAAATTACCAACAGCAGCATATGGATTGCAAATAATGAATAATGAAAAGCAAATATTTGGTCAGGCACACACAACCCAGTTCATGAATGAATAAAAGCAAACAGCCACTCCCAAAATATCTAAGCAAACAGAAACCTGCTGACATAAATATTTGCAAATAGCACATCAGAGGCTGAGCCAGAAGGGTTTGCAAACACTGCCTGAAAACACTCCAGCAGGGCCAGAGAGCCCTGGATACAGCTTTACCCTGGCACTCCTTTCTTTGAGCTCACCTTTTTCTCACCAGTTACAGCCCCACACTCCTTTCCAGGAAAGCTATTGCAAGTCTCTCTTCTTTGCCTGACTCTCTGGAAAGAAATTCCCCTTCTAGCCCATAATGCTCAAGTTTATGAAAAACAACAGAGAGGCAGAAGGATGAGACTATCAAGAGCTTCAGTGGGAATGCATGAAGCTGGGCAAAACTTCATGAGGCTGAACTGGGTGCACTGGAAAGAGACAGGCTTTTTTGCAGTATAAAGAGCAAATTGGTTTTGTCAAAATTGCATTCCAATGGCCAAAATGCCCATTGTCACTTTTCAGCCAAATGGAAGCAACCAAGACGTCATCCAGATGCTGCCTAGTCAGCAGCACTGAAGGACTACCTTCCCACCAGCCTGTTTATTCTGGCTATTGATGCTTCAGCCTCTCCATATCACCACTCAGTGTTGCTACCTCATCTAAAAGAAGCCAAGGCATTCTCATTTTCAAATGCATAGAGATCAATTCTCAGGGCTTTCTTTCTTCACTGGATTTACAGCCCAGTAAAGTCACTGGGAGAGTGTTGTTTGAAGTGACATTTCTGGGCCAATGCCCACATGGATCACCAAAGCTGGCAGAAACTGTCTGGGAGATGAAAAAGTACCTCTTAGTATCTATTGCGCTGTCAAGACTGACAGAGATGTCTTGGGTGAGTTCAAAACTCACTCGTAGGGCAAAGCATCCCAATTCAAGGAAGCAGTGTCCCTGCTTTTAGCCCCAGCATACCGCTGGATACAGAGCCTGCCACCAGCGTGTGGCTACAGATCACCCCGTGTGGGACGAGCAAGGTGAAAGTCTTCGGCAGTGATCACGTCAGTAAGTGTGCAGTGGCCACTAGCAAAGCTGGACACTACTACTCCAGGTTATACCCACCAATACTGGCAGCTTGGAGGACCTTGCCACTGCCCAGTCCCCAGTGGCTTCAGGTAGCTCTTTAGAAGTCTTCCTCTTGATTTTACATTTTCCCTTTTGGTTTTTATGCAAATCTCCAAGCCTTCAAACTGGGAAGGAGGTTTAAATGAGATGAGAATGCTGGAAGATTTAGCAACTAGATGAAAAAGCCTTAGGATGAGACTGTAAACTGGCTCATGTCTCGTCTGACCGAGAAGCATTCAAAGACCCCAGAGGCCAACTGAAGATGCCTCTTGGACTGCAGAATTCACGTATCCATCAAAAAAAAAAAAAAAAAAAAAAAAAAAGAAAGACAAAACTATAGAGGAAAGTGATTTATACAGTGACAAGATGCAAATTAAACAAGTAAAAAGTGTTTCCAGAGGAACTCTCCCATCCCGAGCTGGGAAGAACAGACTATCATACCCAAGGGACCATGCGGAGCCCACACAACCCTGGGAAAGGAAATGTTGGAAAACAAGTCTATAATGTTTGGAGGTACTGAATGGTAAGTAGTAATGCAAAATGACAGCTCTTAGCACAAACTCCTCTCCACCCTGCCTGCAATTATATCCCCTAATTGCAGAGTATTTGAACAGCTCCTGTGTGCTAATAGAGTTCATTTCAGAGCATCCCTGTGTGTCAATACCAGTCCCACTGAACAAGGGTAAAAAGCCACGGGGAGAACATGTTGCTTGTCCAAAGCAACCACTCCACAGTGGAAAGAGGAGCTGTTGCTCCAGCAACAGCACTGCACTCTCCGCTTTAGGTCTAGATTTGGAGATACACTGCTGTTTGGGCAGAACATCAGCATTTTCTGTCTCATACCTTGCAGACACTAATTAATAAGGTTGTTATTTCTTTTGAAGCTGAAAAAACTCCGATAAAGAGAGGCTCAGTGTCTCATTTTTCCCGATACTTCTTTTTGAATGCGTATTTCCTCTGGCTAACCTGTGCGGGGATTTGCAGCATGTGAACAGTGCATGTAGCGTACAAGAGAGAATAAGCACAGACCACAGCAGGGGAAGTTATTCAGGATTTCTTGCGGAGACCCCACAAGCAGCTTGTGAATGCTTTTTGCTGAAAAGTCTGCCAGCTTTCTGTGGGTGGCAGTGAAGCAACAATTTTCACTTCTCTACCTTTTCCTTCCCCAGAGAGAATTTTTTTGGGGGGAACACATTTTATTTTCAGAGGTCTAAAATAGTCTTGAAATTCCACACTTCACAATGTGAATTGCATCTCACTTTTATCTCACTTTATAGGGTCTTCATTTTAATACTATTAGTTTATATGATTCCTTGACGGAGCAGTAATAGAGTGGGATAATATGTATGGCTGTCAATGTTTTACAGAATAACTGAATAAAGTCTTTTACATTCTGTAAAATTTTATCTGGTTTTATTTTATTTTCAAAACCACTGAGAACTGATTGAGACACCTTATGCTTTTTTCCAAGAGGAAGGTATCTCCTGGCCATGGGGATGAGTCAGTCTGAAAAATCACGAAGTGGTCTTCGGAGTCATCATTAAGGCTCAGTTCCCCCCCACCTCCTCCAGCGTGTAATAACATCTCTTTTATCCTTCCCTACAAGCCCTTTCATTTCTCTCATTAACTTAGCACCTTTGGGCTGTCCCATTCTTATTTTAATGACATCTTTCTTCATACTGGAAGAGTAAACCTGTGTGCATCATCAGGTTCATGAGACTCTGATCCAAAGCCCCTTGATGAGGGCTGATTTCTAAATGATGCTACATGCCCCAGGAATACAGTATCACTCAATGTGGGTAACAGTTGTCCTGAAACACCACCACCATCTCTCAGCCTTTCATTTAGGAGTCTGTGTCAAAGCATTCAGCAGAACATTTTCAGGTCAGCTGGTATGGCCAGACCTTTTCCCTTTAGGATTTACACTACTTCACCTTGACAATGACTTCAATCACAAGACATCGCTGTGTGCAAACACTGCATCCACACCGAGTCCTGACGGCAGGCATGGCAGAGCTTTCCCTAACGATTTGCTCTCTGCTCATCATGTCCTCTGACGGCAGCGAGTGATAGCTCCATCAGAACGATGGAGCCACAAGGCAAGTCGCCAATTTAACTTCAGAAGGACCAAACCTCACTGAACAGAGTCCTCCCAGCTGGCTCTCACCTGAAATGAAAGGTGTCACAGTGCCCACGGTAGCTGTTGGTGTATCAAGGGACACTGTCCTGAGGGGGTGCGGTGCCGGCAGGGAGCAGGACCTGGGGAGATGGAGAGGTCAAGCACAGCATGTGCAAAATACGATGTAGGGTGGGCATCTCTTGGGGTACCCATCCCCTAAGCTCCACTCTTGCACAAGCCCTGCGAGGCAGCAATACAGCACTGTGAACATCAATTACAAGCCAGAATTAAAAGGCTGTATGGGGATTCATCATAGGAAACTGCATCAAGACAAGGCATATGGAAAAAAACCCCAGATTTATGGAATTTATTGGTTCTCCTCTATCCAGACTGATAGTTACTTCATTAGAAAGTAATCGTATTAGACTGACATGATTTACTCCTTGCAAACTCAGCCTGACTCACACCTTTTTGACACATTTTACTAAATGTATCCTGAAGCTACCCAAAGACAGCAGTTTCTGGAGTTCCTTTTCACAGGGCTTTAGCACCATGGCTGCAACTTGCAGTTTCCAGCAAAACTAATTACCTGTTGAAATAATACACAATCTCACTGGCACCTTTGGTATTAAATATTATCAAAACATAATGATAATTAATGACTCTGATTCCTAAATTTGTTTCTCATTTAGGGATGTGGTCCCCAAACCTTTGGGGGATATCTTGGTGGTTAATATTTGCTGTAATGAATATAGATGTGAAGAAGGTAGTGATACTTCACTCACTACACTTTCAGTAATAATTTCCTACTTTCCTGCCTCCTAACAACTCTTGTGATTTTCTCTTTGTTAAGATCACTAGATTATAACAACAATTCAATATGTATTTCACTGGTGACAATAATAAGCAGCACTGTGCATCATTACGTCTTAAAATATTCCCCCTGAAGATGGTAACACACACAATTTTCCAGAAAACCAAAGCATAAAGCAATGACAGACCCATGATGATGATGATGCAGAACGTAGAGCTAAAACCTGAATTTCATTTTTTTGCTCTCTCTCTTTGGCAGGTTTAATCAGGGTCATGGCCCCATTGCACTGGTCACTGCATAAATCCCTAGTCAGATACAGTCCCTGCTCCACAGTGCCTCTGTGCATTTTGAGATTAGGAGTGAGGTAGGTGGTGATGGAGCATGAGGGTAATAACACCGCATAGCTCCTTGGACAAGTATTCATTACTTACTTGTCATTTATCGCATTTCAACCCGTCCCTGCGAGCGGTGCCCACATGAATTATCACAGTGGCCACTTCTAAAGAGCCTGTGTGTCTTTTTGAAAGGCAGCTTTGCAAAACACAATTGCATTTCCTTCTCACACGCACACCAGCCTCACCTAGGAATGTAAAAAATGTATCCTCCTATGAAACCTGTGATCCTCACGAGCAATGAGACACTTCACTCCTCGTCCTGTGTCCCGCTCCCAGCCACAGCCACCAGGAGTTACACATTCCCCATCATTTGTGGTGTCTGTAGACCCTGGCTCTTCTGGGAAGGGGGAACACTACTCCTGGGTAATCTATTATAAATACACCAAGGGGAGTGAAATGGTCAGACAGAAGGATTGTAGATTATTCTGGGGACAAATAACCATGTTCTCACAGTGTTTTACATGACAGGTAAATCAACATTGCCCAAGGCTCTGCCCTGCTACGCTGCTGCATGCTGGCCATGTACCCTTGTTTCTAGACTGAAAAAGCTCCTGCGTTCACAAGCAGGTCTGATGGAGGAGACCAGATATCGCAGAAAAACCGGGTAAGGCTTCTCAGTGCAGGAAGACCCCATCAGGCACATGAATTATTTGTTCCTGACACTAATTAGCCTCAGCTAGGACATGAGCCATATTTGTTCTTATATGAGGAAGAATTTTACTGGAGAAAGGCCACTTATGACATATTTCTAGAGTAAATCAATCACTTTAATTAGACCAGCCAATATATCTGGAAAAAAACCCACAGATGTTTTCATGAACAAATCCTTTTGTCCACCAAGAATCTCAAAGAGCTTAGTTTTTTCCCCATCTGCACTGTCTGTCTGTTGTAAACTACCACTTCTCTTTGCGCCTTAGCCTCACTGACACCCTCACTCTCATGTCTATGACAACGGTGTTCATACAAATAATATCTGTTGTTCTGTTCCAATCTTCTGTATCTTTATACTTTCCTTTGTTCTCTCAGCTAAAGAGAGCAAACAGGAGCTTACTTGGTATGCATCCATCTGCTCGGAACACTTTTTCTTCCCTTGTGCTTGTGTAACAAGGCTCTGCTGACTGCTTTGCACTCATCTCCATAGTAACTTGGGAAAACACTTTCTCTCAGAGTGAAGAACTGGACTGAAGAAACCACAAGCACCACTGGAAGGCCCACCAGACATCAACAAGGCACCCAGTCTGTAGGACTGAGGCTAACAGCAGGACTTCAGGAGAAGTTCAGGAGAACAAATGTTTTCCTGAGATTTGTAGTAGAATGCCTAAAGCCAGAACAAACCTTGTAGGAGCAGGACTTTATGTGGGGGCTTGCTCCTGGAGGGAACCTAGAGGAGATGAGGAAAGGGAAGAGTAGGACGAACATCTTGATGATTTTGCTGACACTAGAAGCATTTCACTGACGTTACCTAAGAGGAGACTTCTATTTTCAGGGTCTGAAGAGAAGGAGATGGGGGAAAAAAAAGGGTAAACAAAAACCCCAGCAGCTGATTTGCCCAGCCTTAGATGTTTCACTTTATGCAGTGCTTGTCTGCAAAGCAGATCCTGCAGCTACATGGACATCTCCATGGTCTTTGTGAGGCAGGACCTGGCTTCCTAGAGACTCCCAGTCTCCAAAGGGATCAAAGCACAAGTCAAGCAAGCTACAGATTGCCACCTTGATACTCCCTAGAAAGGCAGGGACAAGCCAGCCTTACCCAGACCACGCATCCCTTTTCCTGCCTCCAGAGCCCCCACTGCTGCGTCTGCTGCCCCAGTGGAAGGGGAGGGAGAGCTGCTGTATGCAGGGTTGTGCAGAAGAAATTTCTGAAGCAGTAGGTAAAGGATACCCATCGTTCAGATCCATCCTGTCGCTCAGACCTCATCCCCACACTTCTCCTTCCACTCTACAGTATAAAGACATGCAAGTTGTGGCCCTGGTTAAGGAGGTACCAGAAGGGCTGGTAGGAAGGGAGGGACATCCCCTGAGCTTTCCTAAACCTCCTGTCCCAAACCTCACTGACCCTCTCCTCCAAAAACACACTCCAGTGCTACCAAAAGCTGACTCCTGCCTAGCCAAGGAGCTTGATCTTGTCTCCCTTTACCAGCCAGCATGGGGCAAACAGGTCCCTGCTGCACAACCTGCCTCCTTTTGTGCTAAGGAGACCAAAATCTAAATGCACTGGGGAGAACAAAGTCCCCTTTTCAGGGAGAAACTCCACAGAATGTTTCCATGAAGTTTATCTTGAGCAAAGGTGAAAGTAAGGGCTATAACCGTCCATCAGTGACCCTCGTGTGTCCTTGACTCATCCAACAAGGAACACTGTCCTTTCCTAATTGCAGGAGCTTATTGTTCCCTTGCTTTTCAAGTTTCTTTGTCTGTTGCTCTGGGTGAGGCATCTGCTGGCTTGGCCTCCAGCTTCATCTGTGGGCTTTGTTGTGGCACACAGGCCAGACCAGACCAGACCAGACCAGACCAGACCAGACCAGACCAGACCAGGGATATCTAATTACTATGGTTAATTAAATGTCCCTGGGACCATAGGGTCCGGGCACCCTGGGTTCATTCTGGGTCAGCATCGATGTGTCCCTCTGAGCTGGTCAATCAAGTCTCCCCGCAGAGCCACTATAGGCAGTGGAGATCAAGTGCAATTAATGTCAATTAAAATGATTGCCTACATTTGATCTAATGAATCACAGTCCAAAAGCTCTTATTTTTCTTCACTGGAATAATGGAGAACAGGGTATCCTGGGTGACTCTGCATTAAAGCTTCCCATTGACTCTTTTCACTTTGAATGTTGTTTATAGTGGCAGGGAAAAATGACTTTTTCATCTAGCTAAGGATTTAGTTAACACATGTCTCAATAGTTCTCCACTGGAAGGACTGGTGCATGAATTAATTTTAAAATGGAAGTTGGACAGAGTTGAAAATACCCCCAAAGATAAAGATGAATAGGTTGGAAGAGGGAAGCACAGAAACAGGGAGAGAAAATGCAAGGACATTGAGCTTGTATCATGTGCATGGGTGTGTTTGCAGAATAACTGGCCAAGCACTGCAAAGAAACAGCTTGAGTATCTTTAAATCTAAAGGTGAGACTGTGTGGCAAGTGAGAGGTACCAGATGGCAACAAGGAAAGCTAAGATCATTCTGGGCTTCATGCAAGAGATGCGGCAGAAACAGCTGGGAGACAGCAGGGCTCTGGCCAGGCTCCAGCTGGAAAGCCCTGCTCTGAACTGGGCATCTTCTTAGCAGAAAGACACGGGCAAAGAGGAGAGGATTTACGGAAGAGCAGCACCCGTGGCACAGAAATGGGAGAAGTGAGAGAAAGAAATGAATATGTCTGGCTCAGAGTGCAGAGCAGGCTGAGCTGGGCAGAGAGGAAGAAGAAATCAATCCCCCCAAAAATAGAATTTCTGTGTGCTGATACACAGATGCTTCCAGGATGGGGGGGTGGGGGTGGGGTGGGCAGACGGACGGGGACGGGACGGGACCATAATGCACTTTTTTACTGGAACAAATTAACCAACAGGACTGGTTCCCTGTGATGTATAGCTGTGGCTGGAGGTCTGTTCACCATTTCTCTAGGAAGGAGGAAGAGAGCAAATGGCAGGGTGAGCTTCCCAGCAGCGTGGTGCTGAAGGACTTGTTTCTGAGAGAGGGGCAGGTTATTCCATCACCTGCAACATTGCAGCCAAACCAAACAAAGCCCAAAGACACACATCACCAGGATGCGTCTGTCCAGGCCTTTCAAAGAGGACCAGGTTATTTCATGGAGCTTTTCTGGCTTTCTCCTGTGATACCAAGGAAATGGCAGATATTTTCCCTTGCAGATGTCTCCGGCAGATTTCTTGCTGCATATGAAACAATTTGTGTGAGCAAGCTAGCTGTGTGGGCTGGAAATTTATTTTACACACAAACGGCTAATGTTTTATCTGTACAAATTTGCATGGGGACAGGCAACAAGGCATCTAGGATGTCCCCTAAATAATGAGTGTTGTTGGTTACCCAGGAATCTCTCTGAATCTATGTGGCAGGAGAAGAACAATTTGTAAATGGACTCATAGTAATTAGTGTCTGGGTTTTCCACGTGATGCCCCAGGTTGATGGTGGGCAGCTAGTTCAGGTGAGCAGCAAGAAAACAAAAGAACTGTTGTCACTGAGGAAAATTATCTTTCTAGCTACAGGAGCTGAGCTAGCAAGGTTTTTAGGCACAGTTACAGAGATTTTGGTGGTCAGGCTCTGTTCATTTTTTCACTTCTTAGGCAGGTCTCATGACTCTTCATCCACTTGGTTTAGGGTCTGCTCTCAATTGCAACTTGGAAATACTTCCCTGCAACAGTGGCATTAAACTGAGCAATCAAGCAGGGTCCTACATTCAGGGTGGCACAGCAGAAGTTAATGAATTTTATGGATTTATATCTATGTCTTTTGCCCAAGGACCTAGACTAGAAAGTAGAGGGGAGAGATTTGTCACCTGGCTTTGTCACTGTCTTCCCAAATGGATTTGGTTGGGTTATGGCCACCAACACTGCTTGGTTGGACACTATCTATAGTAGCAGTCCCACAACTCTGGCTCAACCCCAGCACTGCTCCTTGGCCTGTTTTTGTGTGGCAGGGCTGTGCTTTGTGCTGTTTCTTGTGATGTTAGCAAGGTCTGGGACTGATGCAGTTCTCTCTAGTTGTTGCAGGGTGATCCAGGAAGCATGGTGCTTGCTCATCAACCCAGCCTCATCCCGCACGCTGGCAGAAGTGGCAAACATCTAGACAGGAGCCTGTCCCTTCCCTTCCTTCCAGTCCTGACCCTGGGAGCAGACTGGACCACCTGCCTTGGCCTCCTGGTGGGTATTGGAGGAGAGTGACTACTACTGGGGCTATGTAATCCTTAAATCAGGATGGTCAACAGAGACCAGAGAACATGTGCAAAGTCTTGGGACTGAAAAAGTTTTCCAAGGTAATTTCCACAGCACAGTCCTTGCCAGGATGTTTCTGCAAAGCACTGTGCTCCTGCAGCCCAGGGGCTGAAGCTGTGCTCAGGCAGCACTAAACCAGGACAGACTTTGTCCCCTCTGCTGCCCCCAACCCTCCATAAGCCGATGCCCCCCACTCTGGACAGCAGTGAGAGTGTGATCACTCACAGCCCAGATTAGACACATGGAGCAGGAGGTTGGTGCAGACCCCATGGCCCAAGCTTTCTTCTCCTGGGGCAGGGGGTGTCTGTGGGGGGTGCAGTGCTGGGACTCAGACCCCAGCAGGGATTTGGGTCACCCCAGCTGTGGGGGACAATGTTGGGGGGTGTGTGTGTGTGTGTGTGCATGTGCAGAGAGGCTGTGAGTACAGCTGCAAAGTCACCTAAAATAAAAGCCCTGGAAGGAGTGTATAGTGCAGAGGGGTTACAGACACTGTGAAGGCAGGAGCATAAGGACCCAGATCCAGCTGCTCTCTACCTGCCTTCAGACTGGTACAGGGAACACTGGGAATGAGGAAGAATAATGATTTCCTGGGAAAAAGAGTAAGAATCTTGCAAGGTAGTATAAACCCAGCATGAGTAATTGAGTCACGTTTTGGCAAAGACTGAGTTTGCTGTAAAAATCTGTCACACTATTTTTGTAAATAAGAGCTTCTGCCTGGGAAAAGTCTGTATCTCCCATCTCACAAACACAGTCAACAAGCCCGTGCTGGTCTCACTCCCATTCCACCACCGCAATGGCATTCTGGCAATGCAAGCTGCACTGTGGACATCTGTCCTCCCTCCTCCATGAACTCTGCTTTTCTTTGGGGGCAATGTCTTCCACTTCACCAGGGAACCAAAACCTTCTGTTTAAAAGGTACGGATGGCTGAGAACTCATTTTTCATTTAATTCACACATATATGATTCCACAATGCAGAATGGAAATGAATTTTCTTTTAATTCCCCACACTGGAAAAAAACAATATTGGATCAACCAGATGATTCTGTTTTGATAAAAGAAAAATGTTTCATTCCAATTTTAGTTTTTTTGTTTTACACTTTCCAGATGATTTAAAATAAAATAAATGTTGCAAAAACTATTTTGGAAAAAGAAAACACAATATTCCCTTCTAAGAAGACCAAAATATTTTTATTTTTTTTCAGTTTTACTTCAGCATTAAAAGCTTAACTGTCTTCTGCAAATTATTCGGCTTTCAGTACAGAGTGTCTGCAGTTGGGAACAGCATCATCTTTGAAATTTCTCGCTAGTGATCTTAGGGATATCACTGTAACCTTGCTTATGAATTGACAAAGGTAAGACAGAGGCTGTGACTTGGCAGCTTGGAACTCAGTTCAGGAGCCTTGTTTCCAGGTTAAAATATTCTTAATGAAGAAAAAAAAAAAAAGGTTTTTTTTACTAGCTTCTTTTACTCAGTCTCCCTATACTTCTCAGGGAAGGTACAGGAGAAGCAATGGCCTGCACAGCCTGAAGCTGCAGGCAGCCAGGGACCCAAGCTCTACAAATGATCTGATGCTGAGCAGGAGTGCACATCCCTCTTTAATACCAGGGAAGAAAATATAATCTATTCCCAAAGGGAATATCAATGCAGAAGGGGTAGCATGACTATGGGGATTATCTGGTGAAAGCTGTGGTTTTTCTGTAGGAGGTCTGTGGCTCATACCCTGTAGGTCTGGGTAGAGATGTGCCCCCTTGTCTCTGCACCAAAACCCCAGCTCTCAGACCCTGGGGTGTAGCGGAGCAAAACAAGATGCCCCACTCTGCTGTGGTTCTTGCGGTGCAGAGCTCATGTAAGGGGAGCCAAATGCAGGCAGGACCTCTGAATGCCGATGCCCAGCCTGCCACAGTTCACATCACAGCCCCTGGGCGAAAGGGAGAAATGCATCACCTATAGATGGACCTAGCGATGGACAGCTTTTTTGGGGGGGTTAGAATACGACGCTTATAGCGGTGCAAGGAGTGAAGTCCTTCCCTGTGCCAGAAAGTGCTTCACCTTCCTCCTCACATCCACCTTCCCATGGGGCAGGAGAGTACCTTAACTCCTACCCTGTGCCCATCGCACAGTGATGGCCTCCTCCTGTCCTACCTTTTGGCACCATGAGCTGTGCTTCTGTGGGCAGGTACTGGAGCAGAATTCAGCAGCCTTTGAGACCTGGAGGGTGCTTGCACTGCAAGGAGCACCCAGTGGACACTGTGCAGTGGGCAATATGCAGACATTGCATTTCTCTAGAGCCTGCTACTTCTCCTCTTTCCAGCTGTTCCCTCTAGATCCTGCTACTTCTCTTCCTTCCGCTTCCTCACCCACCCATAGGACCACCAGAGCAGCTGATGGCACCAAAAGTGCATGGCTGGACCTGGTCTGAAGGCGTGGGGATGTTGCACTCGTGTATAAAGGATGCAAACCATGGTTAGTGCATGACAGCAACCCACCAGATGCTAGTTTTGAGAAACCAAACAAGTCTCGGCAGCAGTAAGTACTGCAGGGATTCGAAGATGTTGGTAACTAGATGGATTATTCGAGAGTAGGAGGCGTTACTTGTTCAGATAATAAGCACATCACCACACATGAAGGATCAGATTATCTAACCAACCAGAACAATAGAAAAAAAATTAGATTTAATAGCTCAAAGGGCAAAGTCCTGCCCTTTGGGATAACAGCAAAAGCTTTTTTTCTATGAACCGAGGATTCCCCAATTAGAAATAATGGAAGAGGGAAGAGGTCAACAGTAGCATGCATTGGTTGGCACTAGCATCACTATGCATCGATAATGTATTAAACCTGTGAAAATAGCCCCCATAATTCCGGGGAAGTATTTTCGGTAGATCTAAAAAAGTATTAGGGCTATACACAAAGCAAATGTAAGAATTTGCTTGAACCGTTGTGCATGGGTTTGGCCAAAAAAATTAGTTCTAAATTGCATCAGGAAAGAGGAAGGCTGTTGAATCAGGCAGTTTGGGGGAGTGGAGTACCTGTCTTAGGGAACCACACTTTGAAAGCTTTGCTTTGTCAATATAGCAAAATGAGTTTGAGGGGTTAGGTGATGATTCTTTATATAAATACATCTGGGGGATAATATCAAATGTGGAGAAGCTATTAAGGGATAATATGGAAACAGATCAGATAGATATAAACCAGTCATGAGTACAGTGAGACTGGAAATTAGAGGATTTCTAACTATCCAAAGAGTGAAATTCTCAAACGCTTTCCAAAATCCATTTGTCTGTATGGAGATGAGGAGAGGGAGACAGGAAGGAGGGAACATAAATTATATGAAGATGGAGCTGTTGATGAAAGGAGTTGTTTGATAGAGTGGAAATAATTCTGGGGCTGGAAGTTAAAGGCCTTGGGCATGTGATTTATTGCTATTCCAGCGGATGGAGATTTGATCATTATGTGCCAAGTGCATTTGCCTGTGCTATATTTATACCACATTAATCCTAAATTTCAGGCTTCTGCTGGTCATTTGCATGGTCTAGGAAGCCTTGTTTCACTCCTAGATTCACAACTTATCTTCTGGCCCTGTTTTAGCCTTCCTCTGAATCGCTGCAAGGGCTGGCCACAAAGGCTGGCTTCAGAGCAGGGCACACCTGTAGTACACATGCGGTTTGCTGTAGTATGAAAGCCTTCTGCATGAGAGGTGGTTGTATCTTGTTTACTCACCTGGGATTGCAGTGGTCCTCATCTCTGGGGTTAGAGTTTCTCTGACAGAAGCTAGGATTGTCAGAGGTTTTGTTTTAATTCCATAGCACAAAATGGTCCATTTCTTAGTATCCCTTCCGAGAAATTAATTCCCTGCTATTTCAGGAATCCAAGAGACTGGTAATAGCATGGTCTCTGCTGGGAAGTTTATCAGAGGTGGATTTACTTTCTAATGCTGTGCTTGTAATGTGTAGGGCACTGCTGGAAGATGGTCGGTGGGTTCTGGTGAGAGCTGGCTTGTGAGAAGTTCTACTGACTCTTCTGGATTAACCATTTATTGCATGACTGTCCATCACTTCAGAACACAGGGCTGAGACCTGCTGGTACCTCCCAGCCTTGTGTTTCCAACAACATCTATCTATAGCCAGTATCATTTCAAGGCATTAATTCTCGGATGCAGGTCTGGGTCGTTGGTTTAAAACCCATCTGCATTAGACCATACACGCAGGAAGCCCATGCAGTGCCTGGTTGTAGGTGGCATTCAGCATGGCCAGGGAGGTTCTTTGTCATGTGTGCAGTGAGACAAGGCATCTCCATACACCAAAAAGGGATGTGCCACACACCTGAAACTCTGCTCTGGTTCTGGGAAAAATGGAGCCAAAAGGGGCGGTAGGAGAGGTCTGGCTTGTTCACCTTCCTCCCTGAGAAATGGCTACTGCAGGCAGTCTCGTAGACAGCTCTGGCCAGAATCCATGCACATTCACCTTTAGCTTACGAGCACAAAGCTGACTCTCAGATCCTGGTAGTCCTTCTCTCAAGTGACCTGAGCAGCAATGAAATCCAAGCTCTAACTGAAATACCTATGCTTCCACGGAGATTTCTGCTTCCATTTTTGCAGTTTGGCTTGATTATCCTAGAAGCAATCTGGAGAGGGAAAGAGTAGAAATGGCCTAAATGAGCTAAGGCAGCATGTTCTCCCTGCTAAGAACAAATCAGGTATTTCCTCCTGAGTTCATGCAGTCTTGGCTCCATCCTGAAGTCTACATATGAAGCTGAGGTGGGTTTCTATAGGTGGGATTACTGGTTTTCTATATTTTTATATCTCACACCCTTGTCTAACATTGTAGAGGAATGAAGCTGGGTTAATTAGAATTGATAATATACAACTGTGGGTTGGCTTCAGGGGCAGCCGATGTAGATAAGGTGCAGCTGTGGCTGGTTCTGTTAAGTGATTGAGAGCTAGTGAAGAAGAAAGCAGCCGATGAAGAAGCAGAGAGAGGAAGAAGCAAGAGGAGAGAGAATGTATGCCCTGCATGAGGTAAGATGAGGAGAAAGCAGCAGAGGAACTGTATGAAGAGTGTGCTGGTATGAGATGGTAAAAGACCTTGTTGCAGCTTGATAGTTTGGAGAGTGCTGTGACATAACAGGGCCTAAGAGCACCTCACAGGCACCCCATCTAATTAAGGAGCAACTGATCAAAGGAGATGGAGCTGTTATCCAAGAATTTCTCTGCATTTGTACAGCTGCATACTTTTTCAGTAAAGCATCTCTTCTCTAGGATGCCCTTAATCAGCTGCAAATGGAGCATCCTCCTCCTGCTGTCTCAGCAAAGGAATGATTGCTGCTTGTCAGCCAGCGATGATTGCTTTTTACAGATGCATTCTGGTTGATAAGTGATGGGGAGACAAAACTCCTTTTGTGGCCTGATGGTGGGGGCGGGAAGGCTGAGGAAGGCAAAGACACTGCAGCACCCCATCCAGAAATGTGCTGCTATCTTTCGCCTGAGCCATGGACAGATGGTGGCAAAACCAGTTTTAGGACTCCTAAAACTGGCTTTGCCATCAAAGTGATCATGAAATTACTTTGATCAAGGTGATAATAAAATACTTGTGACCCTGCATAAATGGAACCATCATTCTGGATTCTGCACCTTTCATTACAGAAGACAGGTGCATTGTCCCATCTGTTTGATGCCTCCAAGAGTGGGATTTTGCCTGGGCTGCTGCAAACTTTAAGCTCAGATCTTCCATGCACGGCTCCATTCCCTTTTGACTAGCCCTGGCTTGGACTTTCCTCAATCATGTTTCTCATTCTCCTACACCTCAGCCACCCTGAATCTCATCCAATTTGACTTCATCTTGACTGGGAGTCTCACTCTCCCATTAAACAAGAAGCTGAGTCTGCCAGACTCTGAGTGAACTCCAGCAGAGTCAGAAGAGCCTCAGCAAGAAGAGGACAGTCCTAGAGTGGGCTGCACCCTCATCCCAACTGGGCCTGGGCACAAAGTCTGGGTCTTCTTGGGCTCCAGACTAAAGCACTGGAACACAAGTAGTGATTAGTTTACTGTGCCACATCACTCTAGGTGGGGCACCACGGACATGCCTGGGACTTGGAGGAGAGCAGGGATACTGCAAGGTCCAGAGCTCAGCAAAAGTCAATTCATGAATGCTTCAGAGTGTCCTTTTCCTGCTGTGTGAATTCAGATTTTATTCTCTGTTAGGATGTAAAGGTTACAGCACCACACGGGGCTGTGTGAGAGACAGGATCTGTACATCTCTTTTTCTTTGAGGGTTGTTAGTATTTTCCAAGAAAAATGACACAGATAACAGTGACCGTCTTACAGACCTTTGTCAGCTCTTCCCCAGCCTTTTGTAGAGTTCCCTGTGTGATACCTTTTTTGCACAGGAGGATGCAGTAGGTGACTGAGCTCACAGAGATGAGGCACAACTCCAGACTACACCAGACTGCATCCTGGAGCCAAACTAGTCTCTGAGCCATGCCTTCCTCTCTCACCAATTCATAGAGCCCATTTCTAGCTCAAACCTTATTTGAAGCTTTCTTATTTTAACACCCAAAATGCTGTGAACAAATATTTATTCCACTAATAACTAAAATTAACAGCAGGTATTTGTCTATTAATACACTAGGATGCAACAGAGGTTTGTAAGCACCTTCATTATAATAATGAATAGTGAAGTGAATGCAATGAATGACATATCTGCCTCCTGGTAAACCTTTGTAAAACATAGAAAAGCCTTATGTCTAAAATATTCCTCTCTCTCTGTGAATTTTGCTGGTTTTCTGAAGTTTAGCCGTTTACCTTGAGTTCCTCTTTGCAATTTACCCTAGATGATCCAAATTGCACCTTTCTTAATTGCCAGAAAGGCTTTTTCCCTGTCCATAAGTAGGTCCTAGCCTTCGGCGTGCCTCACCTTCCATTGCCTTCCCTAGGTTCTCCTGCTGCACTGAACATAGATCTGCATTGCAACAAGTTTCTGTGCGCCTCGGTTTGCCATCTTAACGTTTCATTTTCTTTTCCCATCCTGGTACTCACATGACGGCTGTTCTGTGCCAAGCAAGGTCTAGGAGACGAAGGCTTCGGAGGGACATGACACACAAGGCTATCCCCTCTCCACACCATCCCAGGTGTTGTACCATATGGCCTGGCTAATTCAGACCCACTCAGGATCTCTCCCGGGTGATTTGGCATGGTTCATCCATTCTCTATTTGGGACAAGCATCTTTTGGGAATGTAGCAGAACAATGAAGGTAAACCTGTGGCTCTCAGGTGGATTCCCACTACTCCCATTTTCCAGTGGGAATCTACTTATTTTGCAGACTAGTATCAGTAATGAGCTGAGCAAATTTATAGCAAAGACAACTTCCCAGCTCTCTAAATTATTACTGTAATGATATATTGTAAACCTGCACTACCAAACAATTGGCTTAGTTGTTTTACATTTATGGCAAAGATGATTTAGACCTCAAGTGGGAAATAAAATCTGAAGACGTTAAGTTTATTATAGAAAAGTGCATTAAGAAGCCATCTTTCAGGCGGAGTAGCGGGGAAGGCGAACGTATACTAGTCAAGGCTGTTTCAAGTGTCTTGAAATACGCATTATCATTTCACCAGTTTAGCTGAGTATGCCTATCAAATATCTGAGAAGCTGAAATGCTGACCTCTAAAGCTGAACTTGCTCTGGAAGTACGTTAGATGCCTGTCATTCCCGTGAGCTGCCAAGATTTATCTGGGAATTCATTGTATATAGTCTGTGGTGTGCGAGGCTTTGCCAGACTCAAAATCAATAATTCATGTGTGGTCAAACAGCACTGACAAGATGTGGTGTGGGAAATGCAAAGTTTATTACTCAAACAGCTAGAAAATAAGTCTCTTCCAGTAGAAAATCATGACAAAAAGAAAAAAAATTCCCCAGATAAATTCAACAGCAAATTTCAAATATTTGATGAAAATCTTAATAAATTTTTTGGCTTCCTTTTGTGAAATCGTTGCAGTTTGCTTCAGGCTGTCAGTCTCATGGTTATGGAGGAATTGGTCTCCCACGTGGTGAGGAGCAGCAGTCCATCACAGCGTTCACACGGTCACCAGCTACAGCATAGGCAAAGGGTAGCAGGAGGAGCCGTGGCCACAGCAGAGCACAGGGACATGAGGAAGCTGCTACAGCACTGGAGGCAGCGTAACAGCGATATTTCAGCCATGGGTTGCTCAGCGAGAACATGTTTCCATGGAGCATATGCACGTTTCACACACACACACAAATGGTTCAGACAAACCCCCAAGTATCCTTCAAAACACATTTGAGACAGAATTTTTAACGAGCCTTTTCCGTAGCATCACATCATCTGAAACTGCAGTGGCTTTCCGTTTTCCAGTGTCTGTATTTCCATCTCTTTGCCTGCCTGCTGAGCATACAGCCATTTTCTTCTTGTAGTGGATTCTGCTTTCTGCAGAGGGCGTAAACCACAGTGCTCTCTATTCAATACTCATTCCTCTTAGTCTTCCTTCTTATTGTTTTGGGTTTTGGTTTGTGTGGTTTGTTGTGTTTTTTTTTTACAGTAAAGAAAAAGTCTGAGTGGAGACTACTGCTTTTGCTTTTTCTATACGGAAAATACATAAGAAAGCCAGCAGCACAGGTACAGGTACAGATCTTGTATACACTTAAGTGACACTAAACGTGCCTTTTCAAAGCATATTTTTGCAAGTACTTCCATTGTCCATTAAAGTCACTTATGAACATTAGTAACACCACTCAAGGGCAGTTTACTTCATAAATTAGCTGTACTCCTCTGTGACAGAAGCAGCAAATAGAAAAATGAAAACTAGTTGTGCACTATAAAGCCCAACTTGATGGAGATGCTGTTCTTGGAAGGGTTGACTACGAGATGGGTGGGTAATTGATATTACTGTGCAGTTTAAAAAGAGAGGGCCATATCTGGCCATACTCATAAATCCACGTTAAGCAAGTAATTTAGCTGTTGCCATGCCAACAATAGATGTACCTGGGCCAGCGGGGCGATGCAGAGCTGGTGGCTATGGCTCTCTTCTGCAGTTACGGTTCAGTCTCCCCTGGCTGTGTGAATGTTCCAGCCCCTCAACCCTGTGTGAAGGCTGCTCAGAATCACCAAAGAGCTCCTGATCAACTCTTCTGTATGGCTGCGAAGACTTCAACGTCTCAGGATAGCAGTTCCCTCCCTTGCCCTACTCCCTGACTTGGGCGATTTTCAGCATCACAGCTGTCCCACTGACCCTCCAGAGCACCTTGCCTGCTGTCCTTTGGTGAGGGCACTGCTCTCCTAGCTTGTACTCCAAGGGTTCTGTGGGAATTTTGAGCTGCAGTGATGTCTGCAAAGTGCATTACCTGTGTATCTAGATCCTTTCTTCCAAACTCATGGCAAGAACTATTATGGGTAGTACTGAAGACAAGTATTTTCTAAGAAGAGAAGCCCATAGAGTGATTTTCCTAGCCTGTGATGAAGAAATGAGTACATGACACCAGAGCTGTTCCCTCTGAACTGCTCTTCAGTGGTACCTAGTTCTCTCCTACCATGATTTGAGGAGCCTGGGATCCTATCTTGTTCTTTTGTGGCTAAGATGTTACCTGTAATCCATTGCACTGTTACTGAAGTAGAAGGACTGAATATGCCACTTGACCTTTGGTGTCATCACCTCCAGCCCCTGGCTATCTCAGGCACTGAATTACCTAGTTCCCTCCACATATATCCCCTTCTCCCCTTCATGAACAATTCCAACGCAAAACTGGCTAGGTTTTTTGGTTTGGTTTGGGTTTTTTTCCCCCTTTGTTTCTTTCTTTCTATTCACTACCATCTGTGAGCTGTACCAGAGCTTCATTACCCCAGCTGTTAGGAGACATCTTCCAATTTCCAGCCTAAATTTATTTCTGGTCAGTTTATAGCCACATATTCTTGTGATAATATTGCTTTTAGCTTAAATGGCTCTTTTCCTCTTTGGAGTTTCCTCCAGTGAATTTACAGAGGGCAATATCCCTCCTAGTCTGGCTAGATTTAAAAAAAAAAAAAGCGCACCCCGAACTCTTTATGTTCCTCATCATACAACACATTCTTTCTTCATTGTTCATCATTCAAGGAATACCTGCTGTAATTTCAGCTCTTCTTCTTGAACATGAGTGACTGGCAAGAGCCCAATGAGAGACAGCTGGAGGGAGAGAGACTGTTCCTTCTCCCCTGGAAATACTTTCCTAATTAATTTGGGGGCTGCATTTAGATATTGGTTAAGTGTGTGACATCTTTATCCTGTGATCAGCCAGTGTATCAAGATCTATCTCCTCAGTTGCTGCTGGCTAATGAACACCGCGGAGAGCAGTCTGCAGTGATCACAGCAGACCTGAAGCAGGTATATGCCATGTGCCTGCTGCACATCAACGGCAGACAGAGTCCTGCTACCTTCTCAAAGGCATCCCACATTTTCTGGTGTGTCACTGGGGGCAAATGGGATCACTGAGGCACTCCCCATTCGGAGCACATAGAAAAATGCAGCAGGGAAATGCACTTTTCCAGCACACATGGCACTTAGTGTTTCCTCGCCTCACTGCCTTCCTACTGCATCTGGTACTGGCTCAGCAGATGTAAGGATGTGGATGCAGGGATGCTCGGTGTAGCCCCTTGTATTGCCAAGCCCATCCAGATGCAAAAAATGCATAGTGGAGGATGACTTTGAAGACCTGATGGGCTATCATGGCCTGAGCTCCTCCCTAAGCAGACCACTGGCAAGAGAATGATGTTTTCAAGTTGCAAGCCTTGACCTTGGGGAGCAGGGGTCTGTGGTGAGGATGAGCGTAGAATTGAAGACTGGGGTACTTGCACCAGTTTGCTACTTTCACACCCTGTGAACTTAAAGAAATTCCTGTTTCTGTAGTAAAGGTTAGCCAGGGCAGAATTGGTCTCTTGCTCCATGAATCTATGGTGAAACAGGGAGTCCTGACCACTAACTCTTACAGGGAGAAAAGTTTGTTTCTGTAGGAAGCCTGTAGCATACCTCACATGTTGTCTCATACCTGCCAAAGCCCCTTCCCTGTATCAGAGCCTCCTCAAGGTATTCTTTTCTTTTTTCATATTTGTTTTCTCTTTCCTGAGCTCATTGCTTCACATTTATCTTTGCTGAATTTTCTCTTACTCATTTTGCAACATTTCTCTTATTTATTGAGGTTAGTTTTGAGTTCCAGCCCTCCTCTCCAAAGTACTTGCACCTTCCAGCTAAGGTTCACCCACAAATTTTTAAATGCATCTCTAGTCCATCATCCATGCCATTAATAAAAACTCTGAACAGAAGCTGACCCCTGCAGGGCTCCCTTGCAGCGCCCAGCCAGCCTGACAGCTTGCCTGCCATAACTGCTCTTTGAGTCTTGTTTCTAAGCACTGCTTCTGCCTGTTTGTCTCCTGTACCCAGAGTGTCCCCCTTTTTGTTTAGTTTCATTGTCAGGGCATGTTCCCCTCTGGCCTTTGTATTTACAGGCAGGCTTTATTGAGTGCTCTCCCCGAGCAGATGTGCAGGCAGCCACAGGAAATCTGTGCAACACCGCGTTCAAATAGGCATCTTAATAAATCACAGGTGCTGTGAAACAATCTGTCTCCTAAGAGCTGGATGCAGGAGGAGTCACATCCGCATCAACAGGATGAGAAGCATCTGCAGAGCTGTCTCACATCTTGCAAATGCCACTGTGAGTGGTGACACTGAGACTGTCATCAGCTTCATGGGGGAATGGGCAGATGGGTATGAGGGCCTGCCCCACAGAAATGGTATCACAACCAAGTATTTTGATTTTTTTCCCCAGACTCCTTTGCAAAGACCTGTACTGTGCAGTGGTGCCATGCTAGTTGTGTAGCAAGCAAGACTGCCCCAGGTGCAGTGCTTCCTGCTCTGTAAAAGCTGTTCTGTTCTGGTCAGATGGACAACATCAAGGAGCTACAAAAGAGCAGGAGCAGCACAGGTATTTTTTCTGAGCAGAAGCATCCATGCATTGGAGGACAGGTTCAGGATCTGTACCCTCCATACAGCATCAGGAGCCTCCCACAGTTCCTGCTGGCTGCAGCAAGAACAGTATCTCAAAATCTCCCAGGTACAGTGCTACCTAGCCCCTCGAGAGCAAGCTCTGCAGGCATCAACATTACCAACGGATATGATAACAGGAGCAGAAGTGTATGTTTGAATAACACAGAAGTGGAGGGTGGATATGCCTCTCTAAAAGCTCCACTTACACTCAGCCAGCAACTATGCACTTGATACAGGAGCACTGTGGCAGGACTCTGGCTGATTCCAATAAGAAGTCAGACTCACGGCAGGCTATACTGGCATGCCAGCAGGAGATCTAAACATTCACAGTAGCAAAATGAGAGTGAGTGGGCAGAGCAGCTTCACAGCAACTGCAGGGCAAGTTTTGTGCCATGCTCTGCACTGCCCTGCATGGAAATGGAAACATCTGAGCTGCTGTTGTGGCTCCAGCCCTTTCTGCTACCCTGGTAAAAAATGAAGCAGTTTCTCAGCTTCTCTGCTGCAGCAGCAGGGAGGGAAAGGGGCTGAGGGGTGGGTTGGCTTCCTCTTTCATGTTGGCAGAGCTCTGCTCCACCAGCAAAGTGCAGTCCTGCTGCTCATGGTGACACTGGAAGGGGTCTGTGTGTCCTGGGTGGGAACAGTGCTGGGGAAAGTGATGCACTACCTCATGGTGTTAGGCAGGGGAAGGGCACCGCAGGAAGGGAAAGGCTGGTTTTGGCTGGCATACGCCTTCCCATTCTGGAGCTTTGCTTATGTTTGACTTCCAGCTGTCTCCAGGGAGCATGCCAGTTTTGAGCTGACTTCCATGGATGCAGGCTTGAAACCTATGTTGGCACTAGAGCAGAGGAAGAGCTGATGCAGGTGATTTCTGTTAATAAGCCATGTGCAGAGCAGTTTTTACTAGTGCTTTCTTAACTGGCAGCAAGAAGAGGTACGCATGTGCAATCATTAAAAATGAGCATTGGAAATACTCCAGAGCAAATCCTCCATCCAGGGGAGAAGGGCTAAGAAGACAAGCTCTGCATCTGGAATCTAATGGCTTCAAGATGCACAAGTTGTGGCAGCAATGACAGCAACGACTTTTTGATCCCAAATGCTTGCCTGCCTCTCCCTTCCCACCACTTCCCTCCTCCCCCTTCAATGCTCCAAATGCCTAATTATCCTCCAATTGTACGTGTGTCAGGCTGTGAATGAGATCTAAGACATGAAAGAAACATCCTGAAAAGAGAGTGAGGCTGATTCACCAACAATCCTGCTCCCTCTTCTTTGGGGCGGCCAGTGACACAGTGCTGGGCACTGAGTGCTCAGAGGAGGAACTGGGATAGCAAGGGACTGGATGGTCCTTAAAGCAGTATGGGTCCCCAGTCCCCAGTAGTATGCAATCACAGCAAGTTTTGATACACATCAGAACTGAAACGCCCCAATCTGGCACCTGCAACCCCACTGTAGTCAACACAGCTCAGCCCTGGTAGCTCAGCTCTGCAGCAGAGCCCCCAAAACACACGCAGAGCTGGGGACAACCCAGCCCTCAGCCACGGCTCCAAGGGTGCTTCAGCTGTTACCACCTAACCCAGACAAGGCCCGTGCACCCAATCTTAACAAGCATGTGGACTGTCCTGTAACCCTATCATGGCCCAGGCTGAAGCTTTAGTTTCAGCATGACCCAGCCCTGTCACCAAATCTCAACATAGCCAAGTAATCAGACTGTAACCTCAAGCATGTCCCAGATCTGAAGTGTGATTGCAGTGTAGGTCATCCCTTGCACCAAGCCATAGTACAAGTCATGGGCTTCCAACTCTGTTTGAACCTAGTTTTGAGCTGTTGAGCTTAGAGCAGCCCAATATGAGCACCAAACATGGTTTCTTTTTAACCTTGAATTCCAGGCCAATCCAGTCCTTAATTGCTAGGCCATGAACTGCTTTTTTTTCTTGCTGCTTACTCCTGGGTCTCAACAGCAACACTGGTCAGCACTGAGCTCCCAGCTGAACACTCAAAACTAAGGATGGATCAAAAAATCTATTCCTTCCCTCTCTGAACTTCTAGCTTGGCTCTGCTTTGATTGTCCAACATTCAGACAATTGAAAGTTTGAATATGCCACCATGAAAAGCGCAGTGCCCGAGATGAAAAAGCCTGAATAGCCTTCCACGCTGAGCAGGCCCATGTTATCTCAGCTCCCATCACTAGCAGTGTCTGCAAAGCCTTGAGCCCATCCCTCTGCCCAGTCCACTGTCCTTCATCCCGCAGACCCATGGGGCTGCCTGCTGTTGCTGCGTGCTCACAGTACTGTGATTGATCTATAGTAGTCTTTGTCACAGGGCTGTTGTGTCACATAGATCAGTGACAGCATGCGCAATGTGTGGGTGTTTGCTTTGTCAGTAATACTTCATCATCTTTTAATTCATTAAATATGTTTGACATTCATCTCTATTAGAGGTTGACACTGCTGCTGTTTGCTCTGCCCTTTGTCAGTGTGCTTGTAAATTTATACAATAACCAAGAGAAAATCACATTTGTCTTCTTTTGGATTTAGAAAATGTGCTTTAGGAGATGAGCTTCTCTATTCCACATGTTCCCCCAGCTCACAGCCTTCCACCTCCTGATCTCCCCTTCACACTGCTTAGCTCCCAGCCCTATCCATGCACTTACCAGTCTTGTTCCACTCCATGCAGCATGTGTCCCAGTCCTCCAGCCCCCATGCCTCAATTCCAGACTCTCCTGCCACCCACACACATCTTCTCCCCTCCTCATGCCTTGGCTACTGCTTGCTCTCTGCACCTTCCCACTCCTGTCAAGATACCATTGGGTACCTGGGACCCATGTCTTCTCTTAGGGCATTTGTCTAAGAGATGGGTGCTGGAGTGGAGAGGGACTTTTCTTTGCAATCTCTCCTCTGGGCTGCTGATTCAGGTCCTGTGTCACTCTTGGTATTCCCTATTAATTGGAAGGATAATGTCATGCTTTACTGGCTGTAAGGATCCCTGACATTTTCATTAATATTAGGATCAAGATAGAGATTCAGGGGTCTCTGCAAGGGCAGCATTCAGCTGTGAGCTGAGATAATGCCTCCCAATGAGTACCCATGGGACAGATCTTGTAATGTGGTAGACAGCATGTTTGTGATGTGTGCTGTAACACACAGAATGAAGGTCAGTGGGGGTCTGTGCATGTGTGTGCACACGTGTGCATGTACACATATGTGTGTGGGGTCTGTAGTCTCTGGTTGCTCCTGGCTCTGGTGACAACCTGTCTGCTGTGCTGCATCCAGTTTGGGGTTCCCCAGTGACAGAAACACAGGGACACATGGGAGCTAGTCCAGCAGAGGCATCAATGTGGTCAGGGGCTGCAGGGTGGGATGTACAAGGAGATGCTCAGGGGGCTGTGTTTGCTCAGCTTGGAGAAGATAAGGTGAAAAGAAGGTTTTATTGCTACCTTCACCTCTCTAATTGGAAGGTGTACAGACTCTTCTCAGAGGTGCACAGGGACAGTACGAGAGCCATTGGGCATAAGCAGGAGCACAGGGAATTAAAGCTAAATATAGGAAGAAAATTTCCCAAAGTAAGGGTGGGTGAATGCTAAAACAGAGACGAAAAGATGCTGCACAGTCTTATCTCTGGAGGCAGCTGAAATTCAGCTATGCAAAGCCTAATTATCTGACCCTGGTTGGACATGCTCTTCACAGGGTTTTGGACCAGAGACCTTCTGAAGTTCCTTCCAACATCAATTAATCTGATTATTACTTTTCTGTCTCTGGTGCCCTCATTTGGGTTATAGCCTCACATCTGTCCCCAGGGGAGGGTATGTCCATCCTTCACATCTGCAGCTCTGAGGCATGCAGTCAGCCACAGCCCAGGGCAGCTCTAGGAGTGGCAGCAATTATGCCTGATGGGTTGGCAGTTGAGAAGGTGCTGAGCAAAGGGATTTTGAGGTTTGAACTAGCAGCTAAAAAAAAGTCAAAGGAAACAGGCCCTGCCACTGGGCCGTGTGGTCTGAGAATGTGGTCTTGTGTTTTGGCACATGTTTTCTTAATGATACAGCTGTGCTCAGCAGTCCCAGAGACCCAGGCACCTCATTGAGAACATGGCTCACTTTGTCTTGGATTATGTTGGCTAATTAGGAAACACAGATCTTTGCCTGCCTCTTTAAAAGATGTGTTTGCTTTCGTTAAACAGCACCATGTTCAGCTTGCACTTTTATATTAATCCGTAAATACTGTAACAGTGTGTTGCAGGCAGATTTGTCAAGGCTAATTCTATTACTCGGCAATGTTTACTTTAAGCTTCCAGGTATTAAAAATGATTCCCCTCCACAGAAGGGCTTGCAGGAGGGGCAGCAAAACCAGCAAGCACCCCAGTCACAGAAAACCCCTGTGGACTGCACTCCTGCTCGTAAGAGACACTTTCCCCACTGAAGCTAGCTGTTCCTCTGAAAGAGAAAGCAGGTTTAACTCTTCATGCATGTGGAGGATGGACATCTCTAAAGTGGACAGAACAACCTGGAGGTTAAAACTGGACTCATTCATGTGAAATGATAAAAGTTCAGGTCTAGATTTATACCACGTCTCAGACCTGGGTTAGACACAGGTCCTTGGGGAGATTTGCACGACTTTGACCTGAATGTGTGCCTTTCCAATCTGTGTCTTCAACCTCCAGCTCCACCAGTTTTACCCATCCTCCCCACTACACTGCCCTTGTCTGCGTAAGTAGCACGGGGAATTATGACTCTTTTTCTTGGATACCTGTATTTCATGTTGTGGTGGGTTGACCTCGGCTGGATGCCAGGGTCCCACCAATCTCTTCATGATGCTCAATCACTTCTGATTTTCTCTGCCTTCTCCAGGGGCTGTGGTTAGCTCATCACACGTTGTCTTTGCCACTCCTTCCTCCTCACACTCTTCCCCTGCTCCGGCGCAGGGTCCCTTCCCACAGGGCTCAGCCCTTCAGGCACAGGCTGCTCCAGCATGGGTTGCCTATAGGTCACAAGTCCTGCCAGCAAACCTGCCCCAGCCTGGGCTCCTCTCCCCATGGGGCCACAGGTACTGCCAGTGTGGGCTGCCCATGGTTAACAGCCTCCTTTGGGCATCCCCCTGCTTTGGTGTGGGGTCCTCCCCAGGCTGCGGGTGGGATCTGCTCCACCGTGGGCTCCACAGGCCGAGAGGCACAGCCTGCTTTACCGTGGTCTTCATTACGGGCTGCTGGGGAATCTCTGCTCTGGCGCCTGGAGCACCTCCTGTCCTGCTCCTGCCCTGACCTGGGGGGCTGCAGGGCGGTTCCTCTCACAGAGCCTTGGCTCCCCTCTCCGGATGCAGCTGCTGTTGTGCAGACTTTTTTCCCCTTTCTCGAGCACTTTATCCCAGGGACACTACCACCATCACTGATGGGCTCAGCCTCGGCCAGTGGCAGGCCCATCTCAGAGCCGGCTGGCATTGGCTCCATCAGGCTTGGGGGAAGCTTCTAGCAGCTTCTCACAGAAGCTGCCCCTGTAGCCCCCCTGCCAGCAAAACTTTGCCACACAAATCCAATGCACATGTAAAATAAAACCACTGGAGGATAAAGAGATCATGTACGTTAACAATAATTGCTGTATGTGTACTGCTAGAAACACACCTGTTTCTTTGTAGATGTTGCAATTTTAACATAAGGGAATGTCTCAGAGACTAAACACAGGCATTCTAAGCTTCAACCGTGGTTTTCAAACACATTCAGTTCTCAAAGGTCTCCTTTTAATCCAGCCTTCTCTTCCTGTGCAGGTACGTCTGGGGCACCTCCCAGGTGATATGGACTTGTACAACAAGGCGTGTAACTGTTTGAATAATAAACTGAAGTAATAAAAAGGGAAAACAAAGCCTCAAGTTCCAGCTAATCTTTCATATAAATGGGCCCTATATATTAACCACCCTCCACAAAAACAGGTAAGAGTGGTGATGGGGAATGCAGGTGATTCATCTGTATACACTCCTTTTATTTTAAGAAACTTGTAGGCAAATATGACTGTATTTTTGGCTGGAGAGAGAAAGAAGGTTGTTGTCCAGGGAAAAGTGGGTAACAAAGGCAAGTCACAGGTGGAAGGAAGTCACTGCATGACTACTTTCTTTTGCATCCCTGTCTATGTATACCACTACCAGAGTGGTGTATCAGGGATGGGCAGGAGCCACTTCTTCAGGTGGTGGTTAAGCAATGCTTCCCAGATATGCTGGAGGGCACAAGTGGGTCCTTTGCTCTTAGGTCTTCTTGTATCTTCTTTACCTTCACAGGTGGGTAAAGAGAATTAATCCAGGGATGGATGGAGTGGGCTATCGTAATTGTGATGGTGGTGCCGGCTACATGAGGACGATGGCTCTGGTCATGATGGAGTGGCTTCCCTTTCCCTTCTTCTTGCCTCCCTTTCCTTGAGAAGGCGGAGCATGAGAAGGCTGTAGTAGGATACTCTCCAGCAAACCTGCGTTAGCCAGCATGGGACCAAGGTCTAGATACAGACAAACACTTATTAGGTATCTGACAGTGGCACTGAAGGCCTAGAGACAGAGGGGTGGCGGAGAAGACTATCCAAGGCCTGAGGACAGAAGATGTCCACAGTAGCTCGCAAAGACAGGAACACAGAGGCTGACATATTTTGCTCTGGGTCCCTGACAGCTCATTGTAGACTTGTGCTGCCATTACCAGTGCTGTTGGCAGTGTGCAGCAATAAAATACTGGGGGAATTCTCCTTTTGGCTTATTTGTTTGCTCTGGAGCTTTACTCTGCTGTTACCCCCCACTCCCAGCAGCGCAGTCACAACAGTGTGCTTTCTGCTGCCACAGCTGTACACAGCTGAACAGTCCAGGCAGGCTGGCCCCGACGAGCTGGGCTGGGAGCACTATGAGGTATGCTGGTCAGGTCCCACTTCACAAGGTGGAGCTGGCTCTGGCCAGCACAGAATCTCAGGAGGCTTCAGAACACGCCCAACTGAGGATCCTCAGACCTGCTAGCATGCAAGATCAGAATGATCAGCCTAAAGGTTTTGTTTTTCCTCTGTTTACCCAGAGCCCATGAACTGGTTTGAAAGCAATATATCACGGATTAGAGTAGTTCTTAATATACTTTCTGACTTACTGGGGTTTCTGAAATCACTTATGCTATGCTTCTCATTCAGCACATGGCACACAACAAATACACCATTTGCTTTATCAGGGCATACACTGACATTTCTTTTTAACAGCAGCAGCACCTTCTGTGTCCAAAGGACTTGCCCTTTGTCTGTCACTATGTGTCTCCATGGCAGGCTTCCATACAGCTGCAGTTCCTACAGAGCTCAGAGCCCAGTAGTGCTTGGATGTGGGTGCTAAACCAGGAGAACTGTGCAGCTGCTGGTGGGGAGAGCCCAGTTAGCCGTGATTAACGTGCCCACAGTAACAGAGAAAATGATGTACTAATGCAGCTGCATGTTATCATGCAAGAAAAACACAACTCTCATGGAATCTGAAGCAGGACAGCTTGTAGAGGATCAGTGATGCTTGTGATAAAAGGAGTCCTCTGAATGGGGAGTCTCTGGTTCCTCTTTGCTCATATATTGTTGGTTGCTGAATTTAAATGCCTGAAGTCAAAGGGCCAGGTGCTGCAATGCCAGCTTTCATCTGCCCTTTGAACTCTAATGACCATTTAAGTAGTTTATAGCCACCTGCAGTGCTCTGACAGAAGCTGCTGTGTTCATGGCCAAGAATTCTGGCACCTTTACTGCTCTTCTGCCCAGTCGGTCGTATGTGACTCTAATTTCTGACATGAATGGGCCCCAGAGGGATGTTTTTCCTGAATTAAATGTTGGCTTCTCCTACTCGTGCTCCATGATCGTGAGCATGCTAGGACAGTGAGGGATGGAGTTAAACACAGAAGGCTGTTATGTGAAGCTGATACTCCTGCGAGTCAGGCAGAGAAGAGCAGATGGAGCAATGGCTGCATATTCAGAACT
This sequence comes from Falco cherrug, assembly GCF_023634085.1. Taxonomy (NCBI): domain Eukaryota; kingdom Metazoa; phylum Chordata; class Aves; order Falconiformes; family Falconidae; genus Falco; species Falco cherrug. Next base: position 93,881,189 of record NC_073697.1, read on the forward strand.
CATCTGATTTGATTACATTGGTCCTTACGTGGACAGAAAATCATTTCAAGACGATTACAGAAAGCATTTTCATCTTCTAAGGCTCAGGCTGAGAGAGATGTGATCAGTCAGTGTTTCTGGGAGCCAGTTTTGGGGTGCCCAGCACTGGATCAGGGATGGTGGGGGAATTATCAGTTTTGCACTTTGTCCTCCCTAAATCCTGGCCCTCTTTTTGTGGAAAAGTTGTAGGCATCATTGCTGGGGCCATAAAAGCCATGGGAAGAAGTATCAGTGAGACAGAGCTGCTCTGCCAGGGCTGCTAAGGGGATGCAGAGCTCAGCAGCAAGTCACTTCTATCTGCTGGAACTAATTCAGCATTGTCCCCTCAAAATAGGATCTTGTAGCTGAAGTGAGCTGTCTGAAGTTTGCTCTACCAGGTGAACCTCTGTGCTTAGATCCACCATTAACAATTGTGAAACTGTGGCCTCTAAAATGAGGGGTACTCTTGTCTCAGATCATGAAAAAGTAAGTCAGTGATGACAGAGTTGCAGCGTGCAGATCTCAACATGTCAACAGCAGAGCTCAGCCCAAGAGCCGTTCCATATAGGAGGGCGGAAAGCTGTGCTCCTCTCTGAGTTAAATGTGCCTACCTTGAGATCTGGTCCTGCACTGGCATCGGTACAGGTTCTCAGGCTACATTTGACCCCATCTCACACACACCTCATACACCTGTGGGTTAAAACGTGCCCCACAGCACCTCCATCTGATAAAGACATACTTAGGAAGAGAGATGTTTGCTTTTTCTTTACCATTTATGGGAAAACCCAGAGCCACATGTTATTACAAAACACTGCCCATACACTATAACTGGTACGATAGACCATTAAGCCGCTCCACTGCAGTATATGGATATTGTTGACAAGACCAGAAAATACAGTTGCTTTTTTTTTTTCCTTTTACCCAAGTGTTGTTTTGTCATCAGGAAGTGAACCTCCAAAAAGATCTCTCCTTCACCAGGCCTGTGCCATGGGCAGGAGTCTTCTCAGGCATATCCCACATGCATGGTTCCCCCTGCTGAACCTGTCTGGGCTGCTCAGTGCACCACAGCTCCCTCCCTGCCTGTGTGCTTCAGTTTTCATAGAATCATAAAATTATTCGGGTTGGAAAAGACCTTTGAGATCAGCAAGTCCAACTGTTAACCCAGGACTGCCCAGCCCACCACTAATCCATCTCCCTAAGCACTGTATCTTATGGACATAAAGCGCACTGGTCTCCGATTAAAGCATCCAAATAAGTGCTTGTAGAAAAGTCTAGCAAAGGTGCTGCGAGTTACTTTTGGTACTTGGAATTTGTGGACTGCAGACACTGCTTTACTGAGATGGTGCAAGGCATTAGAAGGCAATTTGGACAGTAGCCATCCTGCACCCAGATCTGCCTTGTGCTGTTCAAAGTGCCCCTCAAAGGACATCTAATCCTCTCACTATCTTGTCCCTGTTACTGGAGACGTGGTCCTATCTGGCTCTTCCACTAGCCACAAGGACTGAAGGATCATCAGTGGTCTCACTGTCCTCAGAAAAATGCAAATGCAGATTTGATGTTTGAGGAGGCAGCAGGGAGCAGGTGCTGCACAGAGTCAGAAATATTCTTTTAACTTCCAGCTCTCACAGGCTCTCATTCAACTCAACCTCTGTTTTTCTTTACAGCTTGCCAGTCATCTCTCTTTGTTACAGAATAAGCTGTGAAGCTTTAAATTTTGTTCATAGATGACAGAACATGCATCCACAAGATCTGGTTGAAAACACTTTTACATGGCAACTGGTAAAAGCTGGTGCCCCAGACAGGCTGCTATTTTCTCCAGCATTGTTTCAAAAGCAAACGGAGCATACATACACTTCGGGGCTCAAGCAACACTGCAGACCAGGAAAAGAAAGCAGCTGGAGGTCATAGTGGAAATGCTTGTTCACATTTTTCTGAAGGTCTGTTTTAGGGACACAAATGGAGCAATTACAGTTGTTAAAATCATCAGCATATAGGAAGTCTCACCCTGCAAGTGTTGTTATTGCTGTGTTGGGATTGGGACCTGCCACACTGCAAGGGAGCCGGAATTACAGTAAATCACCTCCCCAGCAGCCAGTGAGTGAGGAATGTCCAACCTCTCACCAGGAATACTCTGTGATCTGTTCCATGGTCTGCTCACTGATCCCAGGCTGCTGCTTTCTCCCCTCACTGTCATCTCCCTGAACGTTTCTGCTTGTCCTGCTGAGCAGCCCTGGTAGTGTCGATGACACACAAGTGACAAAATAAAATAGAAATTATTAATTTCAAGCTCTGCTGGTAGTAAGGAAAAGAAAATCAATGCTTGGCAAATGGAATAAGGAGAAATTGGAGGAAAAGAAAGGCTCTCTCCTAGCTTCAGTAGCTTGCCTGTGACAAAGGCGGAGGACTGTAAAAAAAGGGCATAACAGTGCTGTGGTTTCAGCTGCTGTACGTCAAAGCTGGCTTTTTGCATATTAATAACAAAATAAGCTACTTGTTTGTTTAAACAGTCTTGTTGACATTCGCTACAGGAGGGGGAGAGTGCTGGGCAGCATGCAGCAGGAAAAGGAGCACGTTGCTCCAGCACAACTTGCACCTCTTTTTGTTTGGAGCCAGGTGTGAGAGCCCTGCAGGTGCAGGACAGGAGACCCAGTGCCAGAGAGGCTTTTTGCTTGTGTGCTCCCTTGGGTGTGCACCTAAAAGACCTCCAGAACTAATCCTCAGGGAGACTGACCAATGGCAGCTTACACAAAGGAGCGAGCGCTGCACAGCAAAACCAGTGGGGCAGAGAAAGCACCCAGAATGAAAAGTATTCCAATTAAAGCCAGGACTCAGTCGTGTACTGCAATATTTGAAGAAGCTCATCAAATTTACAAGCACCAGCAGTCTAAGAGGGTGCCAGTTAGAGTCCAATTTCAAAAGCACAGCTCGTATCTGGAGACCCAAATAAGGGGCAGATGTTTGAAAGGGCCTTGGTCTGGTAGCTGTCACTGAGTAGTGCAACAGGATTTTTAAAAGGCTACGGGTCCAGGGCTACAGAGGGCACCAAGAACGATCAAGGGCTGCAGAAACTCTCCCTGAAAGGGGCTGGAAAAGATTAGGAACTACTCATACAGACAGCAGATGAATAACAAAGCAGGTTTTATCCGTCTGTAAAACAGACAGGTACAGATAAGTCCTCTCTGCCTCATGACACAGGCAAAAGCACATTTTTCAATTAAACAGAGAGATGGAAAATCCAGAATTGATCAAATGACATTTCCTTCTGCACAGTGAGATGTGATTCAGCTCCACGAGCTGGAGACATCTAAAACACAGACGTCCACTCCTGAACTGGCTATTTCAGGCTTCTCTTTAAGACAGTGTGGGGAAACAGGCACTTTCAGGGGCAATTCATCTGACCAAATACAAACACCCATTTGCGGAAGAGATAACTCACACCTCATGCTCTGCTGACTGTATCGACCAGATCTTCACTGATAATAAGACCAACTAGGAAGACTAGGACAGATTTGACAACTGCCTAGTCACATGAGTTTTTTCTTGGAATATTAAACTGTGGAACTCATTTCCACGAGAGGTTAGAGAAGGCAAAAGATAAACTGCATTCAAAACCGAGACTGGAATAAATACGAAAAACAAGAATAGTCACAGTTATTCCAGATGGTGTTAAGAGCATTTTGGAATGGATATAAAACTGTTTGCTTCAAGGCCTAAATCCATTTTAAACTCTCAGGATTAGGATTAAGATCTTCACATGGGCATTTTATTTCATATCTACCTACTTGGTGATCAGAGGTAGGCTACTAAGCTGGATGGACCACGAATTTACTTTAGATTGTCAATATTTTTACCTGCACACAGCCTGCCTAGATTTCTTGAAAATCTAGCAGCTTTTACTGAATTGTGAGTAGTGTGAAATTGGAAGTTTAACAGAATAGTCCAGATTAGAATGGAGTACAGCAGAATAGAGTAGAATAGGACAGAACAGAACTAGAAAATCAAAACAAATACATGTGTAAAGAAAATTAAAAAGCATATCAAAAAGGACGCTTTGAATACAAGCCCTGAGTGCATGGCACGGCACATGTTCAGGCTGGTAGGTTGTTGACTCTCCTGGTATCACAGTTGTTTTTGGCAAACAAGCAGAGTTACGGTGGGCAGAAATTATAGGCTAGGCTGTGCAACTGTCTGCAGGCCAGTAAGCAGTTCTACAAACAGTCCTAATGGACTCAGCACAACTAGTTAGCATGAAATACACTCCGCAGAACATCAATTTGAGTCAAAGGACTGCTGCTTTTGAGACAAGAGAACATGTGGCACAGAAAAGAGGGTGGTATTTAGCCAGGAGCTGCCATTACCTTGGCAGATTCAGGGGGAACTGGGGTACGCTACAGTGAAGTTCAGAGCCCATGAACAACTGGCTTGGTTTTATGAGCTATACCTGTGGTGACCTGTTTAAAAAAACAGAGAGAAGCACCCCTGTGATGAGGACAGTGACAGTGAAATTGGCTATGCACCAGGTGCTACTGCCTGCTAGAACAGTGGGAAGATCAGCTAAAATGGTGGGTACAGAAAAGAGCAAGCTCTGGCCACGGAACAATGCTGAGGAACAGCTACAGGCATATCACTTGATCATTAACTCAAAACTGCACCATTATGAAAGTAATAAATGGACCTACCAAATGTGTTGCCCTCACTCTGAGCAGCTCAGATATGAGCTTCAGCCTAGCAGCTCTATGATACGTTTACTTAAAACCAGTCTGATTTTTGTCCACTAGTTGGTTCTTGCTGTGAAAAGTTTACCCCTCTATAACCATTCTGCCTGTGACCAGTTCTGTTCTTCCCTTATAGTGGGTTTCAGTGTAACCTACAAAAATTTAATCTGAGAATGTCTCCATCTGACAAAACACCATGCAAAAAGCTTTATAGAAATCTAGCATCATTCCATTCCTCCTAGTTCCTCTGTACACACTCTCTGCTTGTTCTTCAGGTTAGGAGCCATCTTTTTACTTTGTCTTTGTATATCATCTGTTGGAACAGTTTTGGCCCATGCAGTAGGCTCCCAGTGCTACAGAAGGTCTATGGACTGAATTAATTGCCCATGTTTAAAAGCATTCTGTCAGTATTCTCAAGTGAAGGTGTTTGGGACAGGTTTTGCTGTAGCTATTCTTATCTCCTTAAACATGCATGGAATTAACATAGAAGAAGCGACTGAGACATTGGCTACTGCCCAGGGAGAAGGGGTTGCAGACCTCCCTCATTCAGCAAGTTGGCTGGCTGGGCACAGCCCGAGGTAGAGAGACTGAAAGTAAGAGGTGGCTCAACAGGGCAGTAAGTGTTATCTTGCTGTGTAGCACCAGGGACACATACAGCAGGTAGACAGGACAGTGTTGCTGCAAAGACTGTCTGCAGGAATACACTGGGATGTTCGCAGTAGCCGAGCTGCTCATCACTGCAGTGTAGAGCAGGACATAGGAAAAATCGGATTACTGTGAATTCCCATTGTCCCAACGCCACTTGTGTGCAGGTGGGAGACTGGTAGAGTATTTCACCTATATGAACACAGAAATGGGTATGCAGAAGCACTCAGTGACACTTTCGGGCAGGCTCTTGCTACCAATACATCTCCACTCTTGAAGTGTAAGTCTTACAAGTGAAATTAGACTTGGCTGCAAGAGTTATAACAGTCATAAAGTACAGACCAGACATGTGGAATCTTGTGCCTAAACTGCAGCAATTATACATATAATCAGAAAAGCATGATATAAGGATGGCTCAGGACCCATATGCCCAAGATATAAATAAGACAGCTGTGGCAGGCACTGCTTTTGGGCTATTTGGTACAGGGCTTGGAGGATGAACCTCCATGGTTCAAGTCAGAACACAGTGAGGACATTTTTGTGGGTCTATACCACTGCTCAGCAGAAAATACAAATGCTACAAAAAATAAACTTCTTATAAAAGCAAGAATGCATAGCCAGCCTTAGCCTGACCCCTGGGGGATGGAGAGAAGTAAATACACATGTAAAAGTGATAGTAATAACCCAAAAGTCTAAGGTCTAGCTAAGATTTTTAACTGAGGTAGTGCCTAAAAACATATATGGTAGAAAGTTCAGGGGCCATCTCTTTTCACTGGCTATGAAATACTTTATCTGGCAGCAGTAATCAAGATAACGATAGATCATGTAGTACTAGCAGTGACAGAAATACACAGTTGGCTATAAGCAGGAAAATGCGGCAGTGAGTCATTGTAAGTTCATGTCTTGAAACAGTGTAACGAGGTTGCCTCTCTGACCAGGTCCTACCAGCTGAGGAAGAATGCTGGGAACACCAGGATGTATTTAAAGGAAAAGCTAAAAGTACTGAGCATTCTGTTTCAGTGGAGAAGTGTTTTAATAACAGGGAGTGGAGCTGGCTGCAGAGAGGAATTTGGAAGGATGAGTGGGTGTGTAGCAGAGATCCAACAATGAAGGCTTGGCCACATCCAGAATGGGGAGCAAGCCTATGACAGCAACTTCTACCTTGCAGGGAGCTGTTCTTAGTTTCCTTTAGTCCCTAAGCCTGCCAGGCAGTCATCCTGTTGTAGGGATGCTGTCTGCCCCTTTACCTTGGGCTGCATCTCAGGGAATGCAAGTTAACAGCTTCCAAATGTGACTATGGTAATAGCTGGGCCCTAAGCTTTGCCTCTAAAGTGCTAGAAAAAAGAGACTTCAATGCTGGAAGTTTCTTTCCACAGGACAGGCCACAGTTTAGTTTCTCCAGTAGTTACCTGCATTCATTATTAATATAGTTTGCATACTTAAAGGCCTCTATGCACAGGACTGACAAGCAGTAGGGCTTCTTCTGACTGTTAACAGCCATCTGGGCTGTCTCATTTCTGTGCCAGTATGTTCTGAAGACCAACATCGGTCTCCAAAGCAACCTGCTGCATGGTATGGAAGATGCCTACAGTGCCTAGGCTGGATCTGTTCTCCTCTAGCTTTTCTTGACAGCAGCTCTTGTGAGATGCTAATACGTTGCATTACACATGCACCTTCCTGACAAGTAATGGCTTAATACCCAGTACAATGTCTATCTTACATAGCAATAGAGGAATGGCTGTTCTGCCTTTGTGCAGGGAGCTGAATATCACTTTAATGCGTTCATATTTAGCTTAGGGTCCCCAGAGGGCTGCCGATTTATCTCTGCTCCTAGGCTTCCTATTTGGTGCTGATATTGTGTGTCAGAGAGCAGAAGGGAGGATTTGCTGCACCTTATCTCCATTCAGATGATAGTGACGCTCCCTGATAACTTGCTAATCCACCGAGATAAGAACACTGCAAGCAGATTTTGCAGCCTTTAGGATGAAATGTGTGCAGGGATTTATGTTATTCTTGAAAATACTGAAAACATACATTTTGCTGGGTGAGCCACAAACTCACTACGCCAATCAGCTCCTGAGATCAGGCTTATTTCAAACAGCATTAACTAGTTGAGCATACAACATGTTATAATAAAGAGAAAAATTAGATCAGATGAACAAGACTTACAGCATTGCAAACCATTACAAGAGAAACAAAATTAGAAGACAGGTTTTGTTGTTTTATTTTTCCCAATAAGAGTTGTTATTTTGGTTGAAATTTGGTGGTAGTGGTGGTGGTGAGTTTGAAGAGGAGAGCAAAAGAGGCTGGCCCTGGAAAATACTCCAGCTTCTTGGGGGAAAAAACATCTGTCACAGGTATTGCACATGAATGATCACTGATAAGTGATAGCTCTGGACATACGGGTTTCATCCTCAAAAGGCTTTCAGGGCTGCAGTAGTTATCAGGGCTGAACAATACCTGGGTAGAAAGAATCAAAGTTGGGCCTTGGGCATAACCTCCCCTCTGTCCCTGCACCCAGGCATCTTCTGGCTCATTAATGCTTTCTGTCACATCTTTGAAGGGGGTCTTACACCTTATCTGCTACAGCCATATCTACTTTTTGGATTACTTCTATGCAGTTAGAATGTTTTATTTTTTTTGTGGATTGTGTTTTGTTTTGTTGTTGGTTTTTTTTTTGTTGTTGTTGTTGTTTGGTTTTTTTTTTAATGCTAGTTCCTTGGTTGTAGTGGCCTAGGCTGTCTTTATTGACTTAGACTTTTACTGTGCTGCAGTTCTGTATTTTAGTTCCCATGGTTATCTATCCACCAGGACACTTCATTTCCTTGCCTGTCAAACACACCTCTGAGCTGCCTCTTTTGCACCTGAAATGGCACTGGAAGCTTCTTGAGGCAACTAAACCCACTCAGCAGCTGTAGAGAGTTTCAGAGTTTGGGCTGGAATGAAGAAAAACTATGTTCAATTCTGCTTTCTCCTTACAGTCCTCTAGGTGACTTTATAGCATCTGTAATATGGTTTAAACATAACACAAGAAGGTTCAATATGTCAAAGGCCTCACCAACTAGACCTGTAGGCAGACACAGCATTGTAGGCTGCTGTACCTAAAGGGCAAAGTCCGAAGAAGCCAATGATGGATCAACAAAATACTTTGAGAAGCCAGGCAGCAGGTCTTCATGACAGCAGCTCCCCTAAAGTTACGCTGGAGTCCAGTGCTGCTGTAACTGTGCTGCCAGTTAAACTGTCAGAGCCCAGAAACATTGTCTTCCTCCAAAGGAGGTTTCTCTTTCATATCTGAAAGAAGGGGCAAAACCTTGCAAAATGTTTTCAAAATCCCTCTGGGTTTTTAATTCACTGAAAAATTGCTGGCTTTATTCCATTTTGCATTCTAGAAACTCTGTCCAGGGATGTTTGAAAAGATGGCTCCTAGCAGGGATCCCCGTGTAATCAGAAACACCGGCTGAAATTGAAAGGGAGAGACAAATGGCATTAAAAGCAGGAGTCCAATAAGAGGATAGAGAGCTTTGAGAATTAGTTATTTGACTCTTTTTGACCTAAATCTCTAGTTTAATAAAGCAAAGTACTTCCACATGGTGCTTGTTAAAGTCCTTGAACAGAAGGTTTTTGTAGCAGAAGGTTTTTGTAGCCAGAGCAGGGGCTCAGCAAAGGACGTGGCTTACTAAGTCTAACAGCCGGCAAAAAGAAGGGTGGTCAAACCACAGCCTAATCCTACGCACCCGATTCTGCACACAGCCCCCGGACACACCGCAATGTTCCTGCAGTTGCTGTCACCTTCACATGCATAGGGGAATGGGTAAAAGTGGTGACCTGGCTGAGACCAGGCGTTCATTTTCCAGAGAGGATGAAGCAGGGCAGGGCTTCTGGATCATTGTAGGTGTTTAACAAGAAGAAATGGACGACTGAGGTGGAGGGTTTGAGCATAACACCCACCTGCAGCCTGCCTCACCCTTCTCTTGGGGATCCAGTCCTCGCCTGCAATTGTCTAAATGCTAGCAAGGCAGTCTCCTTCATGCAATTGCCTGAATGTGGACACCCATGCCAGGAATCCGTGTAGGAGTAAAGAACTGTGGGTTCCCACCACCCGGTGCCATCACCTGTGACAGGCTGGCTGCCCAGGCTTTGCACAGCCACTTGCTCCCCAAGCAGCTCCTCCACGGAGCCAGAGGCAAGGACTGTGGGGAAGGGAGGGTTGCAGTGAGCCCCGAGTTGCAGCTGAAACAACGTGAGGGAGATGGAGATAAAGCCAGGGGGGATGTCCTGGCATCACAGATTTGATGCTACCAGCTGTAGTGGAAGGAGACTCTGCCAGAGGCTCGTAGTGGTTAGCCTCCTAGGACCATGTGTCCTCAAACAGGGGTCTCTGCTACATTTCTCTACTTGCCAGAGAGCGAGTTCACCTGAGTATCCTCTGCCTGAGTGAAAAAAAGGCCAGTTTCCCTGGAAATGAAGAGACTCTACACTGCTGTGAGCTAATCCAAATCCTCTCAGGCAGGCCCTTGCAGCAGGGAAGATTTCTACACTCCAGGATCTTTGGGATCTGTGTCCCTGTTCATCCCTGACGTGGGCTGACTGATAAAGCACACATGCTGTTTGCGAAAGCCTGGGCATGCTCCTCCTCCAGTGCTTGGCTGAATCTCTCCAACTGCAGGGCTGGGTTTATCTATCAGAGTTTTCATTTTCCTTTCTCACCACTCAGCTCCGTCTGTCCTGGTTCACTGAAACAGACTGTAGCGATTTCAGAGGGATCAGGGCTTCCTTTCCTGTCTTTCATGAGCACTCAGAATATCAAGATGATAACTGCATTCCCAGCAATGAGGAACCTGTGGATGCCAGTTTAAAGACAGGCTCTAATTCCAGCCAGCCATGTGCTAATTATTGCATCTACATGATAGTTATGCACTGCAGCACACTGAACCTGAGCCAGGAAATGCAGTGCCATAAAGGCACTGGACTCTTCCATGAACTGTCCCCTCCCCCTCCCCCTCCCCCCCCCCCCCCCCCCAAAAAAAAAGTGTGGGCAATTATATCCTAGTTAGCAGCTTGAAACAAAATAACTCCTAGTGAATACAGGACAGCACACAGCCTGGAACTGAGACCCAGAAATCCCTATCATAGGTGTCCCTGCTTCCCAGCTCTGCCACTTGCTTCAAGATTTCTATCTCACCTGTGGCAAAGCTGACAGCACTTGTGTGATTTCTGACCCAGTTTCCAACACCCAGCACAATCTCAGACACTTTCAAATTTGATGGTAGAACCGTATTTTCCCGGTTTCTTCAGACTGCAGACAGCTGCGATGTCCCCGGGAGCTAACCTCTGACTCGCACCCTGAAGGATTAGCTTGGCTCCTCCGGGCTTTGAGGGGTTCTGGCAGCTTTAATTTACTCTATGTTCAGGGTGAGGGGAGGTCCAGCTTTAGCCTTATAAATAAAGAGAAAATCCAGAGTCTTTTGAATTAAAGGCTAAGCACCAGCTTCTATAATCACTCTGTATAGTCCCTGGGATCTTCCCTCATTTAGGGAGTGATTTTTCACTTTAACTTACTGCACAAACCTGCTTTCAATTAATCCTTCTCTGCCCAAGTCCTTTCAGCATATGGTCGGAGAGGTTCTTGGCATGGAGCTGGTAACTCTGAGACCTCCTAATCCAACATTTGCCAGCTGATAAGTCCTTATGCTCTTTTGAGCAGCCCAGTAATAACTTTAATCACCCCAAACTGTTCCTGGTCCCTTGCGTGATGCTTTGCTTCTTCCAGCACGGAAGGCTGATTTAATGCCTGATGCTGCTATGGGAGGCAGGATTTGGAGCTGGCTGTGAGAGGACGGCTGGAGGACTGCACGATCACTAGCCAGGGCATTGCAGCACGAGTTCCAGAGGGGAAGAAAAGTGCCTGGTGTGTAGTACTGCACTGCTGAGTGAGCAAACCAAAGCAGCCCACTGGCTATTTGCAGGATGCAAAGCGGTAGCTGTGCTTAGTAGTAAACAGCAGAACACCTCAGGTTACATGTGCCTGTGGAGCCCAGGATGGGGATGATGAGGTCCAAAAATGTGACATGTCATCCTGGGCTTCAGCTCATCAGTGCAATATGGTCCAGATGCAGCATTCCCAAGCCATAACATGTTCAAAAGGAGCCTGTGATTTGGGGCCTGAATAATTCTGGGCATTATAGGGTCAGCATCCAGCCTGAAGGAATACGTAATACTGCAGATCCAGAGCTCTGCATCCTGGAATAAGCTGGTTAGAGTGTATTTCATCAACAAGAGTGGGACAGAGCTTTATTTAATATGGCAGCACCACAGGCTTTGTTGGAGAATCTGGTTTTGCACAATATTTAAAGCTGGACTTCCCTTGGGTAGTGTGAGCCTGTTTCTGGCTTGTGCTATGCAGAGAATTCAATTGAAAGGTCATAACACTCCCTTCTGTTTTTAAAAGTACCAGTACTGTACTTCTCCCAGGCCACCTGGTCTGGTTTGCCTGTTTACGAGGTGCAGCTGAAATTTTCCCTGGCTGATAAACAGGGGAAAACTCTCCTTTTCTGTTTGCTCAGTAGCTGAGTCCTCTCAGGAAGCAGAAGAATAGAAAACATTTATCCAGAGTATATGAATGATCATGGCAAAGAGCCACTCCAGAGAGATGTTGTCCCTTGGATGGGGGGAGAGTAAAGCATAGTATACAAGGGTGTGAAAGTCTATGAAGCCTGGAGGAGCTAGCAAAGAACAGCAGGCACCATCCTCAGAGCGGGACGCAGTGCTGGTGGCCACATGTTAAGGTCGGGATGAGCAGACTATTTTGCAGCATGCCTGTTTTCTGAGTGCAGCACAGTGAAAGGGTTGGAAGATCCTCAAAATCCTGATATTCTCCAGCTTCTGCTTTTTAGGAGAATTTCATTTAAATGCTATTAAATCACATGCACCACTTAGGATCCATCCAGGAGGGTTTGGAAGACAAAAGAAGATTATCTTCCTTGTACACCACTTGAAATGCATCCTGTTCAGTGAGGAAGCTGCAATTTCCAGTGAAAATATAAACCCATTCAGTCTCTTTTACAGAGACAGACATGTCCTTATCTTACCTGACGTTATACAGAATCATAGAATACTACACCAGGAACTTCCTACAAGGTCTGTGGACACTTCCACTCTGATATGTGAATAAATTGCCTCTTCCACTGTTTTCCAGTTCTGCTGCCTCTTGCTACCACTGTTTCCCAGGGGCCTGGTGAACAGGAGCTTGCTGGGGTTATTCTGTAAAAATGAAAAGCAAGCTTCTTTAGCCCCATAAGTACCAGTGAATTTCCAAGGAGTTTCCAACTTGCTGTATTGGAAACCTCTTCTTCTCCCTGCCTGGCAGGTCAGATTAACAATGCAGCTCCTTATTACTTAATGTCAGCTATGCTGCCTCAGCAGTGCACAGCCCAACAGGTGCTGGGAAGTCACATGCCTGGTGGGGAAATGCTGGGGTAGACACAGATATCCTCGCTGAGGTCCAACAGCTCAATTAGATTAAACAAGTAAATCAAAAGGCTGCAGGAGATCGATGCCCCTGACAGATGAAGGCTTTTCAGGAAAGTGGCACTTGTTCTGAACATGATCCATCATTGCTGTGGGGAAGGGACCCCAAAGGTGCCATGGGAGCTTTCTGCCCTCCTGCACAGAGGCAGAGCTCTGTGCTACCATGAGACAGTCCAGCAAAGGGCTGCATGTTTTGCACGTACAACACAGAGCAGTGAGGATGAATTGCAGCTAAGGGCCTGACTCTGGCTCTTCTGACACACCTGATTCCCCTGAGGTTTCTTTCCCCCGTGCTCAGTTTTAGCCAGAGGCCCTTTGTTGTTATGGCCAGCCTTGCTTGTTTCAACAGAGCACATTTCCCTGGACGCAACAAGTCATTCATATCAGAAGAGTAACAGGGAGAATTGAAAAATAAGGAAGTGGGGCTCCTACAGCTTAAATCAAGAGCTGAGTGGTGACAACAACGCTAGAATTGAGACTGTGTTCTGGGGCCCTCTGCCCTGCCCTGAGGTTGCTGCCCCGCAGAGAGATTCATATGCCCAAGTCCTCCATCTAAGCACGAGCGACTTCTGCCTTATCCAAAGGCCTCACACTGGCAGATCCTCCACCTCCATGTGAGCAGGATCCACCACCTTGGCTGGTTTCTCTCTGCTGGCAAGGTCTGGCCGAGGAAGTGCTTCAGTGAGTCCAGGCAGATGGGCCAGGGAGGAGGGCTGAGGTGGCAGGAGACAGCACAGGAAAGGATTGCTGCAAGGAAGTCTTCTACACCAAGCCAGGCTGTGAGGAACGATGTGTCCAAGGGGATGGATGCTGTCAGCTCTCAGACAGAATAGGAACATCCTCAATTTTCAAGGCAGCTTCTGGTGGGATTGTAGCAAAACTTCTTTCCAAAGTGAAGACACTTTCATATTTTCTGCCTCCTAGCACTGTTCTTCAGCTCTGATAATGTTTCCAGCTCAGCTCTCCCCTTGTGAAAGAATTTGCCTGCATGACCATTCTTCTTGCCCTTGAATAATCGTTGAAAAGGGCTGCAGTGCAGTATGGACTGGAAGATGTATTGGCTAAGGGTGAGGATCAGACTGTGATCTGCTAACCAAATTTCAATACTTACAGGAAAAAATTCAGTGATTCACCATGATCTCAGCATCCACCTTTTTGTGTATTTCCCCAGCCCCACTAAGCTACTTCTGTGATTCTTTTGGATCCACTGCGGGTCTCAACTAATTCAGTTCCTGTTGGTGTCTGGAAGGATGCAGAAAAGGAAGGAAGGTTCAGGTGCAATCTGTATGGTGAGTAAAAGCAGTTACTTTGTGCAGGAGCCTCTGGTATGATTATACAGTACACTGCCATGAATCACTGGACTGTGAGATTTTCCTGAATGTAATTTTTAAAGCTCCAAAGATACTATTCTAAAATGTGATTGATTTGTTCTTTGGGTCATCCCTTGAGGATGTTCAGTGGAAGAGAGGTAAGAGGCTTGATGTTGAAACATTTAGTGGGTGTGTGTAAGGAAGCCAGGTCAACCAAAGCTTCCAGCTAGACCTGTCTGAACTACCTCCTTCAAGCAAGCATGTCCCAAACACCAAAAGTCTTGTAAACCTGAAAGCAAAGAAAAAAACCCTCAAAGTGAAACAATGAGTACTTTTAAACCACCGAACTCCAAACTGAGAAAGAACAGAAGTGAAAGGACTTTTAAAAAATCTCCTTCCTCCCCTCTGTTCTTTTTCTTTCAGGCTTGCTCTCACTCCAGAAACTTTTTTAGTTTCCTGCATGCAGAAAAACTCCATGTAGTATTGTCTGGCCCCAGGAAAAGTCTTTCCCTTTCCATCGTATCTGATGCTGTGTGCCTGCTACTTGTTCTCAGGGCTTCTTTTGCCTGGATGGACCACCTGATCTTTTTTTTTTTTTTTTCTCCATTAAACTGTCCAAATCCTTTTGAACATGTTATTTTCCACCACTGAAAACAACCTGTGGTGAATTCTACAATTTACAGATGGTACGGAGACATTCTTTCTGCTACTTTTGAGCCTGCCATCTGATAGTTGGAGGACTCTTCTGGGAGAAAATGACAAACTCCTGTCACATCTCTTCAAGCTGGAGATTCATGGTCTATTTACCTTTTCCTTACACAGATGTCATTTCATACCTTTCATCATGTCTGTTGCCCTCTTCTGTGTTTTCCTGCCAGTTTTATAACAGTCTTTCTGAGATGGGGAAATCAGGACTGCAGACAATTTTCAAGAAGTGAATGCACCATGGATTTATACAGTAGCATGAGGTTTTTCTCTGTACTATTCTCCATTAGTTTTGGACTATTTCTTAGCAGGATTTACTTTTCTTGATCATCAGCAGTGGAGAACCCCTAACCTTAATCCATCTCTCACCAGATTTTTCTTCTGAAGCATTCTTCAGTGAGTGTCACCAGGAAGCAGCCCTACCCTGGGAGTCTTGTTCTTCTACTCTGCTTAGGGCAATGCAATGATTAGCCATGGGTACTGTATACATTTATTTATCAGTGCCATGTTGACCTGAGAAAGATTCATATGATGATTCATAAGATATATGTCTAAAATACTAAGGGCAATCAAACACAAGGCTGTTGAATATCTGTGATACTAAACTGCATTCTCTTCTGGCTCATTTCCCTACATATTTAAAGCAGTATGGCCATGATTAGCTTCCTGTCCTACTGTTTTCCCTGCAGAGACCCACATGAGTTAACAATACGAGGAATCTTTACCATTATTATAGCGTAATTATCTGTAGCAAAGATACATTTTGAGATAGAGAAGAGATGACTAGTTAGTGCCACAAATCTATAGTAATTAGAACTAAATTCTGAGAGTATTGGATTCCTCTCAGTGGCCAGCTCATTGTTCTCCTCCCTGTGTAATTTTATATATTTTTTATTGTTAACTTTCTTTTGTGACTTTTTTGTTTGTTTGGTTGGTTGGTTTTTTAATTTCACTTAGAAAAATTCAGCATCTCCCTACACTGAAGAGTGTTTATGGGCCTAAACCACTGTGACTAGCAGTTCAAAATCTGCATTTGCTGTGAAGGCTGTTTCCTCTTTTTACTGGTTATCTAGACCAATTTAAACAACTTGGGAACACCAGCACTTATCATGAACTTAAAGAACTGATTAGATTTTGTGCTAATTTTCTGCACTGTAGTAATAGATTGAGTGCTCAGGTGGTATAAACTGGCTTTCATCAGGCCTTGCCTATTAATACTGTCTGATGACTTGTCCAGTCTGTCATACACTGGAGTCTGTCTCACATTTTGCTGTTGTCTGACAATGAACAGAGAGGGATCTGAATCCACATGATTCATATCCACATATCTGAATTTGGGAGAATCTGGATCCAGATTTTTAAATAAAGTTTTTAAATAATTGCTTGTGCTGAGGATGTAGATCCAAGAAACTGAACAACGTAGTTATTGGTTAGAATCCAGAGGCAGCCTGGAAATACAGTCTGTTGTGAACAGTGCATGTACTCTTTGAGAAAGGGACCAATACTTCAAAGATTTTTTTTCTTTCTGTTAGAATAAATCTCAATAATGCACTTCCAGCTGCAGTAAAGAAGCAGTATTTTAAAGTAAAGTAAGGCATCCCCTGGAACATTTAGATTCTTTTGGATAGATTATCTTGATGAATTTACTTGTGGGTTCATGCATCTCAATAGCACCCACAGAAAGCATCAGACTTTGTGAAATTGCATTAAATTAGCAGTTAAGTGTTTGGAGACTTAGTTTCTTAATATTGTTTAGCCAACCATATCATGCAGATTGTGAAAAGTGCTTTAATCTGCAACATACAGGACCTCCCGAGGGATTAGCAGCAGCCCTGATATGTTAATATTGCAAAAATGGATGATCCAATTAAGCTCTGCTAAACCATGGCAGAATGCAAGGTCCATATGTTGGCTTATCCTTACGGTTTGTATATTAGTCTGAAATTGCTAGGCAGCCTGTGCTGTTCACTGGATTCTGAGGCTTCATCACGGCTGATAGAGAGATAAAAACCACTTTGCCTTACTGATGAGGTTTTTTTCATCCCCTTGCAGTGTATTCTCACTCACAGGGCAGTTTTCCAAGAAGAGAAGCATCTTCTATTGATACTGGGACCAATTCATCTTTTTGCTGCAGCCCAGTGAAGCAAGAGCTTCCTCTATATGCTTCTGGGCCCAAAACCTATCCCTAAAGAGCAGCTAAGTATGGAGAACTATTTTCATCAGTAGGTGGAAAAGGTCCTTGATAACCTCAAGGTTATCACAGACCTATTTGTATCTGTACTCTCACCTGGGCTTAGTGCAAAGGACTGACCTGCTTGCAGAAAGGGAATGTGGCTGATACAACAGCCCATGTCTGCAGTGGGTCCCTACTGAAAACCAGTCCCTAAGTCTATGACCAGGACTTGCAGACACCACCCTGCCCTTTCCTCCCTTGGAGCTGTGTTTCTGGCACTGCTGTCTGACAATGGCCAACCACTGTTTGAGGTCATCAAATCAGAGGAGGGTTTGCCACTGCTGTTTGTGATGCTAGGTCAGGCAAACACTCAAAATCCTCAAGGATGATGTCTAAGTGATGCTCAGCTGTTGCCTGATGCATGCAACGTACCAGCGGTCACAAGTGTGCTATACATCTGCCTGTGGAAAGGTAAGTTTTTCTTGGTTAACATTCCAGGACTCCTCTGCACCGGTTTGTCTCATCCCACTGAGACTGTGCTGCTGCTGTTTTGTGATATTTCTGTTCTTTTTTAAGGATATCTCTATTACTCTCCAGTTGTGAATTAGGACCAGAAGATAGTAGTTACATCCATAGTTATTCATTTCCTGTGCTACAGAGAATAACATATCATACCTTCTGGTGCACAGAAATAGTTCAGGTTTTCCCCTCTTGGAGGTACAGAGATATGTGCTGACATTTGTTGGGGTGCTTCTAAAGGCTTCTCATTTTTTCAGTTCTCTTTTGATCACATTACACTATCTTTCCCCTCATATTCCTAGTTGTCATTGTCCCTTATTATTTCTTTTGGGGCAACTGAGGCAATATTTGCATACTTTAGCTATTGCATTATCTTTAACTTTGCCCTTGGCTTTGTTCAATTATCTTGAATATGAATTTATTGCTTTGCCAGTCAGGATTAAGAAAAGACACTTCTTCACATCTTTCTTGCCCTTGGAACTCCCAGTTAAAAGTAAAGTTCACACTGGAAGTCAGGATATTATCTTCTTTCCTAATAGTTTAAGTCATTTTGCACTTACAAAGGTTCAGATGTTCACTAAGTAAGATGATGTCTATGTGCTTATTATGGAAGCCCCTGGTTAGATAAAGAAATTGGAAAAAACAGT
This sequence comes from Falco cherrug, assembly GCF_023634085.1. Classification (NCBI taxonomy): domain Eukaryota; kingdom Metazoa; phylum Chordata; class Aves; order Falconiformes; family Falconidae; genus Falco; species Falco cherrug. The sequence continues at coordinate 93,899,448 of NC_073697.1, forward strand.
AAAATATTGCAGATACCCTCCTCCCTTTTCTATTCTTTAGGGTTCATGTGTCTAAATTAAAAATACAAAATACATATACATTCTAATTGTAAGCTCCTTGCTGATGTGCCAGCTTATCCTAATAGCTGGAATGATGTCCTGAGGGCATTTAAAAATGGCAACTGGTGAGGAACGGGCCATTTTCTTAGTACACAGACATTCATCGTTTACACTCAGTACTGCAGAAGAGGATAGTAAACATTACTGGGTTTCAAGTGCAATTGTGGCTTTGTCCTCCTGGGAGGTAAGACATTTCAAAGGAAGAGCAAGATCTCCCAGCAGCAAAGTCTGCAGTCCTTGGGCTTGATATGATGTTTGTGAGTCTCTCCTTTCACTTTCTTTGCTTTTCCGACAAGTGCGCAAAATAAAACATTTCATTTGGGATTGTAAGAAATATTTCATGCTGAATGGAACAATGTTTTTTGGTTTAGCAAGAAAAATAACATTCCAGTATGATCCAAGCAAAGCCTTTTTTCCACTTGATTTTTCAATTTTGCTGTCAAACTGAAAAATCGGCTATTCCCCCAGACCAATAACAGGCAGCGATGTTCTCCTGTGCGGAACACCAATGTCCTGATGCCAAACAGAAGAATATTTCCTGGCAGCATCATTTGTTGTAAGTCTTAAAAGATACTCTGATCACAAAGAAGAAAGTGGAGCAGAGACTTCAGCCTTTCCTCACCAGTAGTGCAGCTGAACAATTTCAAGAGGCAGCAGCAGGAGGCCAGCTCCTTTCCCTGCCTTAGCATCTTCAAAACATCCAAAAGAAAAGTAACTTTATCCCTGTTTTTAGCTCACAGGCTTTAAAAACAAATGTCTTTCCCCTTCAGCAATGCTGGAGAAGGTATTTTCAACAGGACAAGGGGAAAGGAGCACTCACTGAACCACTGTGGGTGTCACGTGTACCATCTGAGAGGTCTGGTCCCATCTAGCAGAGACTCCCAGGAGAAAAAAGACTAGTACTGGAGGAAACATTTCTTCAGCTCAGAATCATCTGGGCGTCTGGTTCCCAGGCCCTTTGGTGCAAGCGAAAGCATCTGGCCCTGGTTAATAGTAGCTACTTTGGCAAACCCCACAGCAAGCAGATGAGATCCTGCTGCCTCTGTGTTACTCTTTGCCTTGCACTTGGAGGTGAGGTGGCATGGCAGTGCCAGCTGTGGTGTGGAAAACTGCAGACTCCATCTAACACAGGTAGCAAAAGAACTCCAGCGTGGAAGCAGCTAATCCAGCAAAAATATCATGGAAGAGTTTATTTTGTTTTGGGGAAACTGCAAGTGGAGAAAAGCAATTCCATGTTGTGAACCTGTTTCAAATCCTGGTTTTGTTGTGTTTTAGCACACAAAGGAAATAAGGAAATTAAAAACCTAACAGAGTCTAAAATTTTCCACGAGGCATAATGGTGAGAACCATTCTGCAGTGGGCTGGACAGCAGGCTGACAGGGACCAGTGGAGCCAGAAAACCTTGTTCCTGCCCACAGCAGCACCCTGGATGAACCTGGGAGGCTAGTCTTCCATGACTTCCAGTCACCCACTCTCCCATCAGCCTGCAGAAAAGGAGTTTGAATGCCCTGGTATTTCAGCAGCTACTGAGAAACAGAAGAGATACAAGGATTTGAAACCTGAGGGGGTTCCACTGGAGTCTCCTCTAATTGGAACTATTTGCAGGGAATATTTTAAACCCAACATATTCATAAATTCTGATGAAACAAAATTGACTACTTGGCCTGTTTCCAGTTGGTCTTAGGGTCTCATCTTAATTCCCCAAGTATTATCTAGCTAGTTTAAACTGTGTCTTTATTTGTCTGCTTGCTTGAGGCAGACGTTCCTACATAGACTAGATTACACACCTCTTCATGTCTACTTCAGGCAAGATTCTATCACAGATTTTTTTTGACAAGGTTTGGAGAAATAAATACATTTTTTTTTCCTACTAGGAGAAGCTAAAGGACACTGGTTATGCTCTTCCCTTGTCTCCCAGCTCTCCTAAGAACTATATGTACTGGGTCCTAGAACAGAAGCAGGGGTGAGCTGCCATAACATTATACATCTTGTGGGACTTTCAGTATTGTTAAGCTAACCAAGTGCCAGATGACTTCAGTGAGGATGACTGACTATGAACAGCTAACCATGGACTCCCTTTAAAGTGAGCAGAGAGGGATCAGTACCTACACAGAACAACTCACCAAGTCTTACAGGTGCTGACATTAGGATGAAGTGACTGGTTCCCAAGCTACAGGGCTGTGTTTTTTCAGCTCAGATTTAGATGTCTCCACTGAAGCTTTCACCACTCAGATGAAGCTACCAAATTTTCTCTCTGACCTTTGAGTCTGTTCATGAGCTCTTGTGACTACCTCCCTTTCTTCTACGCCTTTTGTAGGAGTGCTAAAATTCTATATATTCTTGTACTTTTCTTCTGAAAGAGCTAACGTTACGTTAACACTGCTACAGGATGTTAAGTGATAACAAGCCACAGGACAAAGAGTGAATGCCTGATGAGCAGGTGAAGCTCTGTAGGCTTCTAGAAATAATGGCAGAAGAACCAAAAACAGAGCTTGGAAAGACTGGAACTCATCCAACAATGTGGGGCAACAGATTTAGAGCAGGAAATGCAAAAGCTGGGAAAAAAGTTGAAAGTCTTTTTAGAGCATCGATGAGATTATTTACCCGTATAACCGTTTTGCTAAAAGCTTAGCCAAAGAGGCCCCTTAGAAGTTATCTCCTATAGATACACTGTATAGACAAGATGCTAATAATGTTCAGAGGAATGCACAAACAAGCCTGAAAAACTTGACAGAGAGGTATTAAGCATGGAGTAATTCAGTACCCTGTGCTAAGGATGAAACATGAAGAGCCAGACTGCCACGCAAGTATGATCTAATTTGTAACTGGTGTGACCACTATTAAAAGAGTCACAATTCTGTGCTGGTTTAAGGGATATGGGTCTGTGTCTGCCTCTCCTTATGGCTACATACCTCTGTCAGTGTTTTGCCATGGGCCTGTGTGCTTTAACACCCTTTCAGAGTAAGCAAGTTTGGTAGGCCATGTCTCTGAAAAAATACTTGGCTGAGTCTGGCTGCCAGGTTGAGCATTTATGTAGGTATTTACTGCCTCCTTCTCAAGACATTGAAACAGCGAGATATCAAGTAGTGAAAGTGAATTCACAAGTGAATTTTTTTTAATAAACAAGCCAAGGAAACTTGAAGGTAATGAAGCACCACTCATCCTGAAGAAAACCTGTGGTAACCTGGAAATCAGCAGTTTTAGTGGAAGGCAGTGCCTTTATAACCAAACCTGGAGCTCACGTGACTCTAGAAAAACACAGCTTACACAAGCTCAGTGTTCCTCTACAACATGAAAACCAGCGAAAATCAGAACAGAAGGCATCCGGCTGGTCATCCAACCCATTTCCCTGACAAAGATGGCAGCAACCTGTGTGACTCCTGGTGTGTGTTACCCATCCTGCTCTTAAAATTCCAGGGAGATGAAGAACACACACGTTCCCTGGGAAAATCACCTTCATTTCTTTACTAGCTTCTCTGCTAGAGAGCTCTCTCCAATGTTTAACTGCACTGTTCTGTGCTGCACTTTAAACCCACATTGAATGAAGACAAAAATATTCCTTCCCTTTCTTTAACTGCCCTTTGTACATCTGAAGGCAACTATCACATCTGCTCTGTTACCTGTTCTCAAGACTAAAGGGACCCCAGTTCCTCTAGCCTTTCACTAAATCATAGAAAAACATCAGATTTAGGCAAGTTTGATCAGGGCACTCACCTAGGTCACATTTCCAGACCTCCAGCCTTCTTGCTTCTGGACTGCTCGCAGTGACTCCACACCGTTCTTGGAAGAATGCTCCTAACCGCAGTGCTCAGAACAGTCCACTGCTGCAGCTGAGGTCTTATGGGAAGCAAGTGGACCGCAACACGTGTTGCATGTGTCTTATGAATTATATTTGTCCTTCTGTAGAGCTCTGCCATGCCACAGGGTTCCTATCTTGGTCATGAGGTTACAACATCAGTCACTGCCTTCCATTTCTTTTGCTTCTGTATCTGTCTCCAGCCACTCACTCCCAATTTTTTTCTACAGTTGATGGGGTTTTCCTTAACTTTGTAAATGTGCATATGTCCTTCCTGAAATTCATGCTGTTTTTTCCCGTTTCTCCAATTTGTCAAGAACATTTTTGATTTTTATCCTCTCTACCAAAATGTTTCCAGCCCTTTTCATCTTACATGCAAATATAATAATCAGACATTCCATTCCATTATTTTAGTCATAAAAATATTGACTACTATCAGACCCAGGGTGTGTGCCATCTGAATCATTGTTCCAGACTAATAGTGAACCGTTGATAACTGCCCCCTGAGAGCAGCTTTTAAACTTCTCAGCAGAGCTTTCATCTAGCCTGTGTTTGCTCAACTTTCTGATGAGTGTCACATGAGCCTCCTACAGAAGTCTTCCTAAAATCAAGTTATATGATCTTTGCTACTTCTCTCTTCCCTGCAGAGCCTGTTACTCTGTCATAGATGGCAATTGCACTAGTTTGACGTGGTTTGTTCCTTATAAATCTGTTGGCTGCTCTTATCTCCTTGTCATTTCCTGGGTTTTCAAAAATTGTATGCTTTTGTATTTGGATCTGCATTTCTCTAGGACTGGATAAGTCTATAATTCTCTGATTCATCTTTCTTTTTTAAAAACAGATACTGTATCTGCCATTTTTCACCTTTCTGAAAACTACCCCATCTTACTTTCAAAGAAAACCACAAAACTGTGTTGAGATTACAGACCTCTGAGAACTGGCTGAAGCGAAGTGAATGTCTTTAGGCCAGGATGATTTGAAAGCATTTAGGATGATCTAATGCCTTTGTTAGATAATGAACTTTACTGTAAGTGAGCAGAAGTAATCCTTTTGCTAACAGGAGCTTTCTCTCCCTATTGACTAGTAAATGAGTGCTTTCTAAGGTCTGACTATTTCTGAAGTGCTTGCAGTACTCTCCTCTTGACTCCTTATCTCCCTCACTAGCAGTATTTCATTTGGGTCTTGATGCTTCTGGTTTTGTCCCTGGTAATCTGTCCTGCTCTACTACAACATTCTCCTCAGCCATGTGACCTACTTTTTATGTTTTTTTCTTGACTTTGCTGCTAGAGATTTCGCCAAGCTGGTAATTCCTGGTTCTTCTCTGGCATTTTTTCCTAGGGATAAACTGAACTTACACCCTTGCTATCAGTTGACTTAAGAAGCTATTAGTCCTCCTGAACTTTCTATTCTGTTCAGCTGCTTTTATTATGAACACTAATCAGCACCCTGAAGTTCTTGAAGCCTGTTTCCTGAAAACTTGGACTCTTTAGTTTGCTTTCTTCCTTGCTCTTCTAAGGATCATTAACTACTGTCATTTCTTGATCACACTTTTCGCCAAGTTCTCTCCCGCTTTCCTTATTAGTGAGGATCAAACACTGTCAGTGTCCTTCCAGTGGCTTTTTCTACATCTCTGTGCAGTTATTTCCTTCACATTATAAGAGCCTCTGGAAAATGTATACCCTGCTGCATACTCTTTCCAGGAATTAGCAGGGTATTTTAAGACTCCTGAAATTACCACATTCTATGCTTTGGGGGTTTTTGTGTGGTGCCTGCAGCGTGGAGGGGCAGACAACCTTGCACCCCCAATCTGATGCGAGAGTATATAGGTGTCACATGAGGTATAGTGAAGGCCTCACACTTGGCTTTTGCATTTATCATTCCTGGAGGCTTTTAGTCTTTCTGTGCTTTACTACCTTCTAGGCTTCCTATACAGACTTGTGGCAGCACTAACTCTTTTTTCCCCATCTGTGTGACTTTCAAAACAAGTGACTTTCCAAAACTGAATCATGTTTTTCTGCATGATGACAGACTCCCAAGTTCCGTTTGTTCCCTGCACCTTTTGAGCTAATATAAAACATTTGAGATGTTTATCAGGTTGACCCGCCGTCCCCTGCTTGCTGTGTTTCTGAACTTTGTCCAGGTTTCCATCATTTACGCTTCATCTGTGTGATATTACAGGTGGTGTCTGCTTAGCAAGCTGCTATGTGAAGATGGGCTGTCTCCTTTCTGTGAAATGCTTTAGATTTCTTTTTCAGGGACCAAAAAGGCTCACTTACACTTCTGGTGGGCCCTGCCTGTCCACCTCAGGGACAGATACCCAACCCACACAGGCTCAGCACAGAGGATTCGCCTCCTGAGGGCAGAGCAGGGCACTCGGGACTTGCACTGGGGGTCCCTCGGGCGGGGGGGGCTCCTCCCCGGCACCAGAAGTCCCCGGGGAAGGTCCTCCCCAGCAGGCCGCAGGCCAACACCCGGCAGCACCATCTGTGGCCCGAGCCTGCCCGCCACCATGACACAGCCCCCGGCAGCCCAGAACATTCCCTGGCACGCACAGAAACAGCCAATCAGCTGCCGCCGCGGGAGTCGCTGCCAATCAAAGCTGGGAATATACTACCCAATCGCAGGGCAGCTCTTAGGCGGAGGTAGAGCCCTGGGAGGCGGCGAGGATGGGCCTTTGCCTCATGGCGGCCGGGGCAGCATCGAGGAGGCAGGTGCCTGCCAGCCCCAGCCCGGCAGCTGCCCGGCCCCTCCGCTTATTGCGGGCCAGACAGGGTAGAAAAACCCCGGTGCTTCCCAGCCAGAGTTGTCCCAAAGTAGCGCGGTCCCCGGTGTGATAGCGGTGCTGTCATGGCTGCATGCATGGGACGTGCTGAGGAGCGAAGGACTCCGTACCGGACGGGACCTGACCGAAGCTGCTGCTGCCAGGAGCCGCCGGGGACACCTGCCAGGCCCTTGCCCAAGCGGGTTTGCCTTTGCAGGGTGGGTGGCCTGGCCTCCAGGGACCACCTGAGACCCCCAGGTATGTGCCATGTTTGCTGAGCCTGTGTTGAATGTAGCAGGTGCCTGAGGTGGCAGCTGGGGGGCCTCATGTAGGGCCCCCAGGCACCGGGCCTCCTTCAGGAGGCAGCTCCAGCTGCATTCGGCCACTGGGAGAAACCAGGATTGGTTTCCCTTTGGTGGGAAGAAGCCCCTATGCCAGGTGGGTGGCTGGGACTCCTCCAGTTAGCAGCACAAATCAATTACTTGCCTTATCTAGTAGGGAGAGGATGTCCTTCCCGTTTGTATACCAGCAACTCCTCAGAGAGAGTTCCTCAGGTTCTCTTGCATCCTCAGGGACTCACCCTCCATGGTTGCAAAGTACTTCCACCAGTTTGCAGCCTGGTTTCTCAGTGTAGAGATGTAGGCTCCAGTGACAAGTCACTGCCCAGGTATTTTTGCCTCTGCTGGCAGGCTTTGCTTGCAGGAGCTCCGATGCAGGGAGCTGACAAGGGTGCTTATGAGGCAGCTGCCTGAGCTGGTTTTTGTTGGCATAAAGTTAGCTCCATGTCTGAGGGCTTATCCAGCACGCTGCCAAAGGGAGCCCCAAGTAGATTTGCGTCTGCATGAAATTTGATCATCTGCTGTGAAGCTGCTGAGGATTTCTTCTAGGTAGAAACAGAACATAACTTTCCTCCATTGGAGTGTAAATCCCATTGCAGGTAACAGCCCATGTGACCACCCAAGCAGTTGCTGGAGCTTTTAAGACAGAACTGCATTTCCTTTTAGAAGCTTGAGACTCCTAAAAGGTACCTACCCAAAAGCTTTATCCCAGAGAGAATCTGTGAGGTTTGCCAGCTGCTGATGTGCTTTCAGAGGTGTAAAGACTTGAAGAGACTTTGTATCCTCAGTCTGTCTTCCCAGCCTGGATCCACAGTGAACTATGTGGCGATGCTGCCATGCCCACTAGTCTGTCTTGTATAAATCTTAGTCTTTCCCTTTGTCATCTGAGAAAGCTGAGTCCATCGTTCTTCTAGAGAGGGCAATGGTCCCCTAACCTCTGCTCCAAAAAGATTTCTTGTTTCTCTGGTGATTCCCCACATCACTGGAAATGGGGCTGTGCACGGATTCAGAGCACAGGCATCTGCAGTATAATTAGAGGGATCAGTCTGGCGCTGGGAGTCTGCAGTGCGTGTAATGCTGTAGTGCTGCAATATTTTCTGCTTTCAGGAAAATGTCTGAGGTCAGCTCTTGATGCTGGTGACATGTGGCTGTGACCTAGATAGCAGCAAGTACCCTGTGTGCAGCACACCGATCAAAATGGTTCTCCTTGTTTGAAGCTCAGCTGGACTGGTGGACATTTGCTACTTGAAGTATTGCTGCATAAGTTAGCTCTAAATGAGCTCAGTAGCAGACTAAATCAGTCTAGGTTTTGGACCATCGGGTGGGTAGGCCGGTCAAATACTTTGAAAGTTTTTAAGGTTATTATGGGAAACGTTGTTAGATGTCAGCCCAGTGGAGTTTCTAGGTGGTTGTCTTCTGAAAAATTACAAACAACCTAATGGATTCAATTTTTAAAGCTTAAAGAACAGCAGTCACATTGTCTGGAAACAGCTTCTTTTCTGTCTCTCAAACATGTTATTTTTATGCCTAAGCCATCCTGTCGCATGTGCATTTGTAATCAAATTGCTACAACTTACATGTGCCACAAAGCACATGGAGCACCAAGGCTGTCACTCACCCCCACCCCAATACCACACAAAGCATTGGCAAACTTCACTGGTGTCTTATAGATGTGTCTTATAGATATGTCTGATGCCAAAACATTTTTATTACTCACTGTACTTCTATTAAATCACTACAAGGTCAGTTATTTTTATTCCATTAGCAGAAACGTGTGCCCTTTCTTAGAGACAGAACATTTCTCTCTCTCACATCTGAGGTCCTAACCTTTTTTCTGCTGTCAAGTACTCTTATACGTGTATCATGGAAGTTAAGAAAACTAGTAGCTAGGTCTCTCAAGAGCCTAATCGCTTTCTATTCCTAATCCTTCACAAGCTTTATTGCTAAAAGCCTTAATTAAACAAGAAATACCTTAAGATGTTCAGCACAGTGCTACATCAGGGAGCTCTACAGAAGCTAATTTTCTCTTCTGAGAAACCACGTGGCTTCTAGTACCCTTGTTAGCTCAGCGGTTTTACACTGCACTGGAGTGTGTAATACAGACATTATGTGTGAACATGTGTGAGGGTCGTGGAAACAACTGAAGGTCCTTGTTAAAACCAGCATGAACTTACAAGTGCACTGTAGATACGTGTTGGGGATGGCAATGGCTTTGTAAAAGAGAATGTCCCTCTTGAGTGGAAACTTTCACAAATTTCTGGGGGCGTGATTGTGTTTCACTACAAATGGTGAGCTTTTGTTCTTCAAGCTGAGCCGTTAGTTAGAAGATGAGAAACATGGGCTCTGTTCTTGAGCCTTCCACTTCTCTTTGACAAGTAACATCCATCTGATGTGTGGTACTTTCCCTATTTGTAAAACGGAGCCGAGGATGCTGCATTTTGTTTCCACAGCACTGAGACAAATATGAGGGAGTGGTTAAGAGATCCCGTTATTCTAACAAATGGGAGATACTCACTTGTAGAGCTGGAGCATTGGAGGTGGGCAAAAACAAGGGATGGAAATGCAGTCATGGTGTGCTTGTGCTTCTGGAAAACAGGAATTTGGCAGATGGCTGTGATGGATCTGGCTTGTGTGCTCAAGGTTTTGTTGATCAGACTTCAGGTTAGGAAATAGTTTTCCTCTGTGACTGGTGGGGAACCTTGTTATTTTTCTGTTTGCCCATTTATTTAGCTTTCTGCATCTGGGATGAAGATGTTGGAAATACCTTTGGCCTCCCCTTTCTTTTCCTAGTAGACACAAAGGCTTTGAGTTTCTCTTCTTGGGTGTGTTACATGCTGTTGGGAATTGTGTGCTCCCTCTGTATCTGTTACAAAGCCTTGAAGTTGTAGCTGTGGCAATCTTGGCTGTGTTTTCCTGCCCTGTCTTTCTCACTGATTTTTTCCCTGTGGATGATGTACCACACACATGAAGGAAGCCTGAAACCCAGGCCTCTGAGCATCCTCAAACAAAAAGAAAAGCAGACCTGATGATGCTTGTTATTGCTTTCTGGCCTTCCCTTGCTCATCACCATGGGACAGCTTAGACTCCAGTACAGCAACTTGCTTTGCTTAGAACAGATTTTGCCAAACTTCCAAGAAAAGTGGTCACAGCTCATGGACTTTCTTTGAGTCTTGGTTCCAATGTCTGGTATTCAGAAGGCTTTCAAACATTTCTGAAGTTGTGCCCCATCCCTGCAGTGTCTGACAGTCATATTAATGTAATTATCCCCACTAGGTCGACTGTAACCAGCAGCCAGAACTTGATTGGGTTAGTTAGCAGCTCAAGCAGAGTGAAGGGCCAGAGCTCTGAAGTCAATTAATGGCAGTCAAGATCAAACTGAAAAGTAATATTATTGCCTTCTCCTCCCAGGGAGTCAGGGCTGTGCAAGGTGGGGTCTGCTTGTCATATACAATTACTTCAAGGCTGAGAGCTGTAAGTCAACTCATTAATTTTTTTTCCTCACTTTGCTGGAAAGATCCAGACATTTTTGCAGTTGGGATTGGCTTACAGAGCACGCAGCTTACAAAATTAAACGAAGCAGAGCTGCAGTATTTTGGATGCTTCTCTGATGCCAGTAATAGTGTAGTAGGATGCAGTAAGCATCAATGAATGCTGCTCATGTTTAGCTGCTGTGATCACCTGTACTTTTGCATCATAAGAAAGCAGCACAAAAGATAATATTTCAATGACCAAAGAGATATTTTTTGCATGAGTGGTGTGTGACTCCTTTACAGGCCAAATACTCCATGTGCAGGACATGGAACTACGTTGTTACCTTACTGTAATTCTAGGTAAAAATCAGGGTGGCAGGCAGAGTCTGTGGCCAAACAGTAATGAAAAAAACCCCAGCCAACCAAATTTTCAGATGTGACTGCAGGCTTGTATGCCTCAGGGCTCAGTTAGATACACCTTGACAGAGCCAATATTTGGCAGAAGTCAACTCATATTTCTACAGAACAGGCAGTTTTGCATGCTCCCTGTCTAACTGCATTCTCTTTTGAGATCGTAAGTCGCTCCTGAAAACTGGAGCCAAGAAAGCCAAATAGCTTTTTCAAACTGTAGGGCAAGCTTTAGCCATTTGAATGCACGAAGCTGGGTGAATGAAGCCTATATGAACAATAGGTGTGAAAAACACAGCTGCCTTTTCTGCTCTTGGAATATAAGGAAGAAGGTGGCGAATCCTTCACATTTGTCCATTAGTGAAAATTATTCCACAAACTCATCACCTCTAACTCCTATTTATCGGCCACCAGCAGTTCTCCAAACCACTTGCTACTCTGAGCTGTGGCTGGTCAGATAAGCTAGCTGGTGGTGGCTTTCTCCCTGGCTGGATGGCTGCACAAGCACTTCCAGCATACATACCTCTATTTGATCCGGTCGAACGTACAGCCTCATGAATATTTAGGTAGATGATCTGAAAATTCACTTTTGTGTGCACTTGGGTGCTCATCTGAACATTCTTGAAAAGCAAACAGCAAAGCGGACCCGGCACACTCCACAGCGCTGGTATTTCCTGCAGAAATTAGAGACTCAGAAATTATTTCACTTGTCCTTTTAGCATAAGGGTGCCAGGTGGCAGCATCCAGGGACTGGCATATTCCAGTGCTTTGTGCAGCTGCTTCTCCTCTCAGTGCTGCCCTCCTGGCCATCTCCCTGGGGCTCATTCTTCTGGCAACACATTTTCCACTGTAAGGAATGAAAACACACCAGGACCTGCCTGGAAGATGCAGTTCTTTGAGTGTTGCTGGTTCTGCCCAGTACTCACTGTACTTACTGCCCACAGAGTCACTTGGACAAAAAAGAAACAACCCTTGTGCTTCCAGAGCTCCCAGTCTAAGGGGAGATTTCACCTCAAAAGTGTAAGTGTGTGTGTCTTGGTATCAGGGAGCTGCTGTGCCAGCCAGAAAGGGGCTGTGTATTTCCAGACTGCTTGCCTGTGTTACTCTGGGAGGGCAAATTAAGACATAGACTTAGTTCCAGTGTTCAGCTGAAGTGGAGAACATGCAAATAATCACTGTTCTAATTACTCTAATTACTTCAGAGATAGCAGGGTTTTCCCCAGGAACTTTTGCTCAGTCGCATGGCAAAGTAAACGTGTGGCTAATTCAGGCCTCCATGGCATATCAGCTGAGCAAGTACATCCCCAGGAGGTGCTGGGAGAGTGGAGGGGAAGCGGGATGTCCTCCCACCTGAGCACACCCAGCACCACCCAGGGCTCTTATGGAGGCTTGTACCCTCTCTGCTGCTTGGCATGAAAAAACATTGTCTTTTGGGGTCCCACCCCAATTACAGAGCCATGTGGTCAAGACTTTTAACTCTCTCCTCTCCAGCAAGGGTGTAAAGGGAGTTTAAATCAAAAGAACTCCCTTGTGTAGAGGAGGAAATACTAGAATACCAGCATGCCCGATGGATCAGCAGTGGGTAACGTTGTGCTTGTGCTGCACTTGCACTGATCTTCCAGCCCTGCTCCCACATCTGCCTGTGCTTTCCAAGGTGACTGGTCCCTGCCCTCCTAACCTGGTTGTGCTCTGCTAGGTCTTTACTGGGCTCAGGGGGAGTTTGGCCCTTGGTTTCTGCTCCTTAAAACATGTTCCATTTCCAAGAACTTTCCAACATCTCATTTCTAAAGGGACAGCCTGATTCAGCACCCATCGTTAGGCACCACAGGGTTGGAGCCAGACTCCTGCTCACAGTAGTCTTAACATAACCAGCATTTGCAGCTGCAGTACTGTTGTGAATCTAGCGCTTCTGGCTGTCCAGCACAGCTTGTCATTACAGCAGTCCACGTTTGCAGAGGCACTTGGGGAACATAACTATTGCCTTGTGTTTGCTGCAAGAGAAAAAATGCTTCACATGACACTGCTTTCCTTACTCGCTTGCTTGGTGGCCCTTTGACCAGCCCTGCTGCCTTAGGCATTCTTCATCTCATACATGTGAAACACAAGCTCTTCCACCACTCATGGCTGCAAGCATTATGCCACTTGAAGAGCAACTTTTAGCAGTATTTCATCAAAAGATGATACTCCTACAACGCTTCTTACATCACATGCAAATGTTCCCATCTGCCCTCCACCAAGTAGCAGTATAGTCCCTCCTCTGTCCACCTGGGCTGTCAGAAAGTCATGTTTTTGAGTTGCAGATCTGCCTGGTTTCACCACAGTTCTGCAGTCGTGGGCAGATCCTGATTTTGCTTCTGCCTACCTACTCCAGGGGCATGGGCAGCATGTGGAGGGACTGTCACTCCAAGCTGACCAGAGAGCTCTGGGAAACGAAGAAATCGTTTTATGAGAAAGGAGGAAATAGAGAACTTGTTTCTCCCTTGAGAAATTTGGGCTAGAACCATTTTTCCACTCTGCCACTTGCTTTGAGAAGATATATTTTCAACACATGCCACATTGGTTTTGGATTTTTCTTCTTTTTCTTCCTCCCTTTCATGAAGAATACAAAGTGTGATTTTTACCCTTTTTCCCCCTTTTCTACTTCGTAACTTTACAAATGTTTCCAATTCATGAAAGTGACACTGTGACAAATTCACTTTTCTTTTTCAGCTCCACCACTTTTCCAAAGTCGAGAAAGTTTCAAGAAGGTGCAAGTGGAAAAAGGGACAAAAATGAAAGGAAAGGGTGAAGAAAAAAGACAGAGTTTCCTTGCATTCATCTGTAAAAACCAGAAAGGGTAAGATTCCTGTCCTGGCACAGCTCCATATTTGAATTTGGCAGGATAGAAACCCCTCTGAACAGGCCATCTGGGACTGCTGTGGTTATGTTTTGCCTTGGCCAGGTCCCACAGCCTCTATCACCGCTTGCTGCTGCTGTGCCCAGATCAGTGTACAGCTGCCACTGGGGCTCAGCAGGGAAGCAGCAGCTAAGAGCTGGAAGACAGAAAGGAGCATCTCTCATCACCTTGCAAAACCCAGTGAGCAAACAGAGTCAGCAGGGGCCAATCAACCACTCTACATTTATTTCCCCTGCACCTTCAGGTGTTTCCCTTATTCTGCCCCAATGCAAAATCAGCGAAGTCAACTGAAACTGCTGGTGACTGGAGCAGATGAAGAACATGCATAGGGTCAGGAACTGCTAAGATACAGTTTAAAAAGCTCCTTGTCACCTCTCAGCTCTCTTCCCCCCACCCCCCACCCCCACGCCCCAGGCATTGCTGGTTTTATGTTCCTATGTGGCTTCTAGATGTACCAGAGGGGCTCCAGCAGGAACACCTGCCAGACATGCCACAAATTGGAGACCACAGACCAACGCAGAGCATAGATGTACCCTGCCAAGGTATCAGTCCCTGCAGGGCTGCTTCCCTGTTTCTAGAGATGTTTGTCTTTCAATATTGTGCAGCCGTTCTCCCTCCTGAAATGCTGCCAGTTTGGGGCTGTCACTGACAATTTTTTCGTCATGCAAATAGGCAGTCTTGCTTGCCTGTCTTGCCTGTTGTTCCTGTCTTTCTCTCATTTGGCTGCCTGCTGTATCTATGCACTGGAGACTCTTGCAAAGAAACCCTTCACACCCACCAGTTTAATAATCCCATTGAATATGGAGTGGATTCTGGCTGGGCGGCCTTGCAGATCTGCTTATGAATAAATTAGCTCTGCTTTGTGAAACTAAATACATCTGCACGCTCTGGAAACATTTGTAATTACATTTGAAATGTAATCGTATGTTAGAGATGGGAGTGTGTTTGTTGCCATTGTGATTTATTTTTCTCTTTTTCGTTAAAAAAAAAAAAAAAAAAAAAAGAGTTTATTCCATCCTGTCTAAGTTGATGACCGGTAGTGGGAGTCTCACTGGTGTTTGGTAAGATCATGGTTGGTACCTGAAAAAGGATGTCTGTTCCTCACTCTGCTGAGAAAGTGTTCCCCTGGCCTTGTCCCCAGCTGACAGCTGTAGTAGTGAGACCTGTAGCTAACAGTACAACCATGCATACACAGACTTCCCAGGGCCTTTTTCTCCTTCATCAGCCTGCACTTTTCCCTCTGATGGCATGTACTTATGTTTTTCCTTTGCATGGTGATCAATACTGTACCTGTTCCCTGTGTGCTGAGACCTGAGGGCCAGTGGTACTGCTTGATGCAAAATCCTTCCTGGGCTCTCCTAACTGGGGCAATGCTGACAACTCTGCTGTACAGCAAGCCCAGTGAGCTGTCTTATCTGGCCCATGCCTCAGTCCCTCTTTGTATCTTCCACTTGTTCTCTGCAAAGATGAGTCCAGAACTTGTGGGAAGGGATAGCTTCCAGTCACTTTACCTTACTAAATGGCTCTTAACTTTCTGCCCTGCTGGCTTGCTCCTGTTGGTTTGTGGTGTCAGGGAGCAGCATGTTTTGCCAAGTCCTACTTTGGGTCAAGTTGTTTTGTTTCTGCCTCAAAGACCTGTGAAGTCTTCTGAGTTCCCAGCCAGTGACCAAAGTTATAGCAAGGATTTGACCTTGCAGCCTTTCTAATCTGAATGAGTGTCCGAACAACTGTGCCATTAGTAATTCCACAGTACAAACTTATCTTGGTGCAAAAATGCCATCTCAGACTCAAGAAAACTGACAAATTTTGCTGAAGCTGATATAGCACCAAAAATGTTGATATACCCACCAAAGAAGTAAGCGTTATCCAGTGGAGGAATGTTCTAGCAAAAAAAATAAAATGTACTTTAGGACAGCATATTCACACCCTGCACATCAGAAGTATTACATCCTTATTGCAGCTCATGAGCTGCAGATGCAGTCATGTCCTTTAGCTGCCAGCTCCTGGATCCAGAGCCATGGGCTGACCTGTCCAAGTAGTTCCTGCTTCTGGGAGTGGACATGTCTGCTCAGGTGCTTTCCACAGGCCAGCCTGACAGTTCATGGACTGCAGAATCTTCTCATGCTGCCACTCAGTGCATGGTTTGCATCCTTCCATGCATGCACATGGTGCAGCATTCATATGTCTTCAGCCAGTGTTTCTGCTGGGAAACCCTCTCGATGTGGTAACTTCCTGGCCCACTCAGCCTCACAGCGCAGTGCTGGAGTTGCAGTAATGTGTGCTGCAGTCACTTGGGTGCACTTAGCAATTGCCTCTCTGGTGCTTCCTACTGATTTACAATCAATGCTGTTCCCAAAGGCAGCTTGTGAAATTGCTCTGCTCCAAGGAGGGGCTCGTAGATTCCTTGCCTAGCAGAGCACAGCCTTCTCCTGAGTTTGTCAGGGCTGAGGAGCAGATGCTGCAGCCTGCCTTAATGCTGCCTTTTGGCCTTCTGCTGAGACACCATGAGCAACTGCCACTGTTCCTCAGGTCTGTATCACTTTTGGGATGTTGCCTCAAATAGAGTTTTCTTTACTACATGTGGGCTTTTGATCATCTCAGAAAGTGTCTTGGATGCTGACTCTTAAGAGCTCACAAACATCAGGAAAATATGTACAGAATCTGGACCGCACATACTTGTTGGGATGTCTGTATACCCTTGCTTTAGGCATTTTGTCAACAGCTTTTAATTTCTGAGAGAGCTTAGGTGTATCAATACATTTCACAAGTTCAACCTATCTGCACCCAGCCTCGTGCTTAAGTCTACACACTAGTCCAGGAGTTGCTACACCTTGGGTTCATAGTTCTGGGTGGCATCTACTTTCATTACTACCTACTTTCAGTACGACTCTTCCTCAGTGTTAGTCTTGATTGCTGAGGATCTGGATTGTGAGACAGGCTCAGTACCATTAGCAGGGAGAAAGTAATTACTTCAACCACATGGGTTTCTTAAGTTGTCTTCCTGTACTTCCTTACTCTCCTGTAAATGATTCACTTTATTCTTGTCACCAGTGATCAGTTGCAGCCAATGCAAATTCCAGCTACAGGAGAAAACTATATTTTAATCTTGCTCTGCAAGATTAATCTTACTGAAGAAATGGTTCTGGGATTATACCTGCTTAATAAAAAATAACTCCCTGATGCAAGAAGAACAGCTTAACACAGAAATTTTTGGCCAGGAAGGGTGTCCAGTTTCCTCTCTGGCACTTCTGGAGCTAGTGATTTTTCTATACACCACTGCTCTAGACTTGGTAGAGCAATTAGTGTGTGGCTCTGACAGACTCTGAATCCAGACTTCATCTTGTGTCTGTCTGTAATAGGAGTGAAATCGGGTTGGTCCACCTACTTGATTAGAAAGTCTCATAGCTCCTGTGACCTGCCTTTGCATGGGGACCTGAGGGTGGGATTCACCCCACTAAGTACAGATGTCTCCAAGGGAGTCACTCTGGCCAGTGGACACGTGGTCAGAGCTGTGGGGTTTGGAGCTCATCCTAAAGGAGGCATCTGAAACAGTTGACTTACATCCTAGGAATGCCAGTTCCCCTCTTTGGATCTCAAGGCAGTCAACAGACTAGCTGTAAATGTCTTCCTGATAGACAGTTTAAATTAGGAGAAATTAATCCCATCCTGAGCGCCCATGATGCAGATCATTTCCTCTGTGTCTATCCGATGTAAAAGTCTCCAATAAATGCTCTTTCCACATCGAATACTGATCACCTCAGGCTCTTCCACCTCACACACAAAGCTTCTGACTACTGCAGACCCAGCTCCTCACCTGCAACACGCATCCTGTTAGTCTGAATCAATCAGCTGCAGCGGTGGGCCCTGCCTGTGCCATGCGCCTCTGTCCCAATACGCTTTGCATGTCATGGGGTTCTTGCTCAGATCCTGGGACAGGTGGTTTTGTGCTGAGAGTTTTGGAGGGTTGTTTGGCTGCTGGATGATTCATGCCCTGGTAGGTGGGCTCTCCTGCCTCTCTGAACATCACAGGTGGAGATCTCTCTTCCCTTCTCCCCTTGGATCATCACAGGCTCCCATCTTTCCTGCCAGTTGTGCTTGTGTTTATAAAGTCTTGCTTATTTTCAGCTGCTAAACACCAGATTACAATCTCAAGCTGAATCCACTGTAAAGGAGTTACTCTGATGCTATTGTGGTGTAATTGGCACCAGGATTAGACCGAGTGTGTGGCCATTGGAATAGAGCAAGCAAAGAGAATCGCTTTAAGTAAAACATTACAGAAGAGAAAAAAAAGAGGAATGTAATAAAGAAACGCACCAAACCATTTTAATTTATCAAAAGCAAATATGTTTGTTCTCCTGTTTGTTGAAGCAGGTCATGAATTATGATTGGAAAACAGACAAACATAGTAACTAAAGGCACATTAGTTGTTCCTTCATTTCTATTTATGAATTTGTATCGGAAGAGAAACATGATAGGAAAAATAATGTGATATTTTTTTTAAAAATTAATGGTTATGGATTTCAGTGTAGATCATCTGTCTCAGGCTGGCCTGCTGTGTAGAGGAGCAGGGTACCTCACAGCTAAACTTCTACTGCTCCGCCATAGCAGAGCTATAAAACTTGTTTCCATGGAATGGGAAACTGAGACACAGTAATGTCAAGGGTTATGTTTTTGTGGTGAATGGATTTAAATCCAGCTGGCAGCTGTTCACAAGTTGTATTCCCCAGGGCTCAGTGTTGGGGACAGTTCTGTTTAATATCTTCATCGGTGATCTGGACAAGGGGATCGTGTGCACCCTCAGCAAGTTTGCAGAAGACAAAAAGGCGGGGGGTGTTGGTCTGCTTGAGAGTAGAAAGGTTCTGCAGAGGGATCTGGCCAGGCTGGACCAGTGGGTCCAGGCCCAGGCTCAGTGCTGGGTCCTGCCCTTGGGTGACCCCAACCCCACGCAACGCTACAGGTGTGGAAAAAGAGGGGCTAGAAAGCTGCCCAGTGGCAAAGGGCCTGGGGTGCTGGTTGACAGCTGCCTGAACTTGAGCCAGCAGTGTGCCCAGGTGGTCAAGAAGGCCAACGGGATCACGGCTTGTATCTGAAACAGTGTGGCCAGCAAGACTAGGGCAGTGATCATCCTCCTGTACTCAGCAGTGGTGAGGCTGCATCTTGAATACTGTGTTCAGTTTTGGGCCCCTCACTGCAAGACAGACTCTGAGGTGCTGGAGCATGTCCAGAGACGGGCAACAGAGCTGGAGAAGGGTCTGGAGAACAAGTCTTAGGAGGTATGGCTGAGGGAACAGGGGTGATTTAATCTGGAGAAAAGGAGGCTGAGGGGAGACCTTACTGCTCTCTACAGTTAACCTGAAATGAGGTTGTAGTATGATGGGTGTCAGTCTCTTTTCGCAAGTAACAAGTGATAGGATAAGAGGTAATGGCCTTAAGTTGCACCAGGGGAGGTTTACTTTGGATATTAGGAAAAATTGCTTCACCAAAAGGGTTGTCAAGCATTGGAACAGGCTGCCCAGGGAGTTGACGGAGTCACCATCCCCACAGGTATTTAAAAAATATATAGATGTGATGCTTAGGGACATGGTTTAGTGATGGACTTGGCAATACTTGCTTAATGGTTGGACCCGATGATCTTTTCCAATCTATACAATTCTGTGATTCCTTTTACCTCATTTCCATGTAGCAACTCAGAAGCTAAGTCAGGCTATTTGCTCAAACACCTTCATGGTCTCTGGAAAAGCTAAGATTCTTTAAAGAGTCTTGCTTTAATCTTTTTGTCCAGGGTTATAGGAAACATTTTTGATATGGAGAAGAAATGCACTCATGCTGCTAAATATCCTGCTGATTTCCTAACCACTAAAACATATTTCCATACACAGCACCTCAAGAATGGCAAGGCCCTGCAGAGCTCTGTTTTTGTAACAGGTAACTGAGACTATGCCCTTGTGGTGGTACAGAAGGGAGGGAGGGAGACTAAGGGAACAGCACGAAGTTGAGATGAACTAGTACATGTATGTCTGTGGAATCTGGGATGTGGAACAGAATGCGAGGAGCAGCAAACTGACAGTGTTGATATGACCTCCTGGCTCAGCCATGTCTCTGTAATAGGAAGAGGTGGTGAGTAGCATCCCTGTGATGCCTTTTGCTGCCTCCTCTGTGGGCCATGGATCAATCTCTCCAGGTACGCTCCAGAGTCTGAATTCATGTCATTGTAGTGGAATAATACCCTGTGGAGGCTCTTGTTTTTTGAAAAGCAAAGCCAGCTGCTGGATCTACCTACTCAATTACAGTCTGGACAGATGCTGAACGGTAGAAGGCCAGCAGTGGAGACACAGTCCTTACAGCTTAGCAAGAAAGAGCAGGTAAAGTAGGTGAGATGGCAGAGTAGCTGGAGGGAGGAAGGGCAGGACACCTGTGCACACCAAAGATCTCTAAAGGCTCAAGAGGAAGAACATCCACTCCTCTTTCTTTGTCTTTAGCACCAGGATCTCTTCATACATCTTGGGTACAGCCAAGGGTCCTGACACCAGTGCTGCTACACCACAGAGATTTCCAAGTGGGATCAAGTGGCAGCCAGGAGTCAGTGAATCTGTGTCCAAGTATTCAGCATTGTGAGCTTGCATGGCAGTTGTAGAGGATCAGAAGAATGTGAAGGAGGAAAGCAATGAAGAATGGGTTATGAACTGAGAGATGAGCAAGCACACCAAGTAGAACAAGGGAAAATGCAGGAAAGGAGAGAGGAGGGGAAATGCGGAAGGCAGAGAGGATTCTTGCTTTTCTGACTGCACATGAGATGTGTGGGAGGATGAGTAATATGCCGTGGTGTGGTAATGCAGGGGTTTAATGCAAAGCTGAGGTGCAAACACAATCATGACAAAAGTTAAAGGAAAAATAGTTTTTCATGTAAAACTGATGTTTCTTCATAAACCTTTATTTATCTTAAAAAATGAAGAGCAATCTCTGAGCCATGTAAGAGCATTTATCACCTTGGAAGGTGAAGGCAGGAGAATGTGTGCTTCCCTGGCTGTTTATTCGTATAAATTGCATTCAGATTAGTACTGAGCCCACCTAATGTGTTAGTTCTACAATCCTGAACAAGCATTAGCCTTGCACTTGTTTTAAAAATGAGCGTATCCTGAAGCCCTGATACCTACAGAACTACAGAGAAAAAATTCAGTCTTATGTCAGGCTCTGTGTACTGTTGGAAACAGCACTGTGTATATATATATTTAAGACTGAAAGATCTGTGGTTAAGACTTTGGGCAGTTCTGTGATGTGATTCTGGTGGCTTTCAAGCCTGTTTGTCACTGGTACTGTGCTAAGGTGGACAGAAAAGTTTTCTGTATGTAATACAAAGAATAAGATCACTCCTGTCTGACCTATATCACTGCCTTGTCCGATTTCATATAGTCCCCAGCTAGCTCAAGTTTTTGAGCTGTCCTTTAGGTCCCAGCTAGGGATTACCTGTCTCTGCTACCATCTGTAAAACAGGTGTCTGATGCCTACTTAAAAAATATTAACAAAACAGGGAAATAACAACAACAACAAAAGCCCAGTAATATTTTACTAAACCATTTTTAAGGTCATAAAGTCAAGCACTTAAAAATTAGGAGGCGTCAGGTTTAAGGATATCTGCAAAATCTTTTTCCAGTCTTCCTGTGTGCATGCATTGTAATACAGTCTTAAATATGTGATCACTTCTTCCCTTTAGACAGAATCCCTGCCTCATTCAGTGCACAGAATAGACTTGTTCGCTGAAAGAGCAACTCTTCAATATTTCATTAAGTCTCATCGTTCAGTGTGTGGCTCAATGCATTATTTACTGCATACAGCACAGAATACAGAATTACTAATTTCTTACCAGGTTTTTCCTCTTGTGCGTCGCCATAGAATCTTCCTTCTTTACAAAATTTAATGAATATATATCTTTACAATACAGGTGAGGGGTGAGTTGGTACTAATGCTTTCATTTTTTCAAGGGGGAAGTGATGCACAAATAAGTATTAAAGTCAAGGTAATCCAAACTGTCAACTAATTTTTGATTTACTTTGAGATTCTCTGACACAGCTTTCTTGAGCACTTAGATGTTTTTAGTTATCTGTGTTTCCAGAGCAAGTCATGTTGATGTTGTTTGCAGCTGTGTGGTTACTATTTCTGCCCTTGCAGAAGAAGTACCTACCTACACAGGCTTAATCTTACTGTAGGTTCTTATAGTCAGCAGAGAGGTAGGTGATAGAGCCAGTGGGGATTAGGGCAGGATTCATCTTGCCTTAAAATAGATACCAAAACCAGATCCGATTATCTTACCCTTAACGTGCTTGCTTCTCTCCACAGGGAGCCCAAGGCAAACAGCTGAGAGTTAGACAACTAATTTTGGATTCGCTGTCACAGGTAAATCCCATACTTTTGTAACATAAATAAGCAAAAAAATCCCAAGCGTCCTGCAGCCTTTGTTTTGCAGAAGCTGGAAGTGGGGTGAGGGAGCGAGACAGATGGTGGATATTTTGGGGTTATGGTGGGGGACTGTTACTGTGGAGGGCCAGATTCAGCTCCTGCTCATGCTGCAGAGTTCCCAGACTGCAGTCCCAGTGTTCAGGGAACATCCTTCAACCTTTTATTAAGCTTTTTCAGTGCTTACCTTCTACGAAAGTCACCTCTTGCTTTAAATATCTCAAATCAGCTTTGTCTTGACCTGGTCTCCATAGGTTCCCTTCACAGCCAGTGACAAGTGGATTTAGCCATTCTACTTAAATTCTGTGTTTGAAGACCACATGCATTTGCTCCACTCTATATAAAGATTAGGTGGCTTGCCATGTTTTGGCAATGAAATAAGAGTACCAGTACAGAGAGAATAGGAAACATTTTCATAGGGTGACTCCAGAGATCTACATGAGTGGCTGGTTTGGAAACGATTGGCTGTCTGGGAATGAGGAATCCTAGGATGAGCACCTCAGCATTAAGCATCTAACTTTAGATTTGACAGTAAGTTAGGGTAGATGAATCTCAGCTCAAAGGTTATTTCCACAAAGTCAGAGTCTGGCAGGAGAAAATACTTTTGCCTGAAAGAAATATTTACTTCCCAAATAATTGCATTTCTCTTTTATAGTACAATTATTGCTTATGGTGGTGGAGTGTGTTTCCTCATTCTCCCCTACAAGCTGTGCTGCAGAGAGGAAAATATTCTTCAGCCTCCACAAGATAGTGAAAAAAACCAGAAAATTTGGTTATGTTTAACTGAATGGTGAAAAATATTTTTTGATTGTTGAACCAAATAGAAGTAAACCTTCTAGCATTCCTGCTGCAGAGTGTTTACTTCCATCAGCCACATCCAAAACATTTCTGCATTTGGGTTTCATGTGATCCTGCAGTATTTCATTGAAAAAAAAAACCCTCCCTTTTGAAACTCGGGTCCCAAATGAGATAAAACAGAAGTTGAAATACAAGAATTTCTCACTAGGCTGAAACTGCAGATGCTGCAGAGGAATAGACAGTGGCAGACTTGAAGTGGCACGACCCTGGCTCACTCCAGTGGCAGCAAACCTTTTGCTGCCCTTGAAGAAACAAGGTCTGGGAAAAAAGCAACAGTGTGGGAAAGAAACAGCAGAGTGATCATCTTGTTAAAGCTTGTGCATGTGCTCAAGAGGACTGAGACAATGTTGTAGAGAGTAATATTCCAGTTCTGGCATTTTCCAAGTGCTGTATGCTTGAATGAGTTATTTTAGTATTCCTTGAAGATAACTTTTTGATATAAAATGCATAGCTTTTAGCTTGAAAGGACCATTATGGTATTTAGTCTGATTTTATGTACTGAGGGATTTTTTCCAGTTAGCTGTGGAATGAGCGTGATAACTTGTGTTTAAGCAAAGCATCATTCAGAAAGGCATCTGGGTTTTATTGGATGAGGTGGGGTCTGTACTTCTGGCCAATCAGGAGACTTTTGCAATTGTTAATACTTTTATTTGTAATTTAAATTTGTGCAACTTTACCATCCAGCTGATGGTCACTTCCTCTGCTACTTTGCAGAGCATATTTTAATTTCCTTCGTTCAGAGGCTGTTTACACACCATATAGCAAGTCATTTCTCAGTCTTGTCTTTTTTTTTTGATAGTCAGAATGTATTGAATCCTTCAGTGTTTCATAAAAACTCATTTTCCAGCCTTCAAATAATTGTATTGCTGTTCGCTGTCCTATCTTCAATTTTTCACTTGACTAATTCCAACATTAGTCCCACCATTGCTTTGTAAGATGTAAAATAACTAACTAATCCCTTGTTTATCTATTTGAAGATCACACACAAGTCTTTTTAGTGTTGCAGTGGGTACATCACATTGAAATCTCATATACTGATTGGGAAAGAGGTAATTTTTGTCTTGAATACTTGTACAGCAGATAGCACAGAGGGTTATACTCTTTGGCAAGGGCTCCTGTGCAACCTCACAAAACTGTACCTGTTGATGATGTAGTAATAGCAATGTTAATGGACCACTCTGATGGTTTGTCATGATGTTGTACAGAGGGTTGTCACAGGTGCCTGACTTCTCTTCACGCTTGCCAGAATTTTTGATGTATCTTCTTGTACCTGTTCATACTTCATTGTGCTGAGGTACTTCATAATGAAATAAGACAAACCTACTTCTGGGACGCTCTAGGGCTGGTTTAGAGGTAGCGATTGCCAGAAATGTCCCAGTCCCAATGGGGGGATCCCAGCCAAGATTACCAGTATCATTTGCAGGGTTTTAATATGCAATTTCTATTGCATATTAATATCTTGAGGTAGAAATTCTTCCTTATTAGGAATTCTTGTAAGAACTAAAGTGATAAAATAGTCAGCAGATACTAATATGTCTTTAACGAGCACATAACTCGGAACAAGAGCTTCCATTGATCTGTTTTTTTGGTACTGACAGGATGCTGGCTGAAACCAGAGTTTGGTTCAAAGGGCCAATTCCTGTTGTCTCGGGCAAGTGTGTCTTGGTTGAGAAGGGTCCTTGGCATGTGTCTGTCACATGCTCCTTCAGACCATGTAACAGTGGCCAGAACTCCAAAGCGAGGAAACAAAACCCCAGCTGGCTTGGACTTCAGGAAGAGATCAGGACAGATGGGAGAACTGGCTAATGTCTTAAGTCCCCTCTATAGCTGGGAAAGTCTTGTGAACTATTTTCTTATGATCCTTAAGTGTAGGCTGTAACTTACAAATCTGGAGAAGGTGGAAAAAGCAGTCCAGGAGTGCCCAGGGTTGAAATCTCAGGGAAGATTTTAATACACTCCATGGCAAAGACTTTCACCCTGAACCTGAAAGCAAAAAATGCTGAACTTTGAAATAAAAGTTGTTAATGCTGCTCTAAGTGCAATCTTAGAGCAGGTTTACTGCCAGACTTGCTTGCTTGTGTCTCTCTGTGCCCAGCCTCCAGTGCATCAGAGGAAGGGAGAGAGAAGGGATATGCGCTCATGATCCAGGTTATGAATCAAAAGAATATTACTACTTCCTGAACTTGGCAGGCAACCAAAGGAAGTTCTGAAGTAGAGGATTCAAACCATAAAGGTTAGTCCATCATAGCTGATGGAGATAATTTCTTTGGTGTGATGTAGCTATTTATTCTCTATGGGCTCCTAGCTGGTAGGGGTAGTTTTGCCTTAAAGGAGTTGAGAGCATTGTAAATAGATTTGGCTCAAATGTCTTGATCTAAAACACTTTCTCCTTCATATTATAAAAAGCATTAAAGACAGTTTACAGGGTGATCCTCAAATCTTTGCTATGACATGACCGTTGCAGCAAAGTGTGATCGGTAAGGCTGTTGTGAGACATTTTCCTCAGTGTTTTGCCACATGTTTATGTGGCAGACTCCTCCCTCCCCTACTCTGCACAGCATTGTTGAAACTCCTCAGCTTGTTGGCTAACAGGCATTGTGTCCAGAACCTGGACCCAGAAAAGACAGCAAATAAGTAACAGTGTGTACAAAAACTAGGTTAATTGCAGGCTTGATTTTGACAGTGATGAGGTAAAGCTGCTCTGAAGAGCATCATTTGCTGCTGATAATCACCTACTACAAGGACCTGAGTATTTCAGAATGGCCTGACAGCGAGTGCCATCTTTCGATGAATGCTAAGGAGCAGGTGTAACAGTGGAGCAAGTCTCTGGTTACCTGCAGCTCTAGAACTACTGTGACCAAGGTGGTACCTTAGCATTTCACAGCCATTAGTGGAAGATGAACCTGCCCAATCTCCCTTAAAACACAAGTAGGCTTTCCATCACGTGCAACTACCTGTGGCAAATTTCACAGAGAACCTCTGTATTGCATGGAGAACTTCCTTCCTTCTGTTTGTTTTGACCCTGCCATCTGATAGCTGAGTGTAACTGGCTATGGAAGAGAAAATGAACAGTTACTACAATTATTCTTTAGTTGGCCATTCCCTTCATCTCATGCTTTTGTGGATATCTGCCTCACCTCTCCCTTCGCCTTCCCCCATCAGGGTATCTTTCTTTCAGGATGAAGAATGACAGGGTATGTGGCCATTCCCTGAGTAGAAATCATTTTCACTCATCTGTGAATTAATTTAATCACATTTGCTGCCCTTTTCTATTTGTTGGTTTTTTGGTTTTTTTTTCAAGTTCTGCTATATCCTTTTTGAGTTGGGGATCAGAGCTGCACGAAGTGGTCAGCAGGTGCTTGCATCATGGGCATGCTTGCTGTCACACTGTCTTTTGTTGTCATAATAATTTCTAACATTTTTCCACTATTTCACTAAGCTAATTTCAGTTGCTACCACCCTTACCTGTGAATGTTGATAATGTAATTACCAGTCTGTATTTCCTGTTTTAAAGTGCTATTTGTTCATGTGAGGACCTTCCCTCTCATTCCATGATAGCTTAACTTCTTTAAGATTTTTGTGGTGAATGACTTTGTAAAATGTGTTTAGAAATGTGAATATACTATCAGCTGGATCTCCCTTATCCCCATGTCAATTGACTTCTTCAGACAACTACACTAGGCTGTAAAGCATGAATTCCCTTTACAAGAACTGCATGAGCTCTTCCCCATAATACTTTATTTATCCATAGTTCCTCTTCTGTATTACAGTTTCTATAAATTAGTCTGGTACAGATGTGCTACCAGTCTGTAGTTTCCCAAATGTCGGATAGGATCCTCTTTAAAACTTGAAACCACATGAGCTACCTTCAAGCATCTTGACATTGAGACATTTTTACATCTCACCTTTCACAACAGTTACCAATTCAGCAATTTCACAGTGGAGTTCCTCAGGTACTCTTGGAAGAATATCCCTTGGTCTTGATTTGTTAATAACTTTTGATGCTTCATGATCTCCTTCAATACGGGAATAATCCTCCACTTTTCTCTAGTACAGTGGCAAGGCGAGTCATGTACAAACTCATATTGCCCATTTCATTTATTACTCTAGGCTGACCCATATTCTGCTTTACAGGCTTCCCTGAATTTTTTTTCACCCTAAAATAATCTAAGTTTCTTGCCCCTACTGCACTGTTTGGAAAGTCATTCCAGGATATAATTCCATAATGGTTTTGTTTGAGGTTTTTCTGCCTTCCAGTCTAAATGTAATCATGACTACAATCTTATTCTAACATGATCCTCTAACTTACGTGGTCCTCTTTGGTTCTTGCTATTTACCCACACAGTGTATTTTAAAGAACCATCATATCGACTCTGAGACATTGTTTTCCTAGGTTAAATAGATCTGGGATCTTCTGAAGTCGATGCAGCCAGAGTCAGAATAGAAGTGTTTGAGAGCCAGTGATTTTCTTCTGTATGTTAAAGAAGTGGTATCAGAGCATGGAACCTCATATTGGCGTCATCTGACAAATAGTCTAATTAACAGCAAATCTATACCAGTTCTTCATTATCCTTGAGTATCCTCTAGTTCTGCATTAAAGAAATGTGATCGACAAATGCTAACCCTTTGTTTTCTAATTCTGTCAAGAAGGACTTGATGTTATTTAATTGATCTATTTTCTTGTGAAAATCAGGTGTCATTACCCTTAATATTATTTATAGTGATAGATAGCAGACAGCCCCACGTACAGTCAGTATCCTAAAACAGTAATTTAACCATTAAGTGCTGTACGGACATAAAAGATGGTGTTGCCTCTGCCTTGGGTGTTTGCAGTGATCTGTTCTTTCTCTTACTGCATGGTGACCCCCAGCCCTCTTCCCTGCTATGGCTGAAGGATTTGAATCTTGAGATATAGCTCTCCTCTTCTTGTACCTGAGACCAAATAATTAATTTAACTGTAAGTCAGTCTAACATTTCATTTATTGCTCTAAAGCTTCTAGGGAGCTGAGTGCATCTCTGAGCGCTCAGGAATTCTTTATGTCCTGGGAGATACAGTTTCAAATGAATGCCTTTGCAAGGCTCAGAATGAGTTCAACCTGCAGTCTAGCATGAACTGTGATTACATTTCAAGCTCAAAGCATCACACAAATTAAGCGGGAAAATGGGATTTTGATGCCACCAGCAAAAAGAGGATCCCTGAATTCCTAATATGTGTGAATTCTTAATGGCCTTCTTTTCTACCCCTACCACCTCTCCCCTCCTCTCCTTCCCCAACCCCCCTGCCAGCCCCTCCTCTCCTTCCTTACACAGTAGTGTGGATGGGATGCCGTCCACCAGGCAGAATTATTTATGAGAGTTCTGCAAATGTAGATGTACTGTTTCCAGCTAATAGAACTCAAATCACTTGCACTGCACCATTAGAGAGGAAACCTACCCAAGTAAATTATGTACAGGCCATAAATGGAAGCAGTTGTAGTGTTTTTATGACTCTATAAAACTGTGGAAGTTTATTGCTATTGAACAAACATGTAATCTGATTCTTAAAGCTGAATAATGGAAACCAATAGGGTCCAAACCCTGCATTTACCTTCAGACCTATTGCCATACTGGTTGTGCCATGGAAATTGTTTTTCAGTAGCAGGTTTTAAGAACCATTAATAAATCCAGGACTCCTTTCTAGAAGGTGTCCCAGCTGGCCCAAACATAGGGCAGTATCAAAATTCAGTGGAGCAAAGAAGTGGCTCCACTTTAATATTCTCTTTGTCTATAAAGAGGTCCTATGAGGACTTCAATAAAGAGCTGAAAAGCAAAGATGTTTTGGACTTTGTACATTCAGCGTTCTGCAGCCTGCTGCCTGTGAAGAAATGAAAGTATAAAGTTTTTTCTATTTTGTGAAGAACATGCTGATAAAATATTGCATAAACAAACAAATCCAGGCCAAGATAGAATATTTACAGTTGGGGTTGTTGACCTGATTTACATGTATTTGTAAGCCATTGGCAGTACAACTGATTTTTTTCTAAGGGTTGGTGAGATTTGTCTGAACAAAAATGTATGCACAGCTGTGCACTGAGCTGAGCTATGCCCTGCGGGGATTAGTGGGACATCACTTCTATAGAGGCAGGACAGTGTATGTGATCAAAGCTCTGATTCATGATTTCTTTTTTCATGCCTCTGCCCCTTATTGTTATTTTTACTTGCACTGTTTCCATTTGAAGACAGCCTGGCCTTTCAGTAGGGTGAGTGAGCATGAAAATGTTGAAACTTTTCTCTTTTTCAGTGATATTCAGGGCTGGTTACACTTTGGCTTTGTTCTCATGGCCTACAGTTTTCTGCCAGCAATGCTGTCTCTCTGGGAGCAAAGGGAGCATGGAGAGCTCTCGGGGAACACTTCTCAAGGGTTAGAGCAGGACCCCTGGGCTGCAGAGAGTCCTGGATTCTCTGTCCCCATTTGACAGACCCTTACTTTGTGACTGGGAGATTTTACTCCCATAGCACACCATTGCTCTGGAACCAGCATACCTTGAGTTTGCAGCTTGTTTTGGCAGGATGCAGAATTTTCCACAGAAATTATCTCAAACCCTTGGTAGGGGAGGATGGAGAAAATAAAAGGTAGGGACAGCCATCTGATTAGAGTACCTGCACCCCTCTGGTGTCTAGGATGGAGGAAGGACTGGAACATCTAAGCCCTTCACTTTCTTGGTACTTTCCTCGGTTGTGAAGGGCAGGGATGGCTTGAACTTGGTCTTCTGATCACAGAAGATTCTGGAGCCCTCCCAGTGGGAGCCTGAATGAGTGGTGAATATTTGGCAAAGCTGAAGGCCTGCTGTGACGCGGCCCCTTGCACAAAGTGTGCTGGGGTGATGGTGGGAGTGCACAAGGTGATACGCATGCTAGAAAGGCCTAGAGTGGGAAGATGCAAAGGGTTATGGTGGAGCTGTCACACCCCCATGTGCTAAAAATGAGGTGCAGTGAACCCCCTTGAGGCTTGAGCCTGTAGGTGGCTGTAGTAACATCATAGACATAGCTAAAATCAAGTGTCATTTTTTCAGTTTCCTCCGGAGAAAGAGAAGTACTTTTCTTGGTTAAATGCTCAGATGGATAATATGTAGAGGAAACTCCAACTATTTTAAAGATATTTTTATAAACGTTTGTGGTTCCTTGCATTGAGTAAGAGCAACAACAGTCTCATGAAGGCCACTTAATTGTGTCTTACTAGATGTGTCTTGGGGAACCTTCCAAGCACCCTGCAGAGCCAGCACTGTGACTGGGCACTTGCATCAGCATCTGGAGGGTTAAAAATCTCTCCCAAGATAAGAAATTTCCAACTCACCAATAGTGATGACAATCTATAATAATTTAGTAGTAACAACAGCAACATAAAGTAAAATACTGTGATGCTGATGGTAAAGGAGAATCAAGAGCAAGAAAGCCTGTATTTTTAGCTGAGGGAAACAATGATTATCAGTGACCAGTGATCAACTCTTCACTATTAGCTGCATTGCAAAATCATTTCATGTTTAGCTGTCACCAATAATTAGCCTCAAATATATCATTGAAGAGAAAGTCAAATTAATGAATAAGAAAATGGAAAATTTATTCCAGCAAGGCAGCAGTTTTCATCAGTACATGCGATTTGGTGGAGGTTATCAGTGACTTCCCAGTCAGCTGTGCTCCCACATCTCCTGTAATCTTGTGCAGACCATGTGATGTATATGATCCAAAGTGCATGTCCAGCTGGAGGAGCTGGGTGCTGCAGTCGCTCTGCACGTGGCCAGTTCTGCCTTGCGGCTCCCAGCCACAGTTTTGGAGCCTATGGATAATTTCCTTACTGAAGAACCAGTTTAATTTTAGGAACATGGGGCTTTTTTTATGTTACCAGCACAATATGAAATGCACATGGTGGCAGCTGGTAAGCCTAATGAAACCCACAGCAGGGAAGAAAACGAAGTATCACCTACAAAAAGAGCAAGTGGGGACCATGGACAGATGTAAGTGGCTGAGTGTGCTGGATTTCCAGACAATATAGCCTTTTTTTGTCATTTCACTGTGGGGAAGATGAGAGAAGACTGGGATGAATAAGACCATGTGACTCCTAATTACAAGAGAGATTTTTTAGAGAAGCAGATCTTTCCCTAAGGAAATACCTCCAAATAGCAAGGGCAGATGAACTGTCCTTGCACAGGATTAACAGCAAGGAGAGCATGGCAACCCAGGGTCCCTCTATTCACCCACTAGAGCAGAATTATGATAAAGGCTCAGACCAAAGCGATGCAGGAAGCAAAGTCACAGGTGGATCAAGGAAAATGCAAGCATTTTGATTCAGTTACTTTTGTGCAGAAAGCAATAAATACAAAAAGTAGAACAATGTTTTTCTCTTGAAAGTGGGACAAGTGGAAGGGAGAGCTGTAAATGGTCTGGATGTGGAGCTGCCCGCAACCTTCGTAAAGAATGAAACCCATCAATGCGGGCAGGGACTGAAGGTGACCAGAGATGTCCAGTGAGGAATCCACAGTGTGAATTCAGCTGATCCAGGCTGTCAGGGTGCCTGCAGTGGAGAAAACATCTGCCAGATGTTTGCTTTTGAATTCTTAAAACCTGTCACCAGCTCTGTTACCACTGGGTTGCTGAACACATGGAAATACAAGCTTCAGTAATAATGATAAGCAGCAGTGTTAGACTGGAGAAAGGCAGCTCTTTTCAAGGACAGTCCGAACACCACTGGGCACAACTGTGGCCTTGAGAAGTAAGCTATGAAACGGAAGGTGTTATCACCTAGGGAGGGTAGGAGTTGGTACTGACAGCAGGGCATGGAGGAGCAGGGTAATGTGGCACTGCAGTACTTCAGTGTTCCTTACGTAAACAGGGAGGGGCAATGGTGTTCTTGGGATTTGGGCAGCGTGCAGATGGAGTCTAAAGCTATATTTGACAGATGAATGTTAGAAATAGACCCTGATGCAGCCTACAAGACTGCTGGAACATGCTGCTCTGTTAGTACCGGTGGAAGAGGGACTGGTGAGTCTTCGGTTAGAACTTGTTATGCCAGTGGAAATTGTGCAGAGTGAGCAGCAGGCAAACAGCAGGGAGAAAACGTCAGGTGAATGGCATCAAACACAACTACTGAACCTTTAGGAAACATGCTCTTCATTTGCCGAGCTGGGGACCTTCATCTAGGTAAAAAAGATCATGTCCTCTCTTCTTGAGGGCATGTTCAGAAACAGTGAGAAGGATGAGCTGACCTGTCAGCTGAGGGTTTGTCCATGTGTACCAGGGTTACCTATACAGGTGACCAGCACTTGGTTCTGAAGGAGTTTCCTCACCACTGCAGCCAGGTGCCATGGTAATTCTCAGGCTGTCAGTGATGAGATTCCTGTTGCTGGAGTAGAAAATGTTGAGGAAGAGGGTCACCAGCACCTAAAATCAGCAGTGGGAGCGAGTTAAGGCAGTGGCCACAGATAAAAGGGAAGTAGGTGAGAAAGGGGACCCCTTGTGTTGGATGCCCAGTGCCTGGAAGGAGCTCTTTCTGTAAGACAAAGCTCCCTGATGTTTTTTGTAGCCTGCTACAGAAGGGTAGTTTCTTTCATTGATGGTCAAAAGATACATTAACATCCATGTCTGTCTTACAAGGTCACGTAAAAACATACACACTGACATAACCATGGTCTCTCCTTTCCTTCCTATCCTGATTTTTTTAATCCATGTAGCCCTGCACAGCTGAATGGACTTCTGATAGCAAGTATGATTTCAAAGCACACTCTTTTTGCCAAGCCCGAGAAGTATCAAATCTGAACTGCAGGCAGATACCCCCTGAAATCTCTCCTGATTTTCAGAACAGAAAGACACCAGGAGTCCAGGGTCAGCTGTACCAGGGCAGCCAGCCATGTGGAATGCCTGAGGGCCAGGGATTCCACATGCCTGCCAGGGACATAGTAAACCACGAGTTTTAACCAAGGCTTTGTGAAAACTGTCAGTCCTGGACACTACGCAGGCTCTGGCATCTTCTTCAGTGGGGGCTGATTGTTTTTCTGCTAAAAGGCTTGGTCAGCCAGTTTTGTGCAACAAACTCCCTAACAACAACAACAACCAAACAAAAAAAAAAACAAAAAAAAAAAAAAGCAAAAATGTGTACTTTCCTTGATCATGTGCTCTTGTAGAATGACTGCTTGTTCTTATGCCAAGGCAACTAATTTAACTCATTAATTATGTACAGGGGTGAACTTGGTGTGGCCCTGGGATGAGGAGAGAATCTGCCCTTATGTGTTATTATCAGAAGAATTGAATTGAGTGGTGGTGGTCAGGTTTTTTGCTTCCCAAACTCCACAGAGGTTGTGCAGGATGACAGAGAGTGAGTGTGCAGGTACAGACAGGTTAGTACAGAAAGCACGTCTTGAGTAGGTGTCTGGAACTCTCTGGGAAGCTCTAGAGTAATGATACGGGATGATACATGTGAACAAACTTGTTCTACCGGGAAAGCAAACTGCCTATCTCTCTGGTGGTTGATTAAGCTCTCAGTTGTAAATATTTACCCTGCTTCCGTGCATTTAAGATTTTGAAGAAAAACAGCTATGACACAAATGGGCTGCACTTGGCCTGGAAACTGAAACCAAGTATGGAGATAACAGCATGTGGAAGTGTGTAATATAGATGCTGGCAGTGGTGTCGGTGTGTGCATTAGCCTGGTGAGGTCATTGCTGCAGCGGTGGGAGACAGGGTCTGTGCATGTCAGGCTGGCAGAGTGGGCTGCAGTGAGATGGATCTCTCCCATGGGAGATTCCCACATGGGAGATTCCCACAGGCAGATGGGGAGAAGGGAAAGACCACACAGATACATCTGCAAGAGTCCTCCAGGCTGATCCCATTAGTGATGCATGAGTGTTTGTGTGCACGGAGGCAAGCGTGGCAGGAAGATGTCTCTAGATGTTGGTAGCCATAGGCTGGTTGCCTGCAGAGGAGTGGGACTGTCCCAGGGTGGTCTCATGGGCTGGCAACACAGTGGAAGGAAGGGCCACTGGGTAGGAGTTGCTTTGAAATCAGGAATGGGGATGAGGGCCCAACCAGTTTGTATCAAATTTCTCCTCACAACTGGGAGGGTGATATACCACTCACTTTCCCTCGGCCATTCGCTCTGCATACTTGTCTGAAAGAGATGGTGGTGCAGGATTACCTGCAGTGTCCTTCATCACTGTACCTTGAGGAGACGGCCCTGCCAGTCTGTCCCATGCTATGACAGTGTCAGGGGGCTGGGGGCTCACATCTCATGCCACCACTTTTGTGTTACTGATGATGCAGCTTTTATGCTGATCTTTGGGTCTCTTAGCAAAGAGCTCCAGGACAGAGGGATAGAAAATGATGCAGAGAATCACTGTGACTTTCTGTGGTATATGTGCAACTGGACAATGGGTCACAGCAGTGCCCAACATGCCATCATGTACTCCAAGGGACTGGAACTGGACTGGAACATTGTGGTGTTCACCTGCTGGAAGGCAGCAGGTTGTACTTGCCAGGGCAAGAGTGAAATGCTTCTGTAAAATTGAAATGCTGCCTCATAGGGGACTTTGCCTCAGTCTCACTGAAAATCAGAGTCCTGATGCCATGTTCCACTGAGAACGGTTTGCAGGCTTGCCAGGTATTAGTACTTTGGGTGGTTTCTATTATAGCCGGAATACATCCTTCTTGAACACGGGATTCATTTCAAGTCCTTGATGAAAAACTCTCTTGATACAATGGCTTTGTGTTAGCATTTGTGTTAGAGGGAGAGATTAATAAGCACAGTGCTCATTAAAGGAGCGGCTCTGTTGAATGTCTGTGGCTCAAAACTCCACTGGCAGTGACTGAATGGGACAGTGGCTCTCGACAGAAAAGGAAATGTCATTTCCTTTCCTTGCGTCTCATTTTCCTCCCACAGTTTTACCTGTAAACACAAGGAGTCACTGGCAGTGAATTAATTTCTGATGGCTTTTTTTTTAAACAGAAAACTCATATGCAAAGCTGCAAGGCCAAGGAGTAGTGTTGTCATGCATTTCCTGCTAACTGTTGGGGGACCTTAGAGATCTATAACACCCCAAGCTTAAAGCTCCTAGGAGAAGATCAAACCATCCTCTCCTGGAGCAACAATCCACAACTGTTGGTTTCACTCCAGTTGTCTGCAAGGAGCTTTTAGCCCTGCTAGCCCTAAGGGGAGTGCTTTTCTTCTCCAGAACAGCTTTGGATCTCTTGTGGACTTGCATTCCCTTGGATGTCCTTGGCCCACAACTGCTGGGGTCAATGGAGGGGATGGTAGAGGACTGAAGCAGTTTTTCTTCTGTCCTCTACAGGAGCTGGACACAAAGCCTTGGCTGTTACGGTGGAGGATGTAGAGCACATCAGGACCTGCATGCTGGGAGGTGGTGAAGGAACAAAGTGTGTGTCCGTGCCATGTGAGTTAGGCTCCACTTGCTGAGGAAACAAGCTGAACAGAGCACTACACAGATGTTATTATAGCTTCTGTAAGGTATGTGATGTACCTGAAAAAACATTTGCTTTTAAAGTAAGCACTGCATCATATCATTATAGCACTTCTTACATGGTTTACCAATTAGCTAACTGACAAAATAGTTGTCAGCAGGGAATAATCATGTCATGATGCTCTTTCTAGGGGGCCCTGTTCCTTACTGGTCTTATTTGGCACTGATTTGGGAAAAGAGACTTAAAATCATTGTTAAGAAATTTAGAATTAACACAAAGGTTGGAATAATAGTATGTAATGCGGATGGCAGGTGACAGATACAGAACCACCAGGTTAGATTTGATGGTTAGGTGCAAAGCACAAATGTAAAGACAAGAGAGGTACTAAAATAGGGTACACACAGTCACTGGATCGCCAAGATGGCTTTACTGAGGAGGTCTTCCTGTCTGCCACCCAGCCCCAACAGTGACAGCCTGTGGCCCATTGCTGTGCCTCCTAGGGGTGTCAGAGCCTCTAGGAAGTTTACTTTCCAGCTCCTGGCACTGCATGTTTCCAGCCTGAGAGCTCCTGGCTCCTCAGTGTCCCAAACTCACCCCAGATTGCAGGTATGGAATGATATTTTTGTCTGAGCTGTTTCCAGAGGAACAGTATTCTGCTCATAGGAATTAGCCATCATTTCTCAGCACCAGCCAGCTAAATGGACCGAATTTATCCTAGTGAAGAATTCAGTTCTTGATTACAATATTGGAAACACAGTAGGAGTCCTCTAATGCAGTGCTGGTGGCCTAATATGTAGGCAGGCTGGCTCAGTGAGGTCTCTGGGCTCTTCTACTGTCTGCAGAGAGAGAAAAGACCCTCCAGAAAGCATCCTACCCAACCTTGGGTACCAGTCTTAAGGCAGGATGGGCTGCTGTTGAAATACTTCTGTCTCCACTGACTATACAGAGGGAATCTAAACAGCTCAAATGAGACATGTAGCTTTTTGATAGTGAAAATGAGCCCGCTTCGAATGGCGAAATCAATCTCACTCAAAACTAAGGAGATGAAATGTAGTGTGAGTTTGTTCACCTGTGGCCACGGCAGCAGATGATTTATATGGGGATGGGGTGATCCCTGAGCCTCTTGTGAGGCTCTGTCTTTGCCTCTGGTTGAGATGGAGTCACTCTCCGTTCAGCTCTCTCCCTATTCATTGTGTTTGCCAATAGTTTATGCAGTAGGGCATGCTCCTCCACTCTCTGCTCTCTAGGTTATAGGGCTTCCTCCTCTTCCCTTGTTTCATGGAGCTCAGTTATGAAACACAAATATGGCAAATGAGTTTTATCCTCTTGCCAGTCCTCTGTAGATTTGATGCTTTTACTCTGCTAGATGATTAGTACACTCCCTTTTGCATTAACCAGCCTTTTCTGAGACTCAAAACATTTCCATGCAGTTAAAAAACTAAGTCATACAGCATAAAAAGCATAAACTGCACATTAGTTCTTCCACAGAAAGTTACACATGAAATAATATTAGTTAGGGGTATCACACCAGATCCAACAGGCTGAGAGAGGTGATGCTGCTGCAGCTCCAGCTCCAACCAGCAGCAAGGCTCAGCATGGACTCCCAGTAAGCACATGCACATAAACTCACATATAAAGCCCGTATATACATATATGTATAAACATATATACCTATGCCCCTAGATCCCAGTCTCACCAGTTGCTGGCACCTGGATATATGAGACCCTGAGGCCACAGCTACAGTCCAGTGGCTGGTACAGCTCCCCACCCCTTCAAAATACTGTCCCTCACCCAGGAAAATAGTTAGAAATAGTGTTTAATACAAAGACCAGACAGACTGCGCTGATCAGGTGCGTGACATGGCCAGACAAGCATACAGACCAGCCACCCACTTACACATGACCAGCCATTTTTGTCCCCTTATTCCTCTGTTTTCCCAGACTTGTTCATCCCCAAATCGTTTAGATACCTCCTTTCCTCACCTTTGGTTCCTCCCCAAAGACCCCATAATAAGCTGTCTGCCTAAAAGCCCAAATGCTCTTCCCCTGCATACTGTGATGTGTCCCACATCCCCAGACAGCAGCCCCCTCACTCCCAAAGATGAGTCAGCACTCATCATGGTGGGTTTCACACCTGGACCATAAGGTTGAGGCTCTCCAGGGACAGCCCTGGAGGGGTCTAGAGATGGTGTCCTTTCCTCAGAGTCCATAATTTGGGTTTCTGTCTGCGTTTGTCCCCCTGTCCTCCTCTGGGATTGTGGAGGTGAGCCTTTGGTGGGCTCGTGGCTCTTGTGATGACCTGAGAGCAGCTGGGGCACGGTTTTATTTGGGGTTCCCCCCCATCCCCCTTTGTCTCTCTGTGCCCCTTTGTGGGGGTACAGATGAATTTCTATCACTTTCTATA
Organism: Falco cherrug; assembly: GCF_023634085.1. Classification (NCBI taxonomy): domain Eukaryota; kingdom Metazoa; phylum Chordata; class Aves; order Falconiformes; family Falconidae; genus Falco; species Falco cherrug. Next base: position 93,937,372 of record NC_073697.1, read on the forward strand.
CAAAAGTATAATCTTGGCATCGAGTACATTCTGCCTTCCATGCTCAGCTACCTTCTGTCACTTTTTGGAGCCCCTGGCATTCCAGATACATTTTCTGTTTTTTAGTGATACTCTTTTTAGATGCTACAGCCCCCCTTACTATGCCACAAAAGTTTCTTTTTTCCCTCTTTGCTCCTCACAGTATCACACCCCCGTTCTGCCCGAGTCTCTCATCTAATACCTTAAAACAGGTTTTGTGTTGGTTGTGAACCTGCTTAACCTTTAACTCCTCCTTTTTAAATCCTTTTACCTTGTTTGCAGCTCAGATGCAGTTGTGAAAGATGGTGGGGAAGGTGGAAAGTGGGCCCTCTGTGCTCTTTGAATTCACCATCCTGTTCTGCAGAGTGAAGTTGGAGGTACAGCTGATCTGGTAGGGCTTCTTGGCGGAGTCGTTATTGTTGCTTAGCTAGAAACGATGAGGAAGCTGAAGTAATTCATGTGTAAGGAGGCAATCTATTTTTATACAGAAATATCTGTTCCTGTGTGCTTAAACTAACCCCTATCATTTATGTTCTCTTAAGCGAAGGAGATCAGTACTGGGAGAAAGAGATGGGCAGGAACACTGGAAGGTTTGAGGTCTGAAAGGGTAAATCTTGTTCTTGATGGAGATTTCTGAAACGAGCCTGTGCAGAGCGGGGTCCGGGAAGTAAAACGGGTCTGATAAAGCAGCTTGGTGCAGCCATTTGGCTCTGGTACGGGAGTGCAAACCTGAAAGGCTTCAAGACTGCTCAGCCTCCTGCAGTTCGTCATCCCAGGGAGGGCACTTGGAAAGTGTCTCCCCAGTGTCAGGTCTGGCAGGCACCCGTGGGGAAGGGCGCAGGATCATCAGGGCACAGTCTAGCATCTCTAGCAAGGCTCCTGTCCATTGTCTGGGGGCTTTTCTCACTGATGGAGGATCCAGCAGGGAGCAACCTGCCCTGCCTGTGTGCCTGCCACCAGCAGGGTGGTCTGCAGCTATAGGGCAGGTGGGTCCCTGCCTCTGGCCTTTAAAACACTCAGCTGCTCTCACCGTCTGCCCACACTTGTCCTCTCCTTTTCACTTGTACTAATTTTTCACCTCTACCTACTTCTTACTTGACCTTGCTTCTTTTATTTCTGCAATAGCTGATGTTAAATGTTAGTAATTCCAAGTGACAAACAATCACTGGCCCATATCCAAGAAATTGATGCTTATTTAAAATCTCAGGATGAAACAGTACCAGGGAAATCAGACAGTGACCTGATCCCATCTTTAACAATTCCACAACCTGATACAAAGTTATCACTGCCTCTTTCCACATCATTTGGCTGAAATGTAAGCAGCACAGCATATAATAATATAACCACCTGAATTATGTGTTTAATAGGAAGCGTGCAGCCAGGAGACAAAAAACAAGCATTGAATCTATAAATTATTAAATTTAAAAAAGAACAAGACATCTTTGGCCAGAAATAAGCAAAATGCCTTCTTATAAGCTTTCTGCTGAAATCTCCTGGTATGCTCACAACTCACTGACACCCTGCCTTGAATTGTTGCTTCAATTCCTGTTTTGGTTGTCACTGCTCTCAATTATTTTAAAAAAAGACCTAAAATAGATTTATATTTCTCAGATTTTATTAGACAGTAAAAAAGAGAAGTCTGAGCTGCAGCAGTTAAATAATTTATGACCTTTGCTAGAGGGGCAAGAAGACCTAAAATAAAAATAAAATTGGAAAGAAAGGGTTTGGATCTTACTGTTTTTCCTGCCCACTGGTTTTGCTGGATGCATTTTTAAGATATATATTCAATAGAAAAGTTTCTTCCCCATCACACATACTACTTATTACCGTCCAATTCTGACCACCAATTCATAAAAGACCCATCTCAATGGAGTTGATCTCTACTTCGATTTCATGGCGATAAAGCAAAGCTAGGAAGCAGGTGGTGGGTGTACTTTCTCACATGAGGAGGTATCGTAGCTAGTGTACTTAAGCATTAAGCAATGATGTTTCTTTTTCATGCAACTTTGAAAATCAATATGTTCCCCTACAGTTCCTCCAATACTATCATTAGCTATCCCTCAAAAAAAGGCATTGTTAAACAGCCCTTGTGCTTTGCTTTGCTTTGCTTTGCTTTGCTTTGCTTTGCTTTGCTTTGCTTTGCTTTGCTTTAGCAGGCCTGAATCTGTCTCGGATGCCCTAGTCTCTTACTGCTGATCCACGGAGGATTTCAGTGAGGCACTGAATTTTTTTTGATATCTGCAAAAGGCTCATCATTGCCGTGTCAGGGGAACTCTTCAACCTGGCCTAACATTCCTGCAGGGGCTGAATTCCCAAATATAATACAAGTTTAGCACCTGACTGATACTATTAAGATCTGAAGGTATTTTCTTTTTGGTGTCCAGTAATGCCAGTGTCAACCTCCAGCCTGCAGATACCCACACAGGCATTTTATTCCTGCTGTGGTTATGATGACATAATTACAACTAAGAGGACATAGGTCTACCTGGTGACTTATTCTGCCTGACAGGGTGGACAGCACCATAAGGAATAAATGTCCATAATAAGCAAACGTTCAATAGTATGATACAACCTATATCTTTCCTGTCCATAGGGCTTAGTGGCTGATTTAATTTGTGAGCAGAAATAATTTATTCCTCCTAAATACATATTCTCTCTCTCATACTTGTTAACACCTCTCCTTTTCTATCTCCCCTTGATAAGTTCTCAAGTCTTTGACATGTCTTATAGCAATGAGTTCCACATTTAATTATCTATTGTGGAAACCAACTACAATAAAACAAACAAAAACCAGTCCCTGCTTCTGCCCGGCCTTCTTCATTAGTCTTCAGTCTGATATGTGTCAATAAAGTATAATTCTCTACAAGCAGGAGTCAAGATTCTGAGTACACCCAGTTGTCCTCCAGTTTGCTTAATGTGATGTTCCCCAGATTTCATCTCCTTCTAGACACGTCACGAAAATCTTGGTGCTGCTTTCCAAGTCTCTAATCATTATGTTAGCTATTCCTACAGCCTCCTCTGTTCTTACCCCATCTTTCATAAGTTCACTTTCAAGCAGAGTTCAAGATAAGGTCACCTTTCTTGTAGATGCATTGTCATTGTTAAAGTATTATTTTATTTTGGTTTGTGTTGGTTTTTTTTTTTTTCCCCACAGCTTCTTATGACACTAAAAAAATTACACAGATCATAGGATACAAAACTTAAAGGAGCCTCAGGAGATCATTTAATCTACCACTTGAACTGAAGCACAGCCAGGGATCAACCCTTAATATATGTTTTAGTATGATTCTCTCCTGCAGTTGTGCCAATTTAATTGTCCCTGGCCTGCCCCTGTACTTCTCTCTCGATGGACAGTGGGTTTTTTCTTATATTGCTGAAATATTTTTTAATGCAAAATCAGCTGTTCATGTTTTGCTCTTTAACCCTGTACAAAATGGAGAGCAAGTTGCTATTGCTCTCTTTGTAACTATTTTTATGATGTGGGGCACTAATATGTCTTCCCTCGCTTCCCTGCTTTTTTAGAAGAGAAAATTCACCAATTCCTCTGACTTACCCATTTTTCCACGAGACCTTTTTTTCTGGTTTCCTTCCAAGCTACCTACCAGCATGATTAGTAAAATCCATTGACAGAAAAAGCCACAGCAGCAACCTCGTGACCTCCTGTCTCTTAGTGCCTCCTGCTACTGCATTCCAGACAATGAAATTAGGTTTAGGTTGCTGGCTGCTGTTCATCTGCTTATTTTTCGCAAAAGCATCACACCACCAGCTCATACCGAGTCTGTGGTTGACTCTTAACTCTGAGCTTAGGTTGTGCTGTATTGTTGCTAACAAGCTATTTGCCAATTGTATTTGTACATCTCATTTCTCCTTCATCAAAATGTATATGCGTGAAACTTGGCTTCAGCACTGGAGTTTCTGCTTCTGTGTTCCTGGCAGCTCATTTGTTTCTCCCTACTGCAGATTGCTTCCCCCACAGATACACTGATACGACTGCTTGTGGGGCTGTGCTGTGAACCAGAGCACAGAACCAGGTTAGATGTAACACTTTATAAATAAAGAAGAGGTATTTTTATTCTGAGTTGTCTCAGGGAGCTGTTTTGCAATGCAATCCCACAAACAGTTGATCATCACACGTAAAAGGGCAACAAACTTATACTAAGGCAGAAATGAGCAGATTTGGAGGTGGGGAGAGGCATAGAAAATGCTCAAACCAGCTTTGATTGCAAGGGTACCCTCACCTGCCTGAATTTCAGACTGAGCTGTTTGCATTTGTCTCTGCTGAATTTGGTTGCATTTATTTTGGGTCATGCCTCCAGTTCATCAAGATCATGTTCAGTTCTGATCCCATCCTTTAGAGTACTTTGAAATCTTCCTAGTATTTGTGTCTCAGAACCCCCCTGGTCCAATTCCTGCCTGTTATTTCCCTTCTGAACTATTGAGAGAGGCTGTGAGTGAACTCTATGGAATGCTGAGAACACACCAGAGGTCACAGTGTTAAAAAGAGTTGTGCAATTCATATTTTTGTACTGTAAAATGTTTGGCATATTTGCAAAGCTCACAGGGTGTTAAGGTTACCAATCATCTGCCAAAGCAGACAGGGAACACTTTACACTGAAATGTAAGGGCGTCCTGCCAAGAACATTGGTAGAGGTGGTACCCTCATGTGACAGAGATGCCCTCAGAAGATGTAGGACACAAAGGCTGAGGCAACTCCATCACTGGAGGTCTGGAAGAAATGTGTCAGCTATGGCTCTTCCTATTTTGGGGAAGTATGCACACACAACTCCTCCGGCTCCTTCCCAGGCCTGTTTTTCTAGGAAATACATTTGCTTAAGAGTAGAGGAAGAAAATTTGATGGCATATCAAAGGAGGGGAAAGAGAAGGTGTTATCATGGGGATGGGCCAGTTGGAGGCTATTGCCATGTAACAGTTCCCTACAGTGTTAAACTCCACCATTCACTGTAAGTGAGCTACATGGGGAAAAAATAGACATTTCCCTTGTAGCTCGATACAAATTCAATTGTGTTTTGTGTTTTATTTCACTAGTAGTCTTTTCTGTTTCTGAATTTGGTAAATATTCCTCTGAACCTTCCCCTGATGTTAGATATGTTTACTGTGTTAGGAGCCTGTCAGCCTGGTGACACTGCTACTGCTGAAACAGTAGCCTGGAGTGCTGCAAAAGGCACAAGCACTCCAAAGGGATCGCCCCGAGGAAGGGGTCAGAGAGTTGCAGGGTGAGGAGGTGTATTTTGCCAATCTGTAGAACGTCAGTACAAGTCTGGGTTGGTAATTGCCAGGTTTGGGGAGGGCAGGAGCACAAATCAACTCCGTTTCCAATGAGCAGGCATCAGGGGTCCATCTCACCTGTCAAGACACTGAGTTGCCAGAATATATTGTGCAAATTTTATTGTATTCTACCGTAAAAGCTATAAAAGAAAATACTGACTAGCATGCAGCACAGGACGGAGACCTGTTTGAAAAAGCCTCCAAAGTGGGCTGAGAACCACCTGGGTCTAGTGCCCAAGTAATGTTTTCAGGGCTGTTTATCCACCATGGTAGTTTCCTGCAGAGCATATTTCCCAAGCACACTTGCAAGACTGCCATGTGGGACTATGTCATAAGCCTTCACAAAGCCAAGATATATCACATCTACTGCTTTTCCCTATCCACTAGAACAGTTATCCTGCCCAGGAGAGGAAATAAGATTGTTTCAGCATGAATTGTTTTTGTCAAATCCATGTGGGCTCTTACCTTATTACCTTATTATCCCCCGGGCGCTTATAAACTGCTGCTTAACCGCTTGTTCCAGTACTTTTCCAGGTACTGAGGTTAGACTGACCTGTCTGTATTCCCCCAGCTTCCTGAATTACTCCCTTTTAATGGCAGATGTTATACTTATTCCTTCCTTCTCTTCTAGGATGTCACTTTTCCTCCATGTGCTCTCATAGGTAAAGGCGAATGACTGTGTGACTGCTGAGGATACTCCATTCAGCACTCTGGAATAAACCCCCATTTTCTTTCTTCTTCTCTTAAAAATAATTGTATTAATAATTGGTAGAATAATATTTTATTTTTGAGGCATGTACTGGATACTTAAGCTTTCTCTGTAGCATCTATTATTTACTCTGTGTGGAATTATCCAAGGATTTATTTAATTTTCCTCATTCTTAAATATTTATTTTCTTGCTACCTTTTTGCCCCCTTGTCCCTTTTGTCTTTTCTCTTGTGTACTGTCCTACTAATACATTTTCACATTTAGTTTCCACTTGTTTTATGTTTCCTTTTTCATTTCCAAGTCACTGAAAATTATCCAATGCAGCTGCAGGTTTCTTAAATTACAATTACTTTTTTTTCCTCCCGCATTAGTGCTGTTTCTCAGTCCTTTTTTTAAGTATGTGGTCTCCTTCATTCCTTTTTTGATTGTATTCTTTTCCCATGAAGTCATATTTACCGAATTTCTTGAGTTTACTTCCTTGGAATTTCCATTCCCAAGTGTCTTTTAAAGGGTTAAGCATAATATTAATTAGTACTATAATTCTCTGTGGTGAGATCCTAAATCATCCAGAAGAAGCTAAAATGTCATATGTGAATGTTACTTGAAAACAACTTAGAATGACAAATGTTTCTAAGGAGTAACATACACTGTGATGGAAGTAAAGAGCTTTGCAAACAAAATTCCCCCTTACTGTCTGCATTGCAGGTGGGTCCTTCCTACAGCTCTGCTATCACTCCAGAAAGTTCTCCAGCTGCAGTAATCACAGTTCCCACTGGCTCCCTGTGAGAAGTCTCCTTCTTTTCACCAGCTCCGAGGTGGTGGACGTTTGGTGCTGTGGGCTGGGATGTGCCCTGCCTGCCTTGCTCACCCTGTGCTCCCACAGGCTCCTCTGGGCTCCTTGGGAGAGGGTACTGACCTCTCCTCCCCACCGGCACGGCCAGCGCAAGACACCTGCTTGCTTCCTGCTGCTCACCCGTAGCTGTGAGCACGTTGTGATTAAACCCCGCTCGCTCCCTTCCCCCACAGTGGGATGGGGGAGAGGGTTGGAGGGTAAACGTGAGAGAACTCGTGGGTTGAGCTAAAGACAGTTTAATGGGTAAAGCAAAAGCCGCACACGCAGGCAAAGCAGAGCAAGGAATTCATTCACCGCTCCCCAGGGGCAGGCAGGGGCTCAGCCACCCCCACGGCAGCGGGGCTCCAGCACGCGTAACCCTGACGTGGGAAGGCAATAATCACCTTCCAATAATGGCCATAATGCCATATGTTCCCCCCTCCCATCCTTCTTCCCCCAGCTTATATACACTGAGCGTGACATCCCATGGTATGGAACACCCCTTTGGCTAGTTGGGGTCAGCTGTCCCAGCTGTGTCCCCTCCCAGTGCCCTGTGCCCCTCCAGCCCTCCCGCCGGCAGGGCCTGAGAAACTGAGAAGTCCTCGACTTGGTATAAACATCCCCCAGCAACAGCTGGGACCATCAGTGCGCTGTCAGGGTTGTTCTCGCCCCAAATCCAAACCGCAGCACTGCACCAGCTACTAAGAAGAAAATCGGCTCCATCCCAGCCAAAACCAGGACAGCACAGCATCCAGTACCCAGTAGGAATGAATGAATGCACAGATCCTCTCAATCACCCTGTGCTGCAAGAGTGTGCAAGGAAAACTGCAGAATTTTTCTGAGAAGATCACAGGCATGCTGGCAAGACTCAATTGCCAATGGTTTTTATTAGGTTACTTTTATTAAAAACTGTTAATGTGTGACCTACACAAAGAGCACTGGGGTGGAAATGACCAAATATTGCATGTTTTCACTCCAACTCTGGAATGCTTGGAGATCTTGGGGCAACTGCCTTTCTCTTCCCTGTTCTTTCTTTGCCAGGTGCCTTGCGATCTGCACATGAGCAGAACATGACAATACAAAGCCCCCCCCAATCCTAAAAGTGATAGCCTTTCTGGCTACTGGTGAACTCTTTTCAGCTATCTGTGGTAGTGGTTTCAGCAACCCCCTCAGTCTTTGGTTGTTGCGTGTAGTACTGATGTGTCAGTAGATTTGTTCCACACCTGATGATTGAACTGGCCTCCTGCTTGCCAAAGTGCTACCTGGGTTCCAGATCTTCATGGGCTCAATAATTTTGTGCCATCAGCCAATTTTTGGTGGTCACTTCCAGTCGGCTGAGCAGCAAAGCTATTCATTATGTAATATTTAAAATTATGACAACAAAATCCTGTCTCAAATGGCAGAAACATCATGATCAGTGATCTCCAGTCCGGACTTCTCAGAGTTCTTCCTTCTGTATGTGTGGCTTACTCAAGAGAGGGTAGAAGCATGTGGATCCTTACATCATGCTTCGGTATTTGCTCAGAGTTTTGAGCTCCTGCGCACAGTGGTGCCCTTTCAAGCCTGGTCAAGAGCATCTGTCACAGGGACACCACCTCTGTTTCATTTCAGACACAGCCTCCCTTGGCAGTCAGAGAGCATGCAGAAGATGCTGCCACTGGAGAAACCACAGGGAAAGCAATGAAATCTGGTGACTAGATATGGAGAAACATCAAATGTCAGAACGTAATTCAACTCCCCAGGATGAGGGTTCCTCTGCTCCTTCCCTAATTTGAGGCTCAGTAGCCTAAACACACCTTCTTTCACACCTAATTTGTGCCCAAATCTATCAAGGAGTGTGCTCTGAAGAGCAGCACTGTAACTTTGTATTTCTGCTTGTTTTCCTGATAATCCTGGATCTGATATCCTGGATCAATTTTCTGGTAGCAAAAGGATCAAAAGAAGGTACAAACTGCGTTGTTCGACAAATTACAGCCTGTCACTCTCTCAGCAGCTTACAGTTCCTCACAGACACACTTTGAAAATCAAATCTTCCTCTTGTTTTCATGAGGTAAGTTGTTGGGATGAAAGCAGGAAGAAAACACACCGAAGGTTTGAACGTGAGGTACTTCAGTGGGATCTGCACTCCCTGCCAAAAGAAACCTGTGCAAAGCAAGGGAAAACCCAGTAAGGATATCTGCCAGAATAAAACCAGGCAACCTCCTGTACAAAACATGTTCACGCCATGAAAAAGTGAGTTTTATCTCTTGCTGCAGCTCTTCTTAAATGTGATATGAATATCCATACACATTTTTATGATTACATAGGATTAAAAGCAAACCAAACCCCAAAGCTGGTATGACTCTGGGGTAAAGGAAGAGTAGTTCTGTGGGAAGTGTAGCCTACCTTTGTTCGGAGTTTATGTGAAAACAGGAGGTGCAGCATCCATGCTTATTAAATGTGAGTAGCAAAGGTAGAGCAGTTCAATAATCCGTGAATATTTCATAAAATTAATTCCTTGAAGAATATTTGTGAGTGCCAAGTTTTTTTATGTGACTTTGTGTGCTTGTTAACTATCTGGCCAAACAAAGAACTGACATTTCAAGACTACCCATTTAGAAACCATGAGTGCAGATCATGATGAACAGATAGGCAGGGGAAGGGAAAAGGGGGAATGTGGAAAAATACTAATTCTGGAAAGGTCTTGGCAGTCCGACTGAAACATTGCATGTGTATGTCCAGTGCAGTACAAGGACAACATCTGCCCAGGATCTGGATTTTATTCTGAAGATATGTTTCTATCTCGGTGAGTAATTGTAGAAATAGTTGCCGAAAGGTATACTTTATCTTCTGCACAGGCTGCCTGGATGGTTTACATGCTGGAGCTATTTTTGTGTAGGAATCTTTCAATGACATCTAGGCTCCAACTCTATAACTTTATGTCCATACCTAATAATTTTTCTTGGTTATGCGCATCCAGACAATAAATGGTATTCTAGTGTTAAAAATCAGCTTTTCTCTCATTTTTATCTCTAGAATAAGTAACTATTAAGTCAGTCTAGTAGCCCCTTAAAGTAGTAGAAGAGTTCAAATATATACAAAATAATTTAATATAACAAGCCCTCCTGAAAAAAAAAAAAAACCCAAAAAAAAGTCTGCAACTCTTGCTGGTGATGAATTCAGTTTCTGTGAAATGATATGATTTACAATTATTTTCACTCGCTACCTGCAGCAGTCTCAGACTTTTACTTTGTGTTTGAATGGCTTTCCTGGAAACAAGGCATGACCACAGGATGTTTCTGCTGCAGATGCAGAAAAGCATAAAAAGAGAGGACAGGTGGGGATACCTCTCAGTGTGTCCTTGTAGGCTCTAGTGATTTGCAGCACAGGGACCTTATGGGAGGGGATGGGATCCTTGCATCTAATGGTTTTGAATAGCTTTTTCACTCATGGATTTGTTTTTTTTTTTTTGAAGGTTCACGTTGGATTTAACCTCTGCAGCATTCATTGATGTAGAGTCCATAGCTTATCTTCTCATGGTTTCGAGTCTGCCACCAGAATCCCAGCCTGATGCCACTTGTTTCCCATACTGGAGTGAACAGCTCTGTGTTTATCCTCTCCAGTGCACTCCCAAATCTGCATTGTTTTCCCCTCACATTTTTTTTTCCTGAATTAAACAATCCGATCTACTATGCTCCTTATTCCAGACTTCTGATCATACACGTTACCTTCTCTGAAGCTCTTTCCACACTACACTAGCCTTTCTGAGGAGACGACACAGTGGTCAGGATGCAGTTACACCAGGGATTTATACAGTGGTGTGTCTTTTCAGTTTTGCCCTGTTTTCCTTTCTTAGCAGATTCCAGCACCCATTTCCTTTCTCTCTGATTGAGTTGATATTTCCATTGGAGTGTTATAAAACCCTAAATCTCTTTTGATCTACTGACATCAAGAACTCTTCCCTGAGCAGTAATAGCTGGCTCAAACCCCATCATTATGAATGTAAATGTAGGGCTCTTCTCCTTATGTTGCATAATTCTATGTTTACCTATGCCAAATTTCAGCTGTCATTTTCTCATCTAGTCAGTGCTGGCAGATTCATCTGTGATGTTTTGCAGTCAGCCCTCTTTCTAATCTTGAATCACTTAATGTCATCCCCACTATCATCTCACCATTCATGGTCCTTCAGATCATTTCCAAGTATCCTGAGCCACTGCTGACCTCCCTGCAATGATATGTTATTTTCCCATCTTTCAAGCAGCTATTTATTTCAAGACCAGCCATTTTATCCCAAGGTGGCTGCATTTCTTCAGCAATCTCTGGGGGGGGATCCCTCCTGGAAGGGCTGTGGAAATCCAAGGAGAGTGTTAGCAGGTCTTTGTAACTCCCACACTTGTATTTATTATTTTTTAAATCCTAATAAATTCACAAGGCATACTTTTTTCTTTGCTATTCCTTCCACATAATTACTTGCATGTCTATTTATTCCATTCCTTAGAGTAGTTTCGGTCAGACCCACTGATGTGTGCTTCTCTGACCTTCCAAGGATCACTTTGTAAAAAGTTGGGTCGAATTTGCTACTTTCCAGCTCTCTGGTAATCAGCCAGTTTTAAAGGGGGAAATTACACATTACTGTTGATTGTTCAGCTCTTACAGCCTTGGTTTCCTCTAGAAGTCTTGCATTGAAAAAGCATTTAATCCTAGGCTTTAGATGTTAATAAGTTAGCTCTGATCTCTGATCTAAAAATCTGAGCCTGAGCTAGTCTTGCCAGACGCCCCGTAAAACCAGTGGAAGCATGACATCCTTATATGTCAGTCTGGTTTGCTCTGTTGATTATGTAGGGAACCTGCAGTGACTGGTGTAGTCTCGAACAACTGACATGTCTTAAGTTACAGCAGGTGAATCCCACCCATGGGATTCTGGGTTTCTCCAGGAAGCCAGACACTGCTCTGACAATCAGCAAGCCTTATGCTAACCTCTCTATTTCATATACATGTTATCTGGAGACTGTGCCTATTTCAAGGGTGCTGCAGCATGATTTGGCTTCCCCATAGAAAGAATACCACTCTTTGACTTTCCTATATCTGTCATCATTCTTTGGCACTCTCTTCTGCAGGACTATTTAATTCCTGAATTCAGATTTGTTTAAATTATAATCTTATTTAAAGTATTGAATCTTCCTATGCTTAATCTGTGCTTCTATTGTCTGTCATTAAGATAAGCAAATACTAGTTTTATACACGAGGCTTAGTGCCTCATATGCAGTGCCTGTAATGCAGTGGGTTTGCCGGGTATAATCCACGTGCTACAGCAACCTTTAATTTAAACTATTTATTTTAGTGTGCCTATGTGTCCAGCATTAAGTTTTGGAGTTGGTTGTGGGTAGGGTTTGGTTTTTATTCTTTCTTTCTTTAAAAAAAGGCTAGTCCTAGCTGTGTATGTTCTTTGTCTTTTAGACAGGTGTGGGGGTTTCGTATATTATTTCTACACTTTCATTTACCTCTGTTTTCTCTTTATTTCTAGGGAATCCTGACCTCCTATATCAAGATCTAGTGTTTGCATTGTTTTCTAGCAAGGGAAAGGGAAAAAAACCCAAATATTATCTTCTTCAGGTAGCTCACAGACAGCTGTGTTAGGAATGATGTATGATCCAAATGTTATGAGCCTGTGTTTAATAGACAAGTTTTTCTCTTAAACCTATGGCTGTAACTTGGATATCACATTAATGCACACACCTGGGTCTAGCCATGTTGAAGGTGATGTGAGAGTCACTATATGAAGCTATCTTTCATCACTTTCAAGAAATACATTTTTTTTTACTGTGCAGAGTGTCTATACTTGGTTCTTTTTCAGCTACCCACCATCTGATATCCAGCTTCCTCTTTTTCAGTTAAGTGTATACTTCTAAACAAATTTTCTTTTGATCTTGCAAAATGAAAAGGAGTTCTTCTTCACTTTTGTAGCTCACTTGACTGATAAAAAACAAATTACTTAGAGTCTCTCCCAGTTGTCTCTTCAGTTCTGGAATGCTCCAGACCTTGATCTACTGAGCTGTTCCCTCTCTCCTCACAGCATCGTTTGTTCCACTCTTCTCCTTCAGGATGCAGTCACCTATTTCAGCATTACATCTGGTTGGTGCCGTGTAGTGTTCCTGGGCAATGATTAATGAACACTCTTGAGTTTGAGCTTATAATTAGAGTGAACAACTTGTAACCTAATGGATGCTATTGGAAAGATGTAGGGAGTGTGGGAGCTGCTCATCTCATGAACTGAGTTGCTACATCAGCTTATTCAAAGTGGACATTTCCAAGACTTTGAAAAGACAGCTTATTTTGATAGCTTTCCTCCCATGCTGCTCACCAGTTCACATCTACCTGCAAGCTACGTGGGGGGCAAGGGGTAACAGGAGGACGTATCAGAATGTGGCTAAAATCCAGCTGAGTCCATGAGAACATCAGCCAGTTTACCGAAGAGGTTTGTGATATGGTTGTTACTGTGGAAAACACAAGCCAAAGACCACGGAAGTCTGGCTCTAGTCTCATGCCTCAGGTCCCTGTGGAGGGAGTAACGTGACAGGTTGATATGAATGTCTTGTTTGTCCTCAGTCCTTATATACATGGGTGCCTGACCCTACATAGCAGTGTCTGTTTTAATGCTGATGGAGAGCTCTCCTTGATCATGATGAGTAATAAAACTTTGCCTGGCCTTTCTGCATAGCTGCTGGTGCTGTGGCACACGAATAGTTAAGACAGCAGTGGAATTTATAGGCTTGATTGAGCATGAAGTTACAGGAGGATCTTCTGATGAGAAATTACTGTTGTGTGTATGCATCTGTGAGGGTAGTCTAAAAAGCCACTCAAGGGTTCCTCCCTGGCATAGTCCTTGTAGCCACCTACTTTCTGGCCACCCGTGAGCACCTGGGAGTTAAGAGGAAGGAATCATGGACGGGACATCCCTGAGTGCCAAACACCAACCTTTACGAGGTCACCTAGAGGAGGTTAAGAATCGGTTGTCACCGTGACAGAATGCAATAGCTGGCAGCTGAATATAGAACAATGCAATTATGTGCCCCAATGTTAACAATTTGGTATGGCGCCTAGATGCCTGCTAGGTGAAGTGCTGCACAGTTTTCAAACAGAGGATCAAACTTTGGTAGTGATTTTTCTGCCATGATTATCTGGGATGTGGTTAAATGGCACAAAAGAGAAACTTTCCTGCTCCAGGCTTTAGCTGTTCTTTAACTAGAACGGGGGCTATGGAGGAGCTTCTCCTCTAGAGAGAGCTTTCCACCATGAGTCCTGCATTTCCCATCCTTGGGCCTGGTGGGTTCAGTCTGGTCCTCCTTTCCTGTGAGGTGCTCTGAAGAGTGTGTTAGCAAGGAAAGAGCAGACTGGTACTTGTCCCCAAAGACAATGTTTGAGCTAATTGATGTTTAAGGAAATTATTTCCGTTTTAGCCATGGAATTAACTTTTGGTTAAGATTACTGAATAAATGGACACAGAAGAGTCTGCGTAGTATTACCAAGATTCTAAATGAAGGAACCAATTCTTTTCATTATTGATAACAAAGTCATCTTCCCCAGAATAGCAAATGAGGTAAGATTGGCACTTTCAGATAAGGCTCTGATTATTGTCTGCGTCTATTACATTCTATTATTTCTTCCAGATAAAACTTTAAATCACCCTTCCTAAATGCAGACATTTGGTATTTATTCCTTCCACAGAAAAAAATTAATACTATCTTTCTAACTTCTTCTTTCTTATTTATTTTTATATTTTAATTAATACAGCACCGAATGTGCAAAAAAAGTCTGAAGCTAAATTCTTTACTTAAGCATTGGGCTCTAACAAACTGTTGAAAGAACTTAAATGTAAAGGGTAAATTATTAAATAGCACTGAGCAAATTCATAATTCACCATTATTGATATTTATACCAATGGCTGCTGGTGAGGAAGATAGTGGAAGAGCATGATATTGGTCAGCCAGACAGGAAAGCAAAGCAATGTCTCTGCAGGACTAGGGAGGTGGGAGGAAAGAGTAGATCAGTCAGGAGAGCTGGCATGTGCTTTGGGATGACTGCAGGAGCTCAGCTCCTGGGAGGTTTATAGGAAGGTCTGCCTGACTGGGAGAGAGTAAAATGCAGGGTACGTACAGCTGCAGGACAAGAGAAATTAAATTAAAGGACAGCAAGAACAGAGTTTACGGGAGGGAACTGAAATGAAGAGAAAATCCAGGGAAACCAGTAAAGCTGAGTAAAGGAAAAAGGGAGGAGGAGGAGATTCCCTAGGAAGATGTGGCACCTATAAATTGTGCTACTTCAGTAGGGAGCATCAGGAAACCGGAAGGCCAGTGGTGAGCCCTACTGGAAGTGCGCCGGGGGAAAGAGCAGACGCTTGCGGGGTGTAGAACTGCAGAGTGGTGGCAGAGGGTTTGGGGTTTGAGGCAGGACAGGGTGCAGTGTGCAGCAGTGGTGGGTGAAATCTAGCTTCTTGTAACATATGAACCATCTTCCTAGTTAATGGTACTGCTCCTGCCAGCATTACCTTTTAAAGCGCCCTGAACAAAACCTGTGTAGGTTGAATGACAGCAGCCTATCGCCTGTAGTAACAGCTCCTTCAAATGTCACAGCAGAAAGGTCTTCCTACCATGGGGGAAACTCGGAGCTAAACTGGATTACTCCGTGTCATATGAACACCCCAAGCTGCTCATGTGTTTGCTTCACAACTTGCGTGAGGTTTACATTGCAGCAAACCTCATAGGAATGCAGCTGTTCAGCTGAATGCCTCCTAGATGGCTTCTCTAGCTTACTGTATTAGTGCAAATATTCCAATATTTGTGTCCATCTCGCTAATGGAACGGAGGCATGGGATCCCTGGTGCTTTTTCTGTCCGTCAGATCCTTCCTTATTCCTCCATGCTTCAGGAGGAGAGATCACATCTCCTATTACTTCTTAGGTACTGCCAACCAGGAGTTCCAAAGGAGTCAATTAAATGGTGATTTATGTAAGTGCAAAAAGATCTCTTCAGAGTGTAGACAGCTCCTTACCAAGTTTGTTTTCAATTAGCAGCTGTTTAATAAAGTTTTTCTCATTGACAAATCCTGTTTTTGCTTAACCCACTCCTCCATGAAATTCTACGACCCACTTCAACCCATTTAGCCTTTGTTCTAATACAAGCACGTTTAGCACTTTCTGCAAATAATTAATCCAATTTGGATTAGAGGGATTATAGATGGTCTTAGTCCTCACTTGATAACACTTCATTCTTACACTGCACTTCCAATTTTACCCAGTATTATGAGATACAGGACGCAAATCAGGGATGTCTCATTGTAAATGCTCATACATCATGATTTAGTATGAGAATTGCTGCTCTTGTTACAGAATCAGGGACAGTGAGAAATCCTGCTTCTTGTGTGAATGGGATGACCTTTATTATTTGCAACCAAAGGAGCAAATGGTTGCATTTTATGTTGAGAGGCTGCAGCATAAAAAAAAAAAAAAAAAAAAAAAAAGAAAAAAGATGTGAACTTTAAGGAAAGCTTTATGGGTCACATTATCAAAAGTTACATTTCAGAACAGCTGAATGTATGTTTCAAAGCTCTGATCCCAAATACGCACTTTAACTCTGAACTACTGCTTCTCTTAAATCATAATCTATTTAATAACATTTGTGTAACTTCCTTCTCCTACCTCCCAGGGCCTGGATAACTTGCACAAACACCCATACTGCTGATGAACTGTGCAAGAGGTGTGTTTGGTATTCATGCTTCACTTTCACTCCACCTGCCTCTGTAGTTAAGGGTCCCCATTACTTCCCACCCGGTGATTCACCTCACCGAGTACCAAGCACCAGTATCCCCAGCACGCCTTGTGGCAGCAGCTGTGGTGCAGTGGCCAATGCCAGGAGCACAGAGTCCGTGGTGGTTTTGGCAAAAGGGAGCAGTGCAGATGGGAGGGAGCACCAGCTGCACTGACCCCGGTAGCTGAGCTCCCTGGGGCTATTCCCTGAGTAACTTGCCAACATCTGCATAAATAGTGGGGAAGGAGCAAAGAGGTGAGTGAGCAAGGTTCTCCACTGCCCTGCCCTGGCTGAACTCAGGTGATCATCTTTCTCACGTGTTTTCCAGGGAATTTCATATGACAGTAACTTTGGACCTACAAGAGGCCTCACAGCCCCCCCCAAATAAATTACAAATCAACTGGCAGCACTCCTAAGCAAACCAGGGTCCAAGAATAGTTCATTCAGATCTTGGAGAAAGACCTACAGTGGTATGAGAAGTGGTCTGATATAGGAACCAGATGATACCAGAGAAGTGTCATTTACAGAAAGCCTTATTCTTGCTTACACTTACACTGGAGTGAGATGGATAAAACACAGACCTGCCTGCATTCCTGCAGATACCTGGAGTACTGTTTTAGCAATATGCTCCTGCACTACCAAGCTGAGAGTGTCAGAAAATTGTCCAAGGAAATAAAACCTTAAAACCACCGGAAATTGGATTGACACGATGGAGTTAAACTTGGTAAATTTATTTTATTTTTCATTCCTGGAGAATTGAAGCTCTGCTCTAAATCAATTAGAACAAGCCCCAGGCAAATCTGAAGGTTGATTAATGAAGGACTAGCTTCATCTGCTTGGATCACTGCTGTTGATTGGAAATGGCTGGGAAGTTTGTTTCCAAAGCAGGAGCCGGGCAAGTGTACCACTGTGGCTTCATCATTACCTTTTCCTGACAAATAAAAGTGATTCATCCTGGATGTCATTTCTGTTCCAGTGGTGAAGCTGTGAAGGTTTGCACTGCATAAGCACACATACAAACAAGTGAAGCTTCTGTGTACACCAAACATTCATCTATTGCTCCACAAGCTTTGAAAAAAATTACACACTTGTATGACTGTTTTTTCATTCACACTTAGCATGGGTGCTGTGTGGATCGGACATCTTGTATCACTGGCAACACAGGCATTAAAAAGTATTGAGAACTTGTACATTCTTGTCCAAACAGTTCAGTTTCGTTTTCTAAAAGCATCACTATCAATTGCTTTATCTCCTTCATTTATTCAGTATAATCCATATTGATAAGCCAGTTTCAAAACTAACTGTTGCCGAATGCTAATAGGGGCACTGCAGTGCAGAGTGTGGCTGCCCAGGGTATAAATGAAGCAGATGGCAGGACCTTCTGCATTTCCAGGATGGTGGAAATGAGGACAAATGGGTCAGTGAAGGGATCCCCCTTCCATGCTCCCTGCTGCCTTGGCCTGACAGAGCAAAAATTTGTAGAGAGAGTGAAGTTATTGTGGAGGAGTCACCAAAGACCCATTACCTTACTTGTCCCTTCAAGACCAGGCACATTTTATTCCTACATTTATGCTGAGCATCCACGTGGCCATAAATCATGCAAGACATTTGGAGTACCATATTCCTGTAGTCCATCATGAATTAATGTGTACTGGCATCACTACCACATTCAAAACATTATTACTGTACTTCAGCAGAATCTGTGATGTTGGGATAACCAACACCAGACATCTCAGCAGAATATCCTCATCACAGAGTCAAATCACATCCAGTCCTAGAAATTAAAAACATTCCAAGGCTTTATTGTCTAAGTACCCATTTAACAAAAACCTAATACCTTCAAATGTGTCAGTGGCAAATAACCACAGGCATCACTCTGCTACACCAAGTTGCAAGGCTCCCCCAGCAGAGAACTTTTCATTAAACATGTCCTGTCTACTTTTTGCAATTTCCAGAGAGCTTTATGCCTATCAACAGGCATTAACTTGACTAAAAAGGAGTGTACTTGTCCATGGATTCTGCAGGGTGCCTGCTAGATACCAGAATAACACCTTTGCAAATGACTAGGTTTGGCTGAAAATCAGAAGGGTTGTAGAGATGCTCAAAGGAAAGCTGTAATTTTATTTTTTTTAGCCATGAGAAAACAAAGCATTCAGCCCGAGGAGAGGATGAACAATATTTTTATGTAAGACAAAACAGGTAAATTACAAGGAATTTTAAAAGTTTTTAGAAAAAGAGTTAATGACTTAACCCATACCTATCCCTAGAATCCCAGCTGAAAATAACTTTTTTATTTAGCTAACAGTTCTAGGAGAATATTCTTTCTACACATTTTTTCGAGTGGGAAATGGCTTTGCAACCAATAGCAAAAGCAGAAGTATGTTTCATTTTCTTCCATTTGCTTGCTTTTATCTTTAAGCACTTATTTTCTGCAGTAGTGGCAGGGGTGGAGGAGCAGGCTAAAAACCCCTCAGTTTTCAAGCAGCTGAACCAATATTTTAGGTAATATGTACAGAAAACATATTTCTGATGAAAACCAGTATGTTAATAATTAGTCCAGCAAAACTGAGCAAACTAGGGCTGTTTGCATGGTCATCTTTATGCTTTTTGCTTTTCCTTTTTCAGCTTGCAGCCTTTTGCCAGGACCTGGCTGACAGGAACGAGGGCTGGGAGCAATTTTTAGGGGTGTGCAGTATGTGCCCTGACCCCAGGACCTGGCTAGAGGTAACAGGAAGAGTCTGACACATGCACAGGCAGTGATGGGGCTTGGTGGTGATGGTCAGCTGGAGCTACAGGCAGTGCTTCACCAGAGGGAGCAAAGGCAGATGACAAATATAAGCAGGGCATTCCTACAAGAAGCAAGCACCCCTCCCTGCTAGGATGTGCTGCTTTGGAAGTGGGGATCAAGCAGGACCTGGGGAAGGAGGAGATGCCAGTTCTGCACTGGCTGCCACTATATATGCTGAGGGCATGATGGGGCAGGGGGATGTGGGATTTGGGGAGCACCTGAGCTCCCCATGTGAGCAGCAGCGATGCAGGGACAGCTGGGGACCAGGGAACAGAGCACACACACAGTGCCCCCCTCCAAGGTGGTGGAAGCAGCAGCTCTTGCTAAGGTTCTACCAACCTGCCTGGAGCTGGTGTGGACACCTGGAAAAAAGTGCTGGAGACAAGCTGAAAGGGCACAGCGGCAGGAGACAAATCTACTTACAGCCCCTTTTTATTCTTATTCTGCCTCATTTTGTCACTCCTTTACTGAGACGCCTTTTCCAGTTTCTACTCCAGTGAAACCTGCCTTTGTTTCTAAACTCTTTCACTCCTTTTTAGGAGGTGTCTTTGATAGGAAACGGTGAAGCAGAAACTTTCCCCTTACAAGAAAAAAACGCATGTGTAATCTGGATGTGATTCAGGACTTCCCTTCACCTTCTGCACCCCAGCAAAACCTTCTCACTGGGGAATCCCTCCCCATCGAGCCCTCTGGAGGGGCTGCTCCACCCCACCGCCATCTCACACACCAGTGGAAATGTGGGCAGAAAAGCACTGTTGACAGACCGTATCTGTAGTGTTCTGACCAGTAGATCATATTTTCTGGCTCCCAAAAGAGGAGCAGCTTCGGATTATTTTACAGGAGACATAAGTAGATCTGCTGGGAATGAGATAACCCAGATGGTCCATTTTTTATCCTGGTGTGACTGTTCCCATGCAAGGTACCTTTGCTTTCCCTGTCTCTATCTCTCAGAGCCTGCCAATTTCTGTCTGCAAGGCACTTCACTTTGCATCAGTCACCACATCAGAATATCCCATCTTTATTCCCTACCCTGTCAATCATCAGCTTGATGATTGCCTGGGTGTCCAGCCCCTGGAGGTCTAAGCCAAGAGGTTGGGTATTTCTGGTGAAAACTCTGACAGACATCAGCCCAGAACTGAATCCGGCAACCTCTAGTGGGCTGCTGCTTCTCTGCCCTAGTTTTCTACCACTTTCAAAAGAAGGAAGAGTTGATGAGGAAGTGCAAGGTTGTTTCTGGCTGGCTCAGAGGAAGAATTTCCTTTCCTGTGTCTTTCGTTTGCTGAAAGATGGAAGAGGGGAACAAGAGAGGCCATTAGTCCCTCTTGCTCCCACCCCTAGGATTGCCCCTGTGGACTCCCCCAGCCTTTGCACTTCGATGCCCACAGCCATCCCCTTGCTCCTGCACATTCCGTGGGACTGCTCTTCCACCCACGCTGAAATCCCTCTGACACAACCATGCCACAAAACTCATAACTCTACATCTGCTCTTACATGCATCTGAACCGGTGCAGCACTGGTCTGTCCCCATCTAAGTACATCTGAGCAGTCCTTGCGACTCCATGCATGGTGACTTCTGTAGGTACCTGCCCACATCATATGTGCCTGTGCATCCCCCCACGCTGACCACTGACATTTGCACAATGCAAGACTTAATTTTCCAGTGTGACACTATGTTTATCAAGGCAAGAAACCAGAAGATAAAGACTTTCCAGCAACAGCCTGGGATTGTGCTGAGATTACTTCTGGAACAAGTTTTTTCCCCCCTCCCTCCTTGCAACATCCAGTCAATATTTGAGTTGTTAATAAAAACCTATTTTCTTTTCAGCTTCCCTGACTCTGCTCCACTCAAGAACAACATGTGCCTTGTGTTTCCTTAGCTTTGCTTATCAGATCTCCAGCCAAAATGAATGGCCAAATCTCTTACAAACAGAGAAATTAAATGAAAACAACACCAGTGCCAAGTTCTTTGCAAACAGAGAAGTGAAATGAAAAATGCCAGTCGCTGTAGGTTCACCCAGCACATTGAATTATTATCTGTCATGGCCTGTTCTTACATTTGTCCTTTCCCTGTGGTTGATAAATAAGACTTCCCACAAGTTCTGAAGCTGTATCAGGAGTTGCGTAGTAGATAATGTTAATAAATCTTAGGGGCTATCTCTCTGACTTGCCTGGCAGCCTAATAGCTCAAAAGTCTTGAGGTTTCTAATGCCTTGCTTTTTTTAAACATATAACTT
Organism: Falco cherrug; assembly: GCF_023634085.1. NCBI lineage: Eukaryota > Metazoa > Chordata > Aves > Falconiformes > Falconidae > Falco > Falco cherrug. Next base: position 93,959,020 of record NC_073697.1, read on the forward strand.
TGAAATCTTTCTTTCCTTGACCACAGGGCCAATGGCCAGGTTGATATGGATGTTACTGATTTTCAGCAAGTCCTGATTTTCAAGGCAAGGCTGCTGGGCGGCTGTGCCACAGGGATTTTGCTCAAGAGTTTATGCCTTTATCTGGGTGATAGGTGCCGTTGCAGCATTAGTGCTATTCTCAGGCTCTGTGCTTCGTGGCCTGTGCAGCCCCAGGGTTTGGTACAGGGTGCAGCGGGCAAAGGGCAATCCTCTTTGTCAGCAGGTGGACTCACTGCTTCCAGAAACAAAAAATCCCATCTCATAAAGGCCAGACCTTGGAGGCACCATCTCTGGCTTGCTCCGTTCCGCCCTCCTGCCTCCCTTGCAGGCAGCAGGGAGATGGTCTCCTCCAGCCAGGGGCAAAGGGTGGGCTGCATGAATTACATTACAGAGATGTCTGTCTCTTTCTGTTGAAGAGGTCTGAGGGTGATGAAATCAGACTTGGACATCTGATTTATAGACACTTGAGGTGAAATGAAGTCCGGACATAGGACAAAAGAGGAAAAAAAATCAGAATCCTAGGTCACGCTTAACGAGATTCCTTGTAGGCAATTTTGAATTTTTTGCTTGGAAGCCAATCCCTGTGAGACAGGGCTTAGGTGCTCAGGTACTGGAGATGAAGAGCATCTTTCTTTGTTCACTAGTTTCCAGCTGATCGTCTCCTCGGTTCACCTGACATCTCTGCACTGCAGCTTGGCTGCTCCCACTGCACGATTTCCACAGGAGTACTGAGGACTCTACCTGAAGACTCAGCAGTTCCTCCTCCACCAGTGCTCATGGGGCCATATGTTCCAGCTGTCTCATAGGCTGCATCAGGGTCTGTTTCTACCTTCTGCTTCTCTCCTGGGCACCCATCTGCCTTACATCTGGTTTGCACGCTGGCAGGTCCCTTCTCCATTATGTTTTTATGTCCCAGTCTTGCCCTGTGAGCACTGGCCACCAATGCCTTTCTTCTCAAGGCTGGGTTTTCCTTGTTCAAAACCCTCTTGGGCAACAGCACATCATGTTTTGTGGCTTCTTTGTGGAAAAATCACTTCATGCACAGATTCAGTTTTTAGAAATGTGCTTGAAATAATTCATATTCCTCCCATCTGCAGGTGTTGTGGGCATTATATCCCAGCTGGTTTTGGCAGCCCAGGGGGTAAGGGACTAGTCATCAGTCTAATAGCAAAGCTGAGAGATGCATGGTTGACAGATGCCTTCTGAGGGCTCTCTCTGAACCTGCTGAACTCACTTGGAAAATCTCTTCCAACAGAAACTCAGATACGTGTACTGCTGCCGGAGTAGCTGTGTCATATGGAAACTAAGTGGCATCAAATAGAATGGGCATTTTTCTTCCTTTTGTAATCCTTTTCACGATATCTACTGTGTCCTCAGATGTCTGCGGAGAGAATTTGTCTGTGACTGTCCCCTGTGCTGTGACAGTCTGTGCCTTTGTCACAATCCTGCACTGGAGGACGATGGAGGACACCCAGGCAAACCACTCCTCTCTTGCCATAGTCTGATTTGTTTCTTGCTGTCTCTGCAGTCAGGCATATTTACCTGAGTTAGATTTGCTTCTCCAAATGACTTTTACCTTAAAGGTGAAATTACATACCTGACAATTATCTTGTTTTTAAATAGGGAAACTTTTCTGCTTCCAATATTACATGTAGATGCCAGAGTTTTGCACTTCGATGTAACTGTTTATTCCCCTATTTCTTCTTTTTTGTTTTGAACTGAAAATGGTATCGGTCTCCTGTCTCCTCCTGGCTGGAGCTACATTGTTCAGACATATTTATTAGCTTGTCTAGTGTCTTTGCTATTATACCACACTGAGTTTTCTCACTTCCTCTAGTTTTTGTTCCTTGACGAAATAACAAAAGCCTTACTTTTGCTGTCTCGTTTTTATCCCTTCTCAGCTTCTCCTTATCACAGTCTTTTCTTGTTTCTATTATCAACACGCTTCAGCAAGGTCTTCAGTCTGCAAATCCAGCATTTGTGCTCTGAGTCTCTGAGCAGCATGTCCGGGGTCTTTTCTAGGTGCAGCTTCATTTCCCTCTCATTTCTTAAAGTTGGGCTAGCTAGACTCTAGTGCCCACATTTGTGTGCTGCAGCTTGCTAAGTGTGTGAACCAGCTCCCTATTTCACATACTGCACCTGTGCATTAAGTACTTCTGAAAACGGTTCGGTTCAGTTAGCAGCCAAGCTCTGGGTAAAGCTCTAGCCTTAGAGGGATCTCCGTTAATTGCTCTTCTCCTTCATCTACATTTTTTTTAAGCTTGCTGCAGTGGGAATTGCTGTTAGCAGGGAAGAAGACTGCAGGACTATGCCCGATCTCCAGATTGTAGGTAACCCTCCACCAAATGCCGGGAGCAGCTGCAAGGAGCGGGACAGGCTGAGCAATTGGGCTGTCTTTCCCCATGTGTCGGGCAGCCTGTGCAGCTGCGGTCTTGGTATCAATCCTTGACTCCCTGCTGCAAGCTGAATGTCTTCAGCTGGGCTGAAGATGGCACCAGTTGCCATCTTGTGTCTGGTTCAATATAGCAAGACACACATGCTCATGCACGCACGCATCCACATTTATAACCAAAATGTTCAGGTTCCAGACTCTTCTGGTGGTATTTTCCCTTATTCTAAAGTAAGGGAGACAATCACGTCTTGCTGCATTTATGGGAAACTTTACACAGTTTTCTGTAAAAATGTGTTCTGTATTCCCACATGCATCAAGTATACCTGATGGAGAAATCTGGAAGGGCTGGAGTTCCCTATTCTTTAATTAAATAGCCCTGTCAATGGGCACCCAGGAATACACTGAGTACCGGCAGGCAAGTAAGCTCCCCTTGGAGGCAGCAGTGGTGGGCCTGCTCTCCTGATTCACGGCAGCTGAATCTGAGACCACCAGTGTAGTGTGAACGGTGACACATCCAGCCATGCACAGAGGTGTATCTAACATGGGAAACAACCCATCCTCGGTCCTGTTGGTCAAGGACTGAGGGGGCTGGTGATAAATGGGAACTCCCCGGTGGGTTCTGTGAGGGTGACTGAAAGCCTGACGGCTTTGCAGTGTCTGCATGGGCTTACGTGGGGGAATGGTTTTGCCCCCATTTGGGCACTGAAGTTAGATAGGTCTGTCCACAAAACTCGTTTGGTTTTCTGCACACAAAAGCAGAAGGTGATTTATCCCCCTCTCAGCCAGCTCACACAAACTCCTGGCTAGAGGAGCTTGATTTCTTCCATGGACTTTCAATTGAGCCTCAGGCAACTGGTTCAGACACACTGTCTCACTCTTAAGTCCATCAGTGTAGTGGGCAGGAGTCTGCCCAGGATGTTCCGTGCATCCTTCACACCCTGTCATGATCTCGGTGTGCTCCTTGTCCCAGAGATGGCAGTCAGCTACCAGCCTTGTCTCTGCTTCCATTTCTGTGAGTGAACATGGGAATGGATGCACCTCTCTGACCTGCCTTCCAATTGTATATTTCTTATGCATCACAGTGCAGTGGCATTTTGTAATAATCAAAACCATGCATGTCATAGATCCATATTACAGCTTCCTAGTGATTCATTCAAGCAGCATGAAGCTTGTATTACTCACATGCTTTGTAAAAGGGACTCCTTTTCATTATTATAGTTATTCACTTTACAGTACATGAAAACATGTTAAGGACTCATTAGACATTGAAAAATCCAGCCTTTTCTCAAACACTTCAATTTTAAATAAAGATGCATGGCAGCAGACTGGTGCCACAACAACAAAGACAACAGAGAATAGCAAAGCAACAAGACGGTAGGGCTGCTCACAGTGTGTGCACTCTTCATTAAGTCTCCCCTCATGGTCACTTTATAATGGTCTCAGAGCCCCAGAAGTACTGGAGGAATTTTCATTTCTCCTTAGCATGGAGGTGGAATGACCAGAGGCACCTCCACCACCACCAGCATCTCTGAAAGGGGAGCTGCCCTTGTGAGCTGGGTGGGGGACTGACTGGGAGCCCAGAGGCTGGGGTCGCTTTAGGGTGGTGAATCAAATGAGCAGATGGCAGTAGGGCCACCAAAGTATACTGCCCTCCCATAGGTTTCCTCGTGAAGGCTTTGGTACTCAAGCTCAGGGATTTACAGGGTGCTTGTTTTGTAATACGAATGTTAGAATTGTTCTCATGTCTGATGGATTGTTGTTAAATACAGCCACCAGTCCAGGCTTCCATGAAATATTCATCTTTGTTTATTCTGAATTTCTGACCTTTAATTTAATCAGCATTTTTAATGGTGGTTTTTGTTTGGTTTTTTGGGTTTTTTTTTTTTGTTTGTTTGGGGGTTTTTTTGTTGTTTTTTTTTTACATTTCACTTATATGTGGTATCACCTGCCCAGGACACGGGGAAGCTGTCCATATAGCTTGAGCAGAGGGGAGAGGACTCCTTGCATCCTGTACACCTTTGTTTCCCCTGGGAATAGGGGCTGTGAGAGCTGCAGGACATTGCTCCTCTGAGCCCCAAGCAAATCCTCTGATTAATTGCTCTGGACAGTGGAGAGGAGGCTGCTGCTTTCCTTTGTGGAGCCAAGGATACTGTTTGCGGAAATGGAGGGCTGGGAGAACCACTGGTTTCATCCCTGGTGTGCTGCAGCATGGCTCTGAGGAACATCTTCTGGAGCACACGTGGAGCGGTGCTTCACCCTGTGCATGTAGCCTCTGCTACCCCTGGCCACAAGTGAGCCTCATTCCCTGTGGGCACGAAGTGTGTGTGAATGTACACCTCTTCTTCGTTTCTTTTCCTCTTCAGTCTTCCCATTTCTTGGTGGATACTTCTCTCCCTCTGGTAAAGCTTATTAGTGTACCTGGGCTGGCTTCCTCATCCCTCCCTCCTTGAGCTCCTTGGGATCTTCCTTTTGTCCTTTTAATTTGACTCTACTCAACACTTCTGGCCAGCCTCTGTGCATGCAGCAGCTCCTGGACCCATCGGTCCCTCAGTGCCAGGGCAGGTGTTGACATTTCCCATCTCTCCTTCCTCCAAACAAGCTACCCGCTTCCCTCCCACCACGCAGCGTTTCCCCTCCTTCCAAGGGATGCTCTCCCCATCCGCCGCCTCCATCCCCATCCACCTCCTGGACTGGGGCAGGAGCAGGGGAAAGGGGAGCATCACCAAGGCGATGATGTGGGCTGCGGCTTTCCCCACAGGCTTCGCTCCTGTGGCTGGCAGAGAGGAATGGGCACAGCCCAGCTGCAGGCTCTGCTCTTGGAGGACCTCATTAAAGGAAAATGAAAGATGCCGACAAATACATTGGGCCCTAAAGCCCACAACAGCCTCCTCACTTTCAGGTTGTTGCAAAGAAGACAGCTTATCCCAGAAGCTGCAAATACCGAGGGGAATGTGTAAATAAACAACCAAGCAAACATCCTTTTCCTGCTTGGCTCTACACATTTCTGATCCTGGGTGAGAGGAACAAAGATGTCTTAGGGGTGAGGGATCGCAGCATTTGCTACACAGGAAAGCTCTTGCAAAATAAATTAGGACATGAATATAAGAGAGCTGTAGTATTCCTGATTCACTGAAAGGGGGATAACAGGGGCTCCGCAGGAGAAATATGTGTATGTCCCTGCTAGGGAGACAGCTCATGGTTTCTCAAAAGCAGAGCTGAAATCAAGAGCCCTTGATGGTCTTCCCAACAGAGCTAGCTGGGGTATTTCGTGCTGCAAATGCATGGCTGAAAAGGAAATGCTGGGAGCCAAAGTGGGCAAGGGAAAGAGATGCAGTGATGAAGCAGCAGTGAAACTTCAGGCAGGTGCCAGCTGGAATGACGGAGTGTGGGAAAGGGCTCCAGAAGGTGCGAGAACAAAATGAAGGCACCAGAAAAAGGAAGAGTGAAGGTTGCAAAAAAGGGCAGTACCCCGGTCCGTAAGCCATGGATCAGAGGCACACAGTGGTCCAGGGGAGCTGTGGTGGGCTTCAGTTCCTCCAGGGAGGAAAGCCGGAGCTGTGGGAACACGTGCACTTTGCACGGACGGTTGGCAACACACGCTTTTGCATTTGGAGAAGGTGTTCAGGATGAGAAAATAATGCAGGTATTTCATTATTAATGACTGCTAATCAGTGAGGTTCATTGGATGAAGCCATACTGGCAGTCTCACATCTGGTTTTGGAGCAGAACGGCAATAATCAGAGTAAAGAAGAAAAGATGAAACAAAGGTGTTTGTGGCTGCACTGAGAACAGTGTTTTGCAAGGAAAGGTATTGGGACCAACTGGTTTCTTAACAGCCTGGGAGGGATTTTTTATGCTGATTGGGCACCACAAGATAAAATCACTTATTTCCTTTCCTTTGGTACCTCAGGCACTGAAATAGGTTAATCATAGCTCTAGATGCAGGGCTTGATATCACAACAGGGCAGATTTAAGGTCAGTTAAGTGTCCTGTACACAGATTCATTTTAGCATGTAGAAATTTGACTCACCTCTGGAATAGGGATAGACATTTCCAGGGGACAGCTCAGCTCACCTAGTTTAGGAAATGGGGTACACTTCTGTCCAGGGATAACGGAGTGTGTGAAACAGCCCCAGGCTATTCCATGTAATCTGGTTTTGCCTGCAGTCAGTTCTCACAATTGGACACACATTTCCCCTTGATCAGCGATTACCAATGCGTGCAATGCTTATGTATAAGGCTGTGCTCAACTTAAACAATGATGGATGGTGGATATAAAGGTGATGGATGAAGTATGTTAATTACACAATTACAGGGGAAAGTGGAAAAAGGTGCTGGTAAAAGGGAAGTAAAATTACTTTGCAAACCGATAGATACCAACTTCTGGAGCTAAGATCGAAAACACAAACTAGCACAAGACAGGGTTGTGTCCTCAGCAGGAGTCTCCTGAAAGCTTGCCCAAGCTAACTCCAGCATGGCTGGGTCCGGCAGAGGATGAATGAGCTGTGTTTTGGATTTTATGGCCAGGGATACAAGATCATTTTTATACACATGTTCCCTTGGTTAATCCTGCTGAGGGTGGAAGCTCAGACAGGGTAGTTGCTCTGAGCACCTTCTGTGGAGGTGGAACAGGAGCTTTGGTTTCAGCTCCTCAGTTCATTAAAATGTAAGTGCATAACATCACTCAAGCAGCCATTTCCAGCAGGTCTTGTACCCAGAAATAACCCTCAGAGCTTGAGAGCCCAGAGAGACTGGCAAGGAGTCCCCCTGGGATCCGGTATCTGCTCACAGTGGTGGGCATGCATTCAGCTCACGTCTGAAATTGTTGTCAAGGTTGCGAGTGCCCCAGTTTCTGTAATCAAAGCCTTCCCGAGATTTGCATCCTAAAAACGCAGATGCTGAGAAAAAGCAGATTACATAATAGCCAGCTTTGTTTATTTGCTTAAACTTCAGCTTGTATTACGTTGGAGAACAAACAGAAAAACTGTCCTTTTTGTTCTTTTCCCGAAATAGTCAGAGGGCAGCATCCAAAAGCCGGTGCGCTGCCCATGGCCACCCACCAGCCTCGCTGGTGGCTGCTGGGGGCAGGTGAGCGGGACTGGGAGCAGCCTGGCCCAGGTGGGATCTCCCACCCTTGTACAGAGCCTGTCAGGGAGATTACATGTGAATTAGTGTAATCAGAACGCCTGGCAGCTCAGGGCTTTGCCAGGGAAATTCAATTGAAAATTCACATGCTAATCCAGAGGGCTCATCCAGAGAATACATTTACATTTCTCCACTACCTTTTATCCCGGAGGATCCCCTTAGAGCATAGTGTGATGTTTCCATATACAAAGGGCTTTTATTCCCTATGACTTTTGCTGTACAGAGGTGGGGGGAAAGGGGAAAAAAAATATAAAACCACCACGGAAGGATTTCGCTCACACAGTTTTCTGGGAGGAGGCATGTCCAGTGCAAAGCAAGGTTTTTTGGGGAACAAAGAGCTTGTCACCCTTGCAGGGGGGGAGCTGTTACCTTTGCATGGGTATGTTCCCTTTGCTGAAAGGGAGGGAAGCTGAACTCTGTCTTCAGGCAGTTGCCCCCCTCCTGTGGATCCCTCTGCCAAGGGGGAAAGGAACAGCACTGCCCTCTGCCCTGCCCGGGCACCAGGAGTGGGGTTATGGGGGCAGCTCCTCTGGTGGACAATTGCACAGAGAAGTTTTTGGAAACAAGGCCACTCCAGGATGTGATTTTTGGTAAAGCTTCAGGGTTAAATGCCCCCGGGAATGATCATTTGCAAGGCCCCTAGGAGAAAGGGAGCACCTTTATCACAGTCCTCTCAAAAGATGTGGGCTGAAAGGGTGCAAAGGGGGGGTGTTTTGGCATCGCCTCTGGTTGTCACTGGCATCGCCTCTGGTTGTCACTGCATTGCCTCTGGGCCGTGCTGTCTCATTTGCAGTTGTCACTTGCTGGACTGAGTGTTCCTGGAGTCCAGGCTCCTTGCACTTGTCTGATTTCTCTTTGCTCCTCGCAATACATTTTTGCTGCGCGAGTGCCCCTTTTTACATGATAGGCAGGTAATTAACTGATTATTTCTAGTATCCCCCTAAGTGTTAATGCTGCCTGTCTGGACTGTACAGCAGAAGTGAGGAGCTCTGCCAGAGTGGGAAATGCTAAATCAGGGGCTTGGGGCACAAAGGTTTTGCCCGAAGAGACAGAGAGATTTTGTGGCAAAGCAAGGGGAGTGAATTCCCAGATAAGGACCAAGCTGGTGGGCTATACTCCGAAGCCAGGGGGGGAAATAGTGACCTTTTGCAATGTGATTTGTGACTCAAAATCACAGACAACCGGAGGCCTCACAAGAGAAGAGCATTATCCCAGTGATGTTGGGGCTGAAATGAACATTTTTGCCAATGTTCTTTAAATAGGTCTGAATATGCATAAAGGCTTGGAGGAACACTCCTGCTGCAAATAGGAAGACCATTAAATACAGTTCAGGCAGAGGACTAAATGGAACCGTCTAATATTAAGAAAGGCATGATAAAGGTAAATACTAGAGAAACGTTTTGGTGTTGAAATATATGACGTGGGAGCCTCCTGCATGGGAAAAGGCCTGAAAGCTGCATCGCTTGGGACCATGCAATCCAGTCTGAGCTTGTCATGGGAAAACTAACTGTTAGAAATGTGAATAACCTTCCAATAAAAGGTGCAAAGGTAAGAAGCCTGTGTGGTTTTAAGATATTTTTTTTTTTGATAGAAGAATCTTTTGGCTCCCATAAGGAAGAACTGGGTTAGATAAGCCAGGAGGGTTTGTCACCCCGTGTCTGTGAAACACGGGAGGGTAATCCTGCAGAGCAGCTGTATCATGTTGTCCCTCGATGGGATCCAGGGACTTTCCCAAGGGTTCCCTGGTCCCCTGCACCTGGGGTTGATGCAAAATCATTTCCTCATCGTTCTCCCATACAGCAGCACATGCTCCTCACCTCCTAGCATGAATCACATGGTCGAGGCTGGCCAAGAGAATCCCTGGATGTGGCTTGTCCCTCCAAACCCATGGGTCTATAAGAAGAACAGAGGTGGCCATGAACTGCAAGGCAGCAACATATATACATATACATGCAACTCGCTCTGCTGCAAGCGCAGCTGCGGTGCCTCCTCCAGAAAAGCCTTCAGATCAAAGCAGACAAGCCCTGTAACCTGACCTTTATTTGGAGCTCAGCAGCACTGATCGATATATTGCAGAAGAGCTGAGGTGGTTGAAAGGAAAGGGCGCCAGGAAGATTGACTGGGTTTAATGAGATGTGTGTCCTTTCCCCGTGCCGCCACGCAGGCGAGGAAGGTCTCTGCAGTTTGTTTTTGAGGGCAGGGAGGTCTGTGCCCAGGCAGCACCTGTTAGTGTGGGGGAATTTGCAGCATCTGAAGAGGTTTAGCCTTTGCTACTCGCTACTCGTTTTGGGCTTTACTAAACTGAGTAGAAAGGAAAAAGTTCAGTGTTAGGTGACAGTGTTTCACTGATCAAGGGAAGAACTTGAGGTTTTATCCAGAATGGGGAGATCAATCCAAAGCAGGCAGAGAGGACAAACCTGCTGCTGGTACAGGGGAAATATACCCAAGAGGTAAGAGGGACTTTGTGCTCACAAATCCATCTTTCCATTGCAGATGTGTTACCCGGCCCCTGGCACAGCCCCCCAGTACACACATGCACATCCCCCTGCCCCATCCACACCTCCTTTCCCAGCCCTGCACAGGTGCACCTGCAAATCCTCTTTGCACTAACCCCTTGCCCCAACCTGTTTTGCTTTAATACCTGGGAAAAGTGGGAGCTCTCCATTGCACAAACGAAATGAGTATTTTGCGATAAGCTTGGGTGAGCAGCTTGCTTGTATCATATAGATCAGTAGATCTTTATTTAATAACATCAGTTTTTACTGGTTTTACCCCTGTTTACCACACGGCTGAGCTGGCTGCTGCCTATTCCCGACTGTGTGGACCCTGTGTGAGGTGTGGTGGGGTGCTGTTGTGTCTTCATGTTGCTGCACGTGAGTATTTTGAAGCTGTGATGTGTCAGCTGTGAGTCAGTGGTAATTCTGCTAGCGTGGGATTGCCTTTCACTGACTTCCCCTGACCATTTTCCTAGTGAGATCCTAACAAAAGGCTTCCCTGGGACACTCTGCACATGCTCAGTTACAGCATCCATTACAATCCAAGCTCGTAATTCCTGTATTTATTGATAACAGTACTTGGCAGAGATAAAAGGAGATAGTACTTTCCCCAAAGAGACCGCTCAAGTGTTGCCAGCATCTAGAATTCAGAGAGAATACCATATTCGTTTCGAGATTTATTTTTTTTAATAACACTTTTAAGTTTCATTTTCCTTGCCTGCTATTTTCTGTACCTTTAAGATATATTAGGGTCACAATTTTAGCTTTTTTCCCCAACAAGTAAATCCCAAAGCACACTCTCTTGAGGGCTTCCCCCCCTCTACTTTCTTTTTCTGCCTTGATGGAAGCCACAAACATGAATCCAGGACTTGGGTCTTCTGGAAAGAAAAGACAAAACATCACATAAATTATATAACGAGCCAGAAGAATATGAAAAATTGAACCAATAGGAAACTACAGCAATAGTAATGATGACAAGCAAGCAAATAAGCAGTAAAAGCATTCTAAATTAATTTCTTGTTAGCTGTCAGCCATACTGTGCTGCTCCATCAGGGATACAGGGTTTCATTTTCCCATACACTGAATCCGCAACAATTCCCTCTGTGCATCACTCCAGGACTTGATGAGGTTATCTCGGCCCAGAGACAGAAAGAGAGAGATCTTTTATTAACAAAAAAAACCCCAAACAAACAAACACAACAGCAAACAAAACCAAACAAACCCCAAACGCAACGGCCAAGAAAGTAAAAAGATTCCTCTATTAGAGAAGCTAGGAGAAGTGCTCATCAGTCATGCCCAGCAGATTCTTGACTCCTGCCTGATTTATTTTGCTCCTCATTGTGTCTGGATGTGGTGCTGGTCCCTGGTGCTTTCCCCGCAGCGCCGTCTCCTGTTGCCAGCCACCCCAGTTCCCCACCCAGCCCCAATTCCCGGACTGACCCCTGCTGGGGCTCTGCCCTTGGCCATGCCAGCTTCCCTCAGCATCAGGCACGCAGACAGCATCTTCCCGAATGCTGTTGCTCAGATCAGTTTCTAAAAACCGAATGCAGACACTGGGTAGGAATAACTTAACTTCAAGTGTCTACAGTGCGGAGGTCTTCATCTGAGCTCAGCACTTAGGCTCCTATAAGGAGTAAGGGAGAGACAGGCACTGCTGGAGCCGTTGATCTGAGTTGTTCTGGAGACGTAATCATGCCCTAGCAAATGACTATTTCTATCAGCACTTAAGTGTCTGGCATTTTTTTCCTACTACAGCTGAGAAGTGGCCAGCTGGTAAGTAACGAAAAATAATGCCAGGGCTGTAATACACCAACTAAATTAAGGAAATCCCTAAGGATCCTGTTGCCCAATGCGACAGTTCCCAGAAGAAATGCTGATCATTGTGTTGGTGTTCAGGGTGATCTCAGGGTGGAGATCAGGAGGAAGGCATCAAAAAGGTTGATAAGTGCTGCTGTAGGAGAAAAGGTGCATGGTGCCAAGAAACAGGGTCACAGTGCCCTGCTTTTTCAGCTGGAAGTGGCTGCTGAGCATCCACAGGGAAGGGGAAGCTGGATCTGGGTGGGGAAGGGTGTCCAGAGCCCACTGTCTCAGAGAACCAGGTGCCTACGTTGGTGTTGTAATAAGCAATCCTTCATTTAGTATCTCCAGTGTGAGTAGCTTCATAAGCAAAGGCATGTAAAGAAAAACTGTGTACCTGCAGCAACATTTGCACAGAGGTATATGTATCTATATGTATCTGTATCTCCATGGTGCAGTCCTGCATATCTGAAAGAACTCCATTGACCAAAAAGTAATCTCCCTTTCTGTTGGAAAATAAAACAAAAAAAATGTGCCTAGCCTAGGGAGGCAATCGTTCTTGTAAGAAAAAGCTCTTTAAGGAAAGGCTGCTCTGATGATGCCCCATGAATCCTTCATTTGAAATTTGCATCTCCAAGAACCTGGCTCTGGCCTTAGGCTTTCCCTGTAAGGCACAAAAGCAATTTCCATATAATGGGAAAACTTTGGAAAGTGCAGGAAAGGTGGTGGAGTGGATGTTGGGCAACCTGGGAGGTCATGAGAAGATGTGCTTAATGCACCAGGCTGCAGCTTTCCTTGTACAGAAGAGCTACGGAAGTACAGGGGCAACCTGTACAAGCAGCTCACCTCACCAAATTTGGTGGAGTGACTCCAGATCCATGCCAGGGCACACAAGGGCAGGTTTCAGCTTCAGATCGATGGGTCTTGAGCAGTTCTGAATTCAGTCGCTTCATCTGGCCAAGACCTTTAGATGTTGTAATAGTGACATTTCAGGGATAAGCCATTAGAACCTCAGCCAAAACTTTGCTGAACTGCCATGACCCCCCAAAGATATAAACCCCCCTTTCCGTGATTAATGAAACGTATTAAGAGTCCCTTAAATATCTCTTGTACCAATCCATTCCCTGCAGTGCGGCGGGATGCCCAGTTCACGCTGATGTATTGCTCCGTGGGACAGATTCTGTGCTTCCCCCACCATCCTGTCGCTTACTGCAGCACGTAACATTTTTAGTAAGCTGTATTTCTAGCCATCCAGGTTTCCAAGAGCAGGAACTGAGGCAGAGCTCTGCTATTTCTGAACCATCTACCATCTCCTCACGCTAAACCACTGTCTGCCTGCCTTTGTCTCAGGGAACTATGAACTGGAAAGCTTGAAGACTCTGGTCCTTAAATCTACTCCATTCAACAGCCAGTGTGGCAGCTCCCTGGTGCTGTTTTATCATCTGCCCCAGGCAGGCAAACTGACCCAGACATCCTGACTGATCTGTTGTTAATATGGCTTTCTTTTCAGTGCTCAAACACCTCCCCCTCTCATATACATATGTATAGATATGTATGCATACTTTAAACAAGATCACTACTCCTACTCTGATCATGCAAATCCTTCAGTACCTTTTATTTAGAACCAAGAAGTTTCTGCCCCTTCCACCTTCCTGAAGAGCCCGCTTTGGCTCTTGCCTCCTTCCCCCACCATCTACCCATTTCAATCCCTCCTGCTAACCTGGACTCCTATTTAAATCCTTCACCTGGGATTCGTGTTTCCCAGCATACTGTTTCATTACACCGCAATGTATCTCTTTTCCCAGCTCTTAAAGGGCCCTGAGAAGTCACATATTCCCTACTGCATCCTGCCTCCCAGAAATGGAGTCAGAGACGTTCTCACCATCCATTAAAACTGTACTTTTCTATAGGAAAAACAATGGTCCTGGACCAGTTGCATGTTGTAAATGGCATAGGCTAAAATGTAACTTTTCAGCGGGCTGCACCAAGATTTGTTTAGGCTATAGTGTGCAGCTATTTAATCAGGGCACAAATGAGCCCAAGAATTGATGAGCACCGAGAATGCGTCAAACGCCCAGCTGGTCAGCAGTCACGTTATCCCCGCAGGCGTGGACTGCTGTGCACAGGGAGGGGAGCCAGGAGCCAGGGCTGTGCAGGGCAAGCAGGGACAGTGGCCTCAGTGGCAAGTGATGCACTCCCACAGCACCTGAGCAAGCAGGGCAGGGCAGGTCAGGTGACAGTCACCAAGGTCACCCAAAAGGTCCGGTGATGGCCAAAAAAGTCTGCAGCGACATGACGTGTCCACGGTCAGCGCAGGAGCTCAGGTCAGCAGGGCAAGGTCAGGATCAGTGAGCACATGCCTGCAACACAGCCTCAGTGCAGCTCCGGATCCAAAGAGGGCAGGGCACCAACACGGCTTCTCCCAGGTCTCATCCCAGGACACCAAGTCAGAGGTGACCTTCAGCCACAGCAGCTGAACCCCTCAGGAGGAGGTGAAGTGGCTGCAGAGCCCATGGGTGCACTCTGGACCCCCCCAGCAGTGATTCTGCTCAGGGGAAAGGAGCTTCCAGCTCAGATCTCAGTCAGAGTAGCTCCAGTCTTCACATCTCCATCAGAAAGTTTATTATATAAAATCGATTCATTGCCAACATCAAACCTTTAAGTATCAGGATACTACATAGAATACACTTTGCCCAGCCAGTTGCAAGCAAGCGACCCCCAGCCTGGCTGCCTCGTTACACCTTGCAGGGTATGAACCCCTGACTATACTGGTTAACCTCAAATGAGTTTTTATCTTGTAATTTGATGACAGATACAGGGCACTACGTTCTAACCTTATCTTCAAGGATTTGATCTTCCCATACCCTTAGGTGTACCCTAAATACCTGGTCACAGTACTCTGACTCTTAAGCAGGTTTAGCAGGTCAAACCATCATCCAAATGTAGTCAATACCTCCTTCAAGGTACCTGAGGTGATACAGACCACAGCTACTCCAAGAAATGCAGCTGTAAACCTTGTATCTTGTTTATGTATTTGTCTTTTTCAAATTGTCTCAGGTTTTTCATAAGGCCGAAGAACCAAAATTGTTGTAAGCCATGGGCTGTGTCAAAGACACTTGCCCTGGGTATGCAAAAAACAACTCTCCCAAGCAGTACTTGCAGGTTTTAGGAGCATGTCACAATCCATCTGATGAGTTGTCTACAGCTGAAAATACATCTGCAAACTTCTAATGAGCTGCTTAGGTTTCATTTGTTCTGCTGAAGATATACTTTCCCCAAATATTAGCTCTGGATCTATTCTTGTGCCCTTTCTGAAGTCCTAAAAAGAGCTAAAATAGTAGGCTCTAGCTACAGAAGAGATCCAAGGGACTGCTGTGACCTGGGTGGGGTTTAGTTTTAGCTGTGATAACAGTTTTCTAGGGGTCAAAGTGACTGTTGCATCACTCATCGGAATGCGATATCTGAAAATACTTTCAGCAATGTTGTACATATAAAAGGCATGACAAATCCAGGTAGTTGGTGCGTAAGGGAACAGAGTGTTTTTTGTTAAATGGGACCATTTTGCAGCTTGCAGATTTTTGCTGTGATTCAATGATGAGGAAGCAGAGTGTGGTAAGAAGTGTATTAAAATAACCCATGTTGGAGGAGGACGTAACCCTGTCGTCAATAGCAGCCTCATCCCAGCAGAGGCCTCAGGACACTGCTGCTGTGCACGGGGCACTGGGGCAAGGCAGAACGTGCCAGCCCGCAGGGATGCAGCGGGGGTGAGCACGCCACCAGAGAAAAGGGGCATATATCCTAGATATATACACTTATATACAATGATTTTGACCATATTATTAACAAAGCTACTCTGTAATTTTTAGATGGTTTGGACTACTAGGCTGTCAAAACGTTAATTGTACTAATAGCGCATTTTTAGCACCGTATCTGTTGCGTGTTCCCTTTTGCCTACAAACAGGACTTTGACTGTAACATCCATAGCAAAAGATTTGTAAGTTTTAAATTTCTCCTTGCTTTTATCACCTACTAGATCATGCTCTGACTTTTGGTCCCTTCTTCCTGCCAGAAGTGCTGGTGGGAAAGAATACCCTCCTTATAGGAATTTAAAGAGTGAAAGCCTGTAAGTGACTCTGAGACCAACAGAAGACTGCAGAGTTTTGCAAAGAAAAATTATGGTGCCAACTTGTTCCAGTTTGGCTGTTTCTTAGCCATAGATGCCAACGTGAGCCTTCCATTATGTGAATGAACTATGAGCTCTGATCTTCCAATAGCTCTTTTGGGATCCCAATGTAAGGGAGTATCTTCAGGCTTCTGTAGCTGACGCAGCCAGATGGAGCAATACCAGAGGGAAGAGGACTAGAAGATCCTCAGGGATAGTCCCTGTTGCAACAAATGGGAGGCAAAGTAGTGTTTGCCATGTTGTGAAATAGCTGACGAAAACTGGGGTTATTTCTTGTCCTTTTTTTTCCAGCCAAGACCATGTCAAGTTATGTACCAGCTGTAAGAGCAGGTTTGGCATTGAGAAACTTCATGCTGGGTTTCCAGATCCTCGTTACTGTACATTTGGACTGCATTCATCATGACATCTCACTCTACCAGCTATATGTTGTACTTACAGCCCATACACGAGAGCCCATACATTCCCTGGTCCAAAGACCTGGTTTCTCACTCTTCCAGGACAGATCCACAGCTACTACCCTCCCAGGGAATGCTAGTCTAGCAGATCCTTACACTAAAGTGATGTATGAAAATGGTATCTTGCAACTTATTTCTTACAAAAAGCCCATTTACATGCTTCATAAAACCCACAACTCCACAAAAAGTACCCAAAGTGGTGATGTACAGCCAGGTCTTCAGACATCACCACATCTGCTCGGAGAAGAATTAGCAAGACCTCACCAAAGTGAAGATGATTTTTAGTGCGTAAGACAGTCTCCCAGGAAATACATCACATTTATGTACAAGTTACTGAGACACTTCAGAGGAGCTTGTTACAATAAAAAAGGAAGCTCCCACCCTTCCAACTGCACATCTCTCTCACACTTACACAGTCCTGTGCTGAAGTTCATGAAGAAAAATGATGGTCGGAGGCAGATGTATATGGCTGTAAACAGTTACAGCCTATACCAAGAGAAGATTATGCCACAAAATTATTTTTCCCAGACTCTTTCTCCCTATATTTCAAACAAAGCCTCTGCTCTGACTGGGAGCAAACTTTCTGTAGACCAAGAAATAGCAAGTGGCACCGAGTTTGTTAATGCAGTTAATGTAAAAATACGTGAAATCTGTCAGTATATCTCCACAATTACTATGATCCATGCATGCAAAACAGACCAAACCTCAAGGATCCTACATATGCCAGTGCCAAAACTAATGTGCATTGTCCAAAAGTGATGTGCATTATCCAAGTGATGTGTGTTGTCCAAAATTGATGTGCATTATCCAAAAGTGATGTGCATTATCTCACATAGCAGATGCTCTCCCATAAGCTCTTGGGCTGAGGTCAACCAGTACCCCCCAGAATGAACTCACACAAACAATCTATAAAGCCTAGGGAGAAACAGTTATTACTGAGAGAATTTTTCACAAAATTACTACTTTATCCTTGACCTCTCTGTCCCAGTCTTCAGAAGAGACCGAAACCTTCACAAGGAGAATGTAGGAACTAAAATTTCATAACTCTACTGATGATTGAAAATCAGGGACACCGTGGAGACACTGCATTTTCAGCTTGTTCCTATTGACCCTTTCCTGTAATACAAATGCCAATGACTTTTTTCTCTCTGTGCTTTGCAGAGGCTAATAGCCTGTGACATTTTTCCCTGCCGACCTCCTTCTCACTCTAGAGGGGTTGTCTACCCTTTCATCTCAGCACTTTCAAAACTTTTTCCTGCCAAAGACCCCCGTGGCGACTGATTTCCCAAACGCTTCTCCTTTCCCACACGTTTGAATGCACACTCCACCCACACCTCCTTGCCCTCTGCCCACAGCAGTGCCCACCCTCTGCACAGCCCACCTTGCAAGACAATCACGTTCCAAATTAAGCACCAAATCCCTGCCACAGATTGCTTAGTTTTTCCCTCATACAAAATCTTTGCTGTTCATTGCATCCCTGCACGTATGCTGGGCTTAGCTGGCACATGCCGTTGTTGTCACCAGTAATGCTGGTGGTGCCTTTTGCACAACTTTATCAGAAACCTGTGAGAAAGGGTTTTTTTTCCTTCCTCTTTGTACGCCAATTTATGCTGTGACCAAGTTGTTGGCTCCCTCCCCCGTTCTATATAAAAGGCTTTATCCTCAGGAAAAATGAGGCTGTGTCTTTACATACTGCTGCCCAAGCACCACTGTGGGAACTTGGGAAAATATTTATATCCAAGCTAATATGCAACTATTTTTCTGGGAGGTGGGGTGGCACTAGCTGTTTGGGGTTTTTTTCTTTTATTTTCTCCTGGAAAATCATCCATTTCATCACATGTTTTGTCAGTGCCATTTCTCAGGCCAACCATGAAATTTCTTCTTTAACTGAGAGAAAAAAAAAAAAAAGGTCAACTTTCAGCTAGCCACTGTTCAGGGTCCTCACTGGACCTCTGGGAATACTAGTTCAGTTTTTCACAGCTCCTGTCACAGAAGTAGGATTTTTAGCTGCATTTCTTCCACTCTGGGTACATGTGCTGCAATCCACTTGCTCAGCCAGTCTCCCTGGTCTGGGTAATGATATTTATTCCAGCTGAGCAATTCCAGGGGGAGAAAATGATGGACTTAAATTGAGGTCATATTTTGCAGATCCCTATGTCCTATATTTTCCAGAATGACAGAAATCCATTTCAGCCTGTATAGTGTGTTGTTTATCATCATTAACAAAACTTAGTGATAGAAAGGCTAAATTAGTCCAGAGGAAAATGCTCGGAGATAACAGCCAAGATCTCTGTCAAAATCATGTGTGGTAAATGGGAGGTGAGTGACAGTAACAGCGAATGGATGAAGTTGGTGTGTTAGAGATGAAGCCACACGAAATCATGGGAGCAGGCTGCTTCGCTGCAGCAGCAGTACCCCAATGCCCTCCATCCCTGGCGTGTATGCTGTGCTCCTTTTAGCAGAAAAGCAGTATCTGATAGAAATCCCTGGTAAGAAGGTTGTTTCCATACTTGGGAAAGACAAGCCTGCTCTGGGAGAGAGACTTGCCCAGACTGGTGTGTGCCTGGCAGATGGGGAGATGGTGGAAGGACCATGCTGGAGCTGCAGGCTGCTAAGGGAAGTGAGCAGTCACATGGGAGGGCTTGCAGGAATGAACTTTGTGGGGTTTGGAGGGGACCAGGCTGGGTCTGCTGCAACTCCCAGAGTCTCCGAGTTGCCTAAAAATCTGGTGGCACACAGATAAAATGGGTTGGATCATGCATCTCCATCAAACCTGTTTGCAGTGCTGAATATGACAGTGCAGCAAGGAGGAGCCGTAGCTTGTGTCCTGCAGCCAGGAGGATGACTGTGCAGGGTAAGGGAGGTATGCTAAGCCTTGCTAAACCATCTCTATGGGTGTATTTTGGGCTGTATTTTGAAATGAGTGAACCACTTTCCTGGAGGGACTGAATTTCAGCTGAGCACTACCTTCTTCATTGAGACTGCTGACATGTTATCCCTGATTTGGGTAGTGGAGCCTCCAGTATGGCAGAGCAGATGAACACTCATGCCTGGTGGGTACTTGTGGGCCATGGGAAGTTGCTCCTCAGCTTGTCACACGACTATCTGGCAGTTTGATTCAAGTTCTCAGTACTTACTGACTATCTAGGATCAGTAGGCTCTTCTTTTGACACCTTTAATCTCCCTGTACTTTAGGGGCTGTGATACCTTGACTGATTTGCCCCAAACTCCAGGTCATTTTTGCAAGAAGGCAACACCCTGAACTGCGTTCCCAGCAGAGCACCTCGGCTGCTGTGTGTCCAGGTGCCCTGTTGTCCCAGCATGTGCCCAGGCTCTGAGCTGGTGTGGAAGAGTTGTGTCTCCTGCCCTCCTGAGCAGAGTGGTTGCATGCCGAAAGCCTCTTGGAAATGGTCCCTGGACCATTCCTGTTCCAAACCATGCCTGCAACTGGGTTGAACCAGGGCTGTTTGGCCCACATCAAAACCGTGCCAGGGAGCAGAGCTCTGTACGCTCTATGCCATCTTCCTTAAAGAGCAGAAATGTGCAAAGGACAAAAGCCACCACCCAAAAAAGTGGGTCACCAGTTTAATTTTTCTAGATTTCTTGCAGGGTTTTATTGTTTACCCCTAAAACATGAGACTAGTCCTCATGGTTAGCAGGCAGGATGGTTACTAGGTCCCTCAAACCTTATCTGCTCCAGGAAAGTTCAAGCTCAGCAAGCAGAGCCAAAACCTGGTCAGAGCCTCTTTAAATGAGAATCTTGGTCTTGTGCTGTCTCTGCAGGTGAAGACAATGTGAAAATATCCACAGTGGACAACTCCAAGGAACTTCCCCCTGAAATACATCCTGTTTTCTTAAGTAGAGCAGATTCCCAGTAGAAAACCAGATTAAATTGGGCCCTGATAGAAGTTAACTTCTTTTGGACAAGAAGAGCCATTAGTCTGACATTAGGTCATGTTCAAAATGTTCCAACTGCATTTCAGAACATCCAAGCATGACAAGCATTTGCATAAATACATGATGTTAGTATCCAAATAAATTAGGGTAAGAAACCCAGAGACAGCTTTTCAGACCACTTCAGCACAAAAGTGCAGGCTTCATTTGTGTGCACATTTATCCCAATTCCATGCCCGATGTACCTAATTAGCCATTTGCAAGGACAATTACTCAATTTCCATGTGTGGCCATGAATATTACACAGGCACTTAGCACCTGTACTTACACATTTGGGGATGGATTTTTAAAGACCTTAGCCCTTGGCTATCCGTTTTGAGTTACCTAGATAAGTTGACCAATTTTGTGGAGAAAATGGATCAGTTTTACAAAACTCCTGTAGTGTGATGGATCTTGTCCCTCATGTTTTCCACTCTGCACTGCAGAGAAGCAGCTGTCTATGATATGTTTATGGCAGATCTCACCAGGTGGCACTCTTACATTGATTCTTCCTCATTAATTTTTTGGTTTGGTTTGGGTTTAGGTATGAGCAAATGTTCAGTATTGAAAAGACATGCTCTGTACTGGAATTCATTCTATAGGTTTGGAGGCAGTTGGTTCAGAGGCTGTGTTGGGTGGTGGAAGGGTTTGTGGAAAATTCAGATGTTCTTCAGGAACTGGCTGTGATCGTTGCAGTATAATTCTTGGACGAAGTGGCCATATAGGCCCCAGAATTTCTTTGTGTGGGTTTCTCTGTTCATGCAATAATATACTGGTGATGCTCAGAATATAGCTAGAATCTTACATTACTGATCTGTCCCTGAAAGCTGGCTAGCAAGGGCTTACGGGTGGCAAAACAGTCTAGTTGTATTAGCAGGAGGAGTGAAATTGTCACTAACCCTCATGCAATATTAAAAAACAAAAGACAGAGAGACTGAAAGAATAATTTTATATCCCAGTGTATGACAACGCTACTATTGCAGCACAATACAGAAGGGTTTCTCTCCAGTGTGTTGATGAATTAAATATTAGCCCCAAATTCTCACGATGGTACTTCACCCAAGAAAGTTTGGTTTGTTTTTTTCTTGTCTCCAAAGGGAATAGTTAGACAAAGATGTGATGCAGCTCAGAAATCTGCCAGGAGGACCTCTAAAACATCAAAAGAAGATTGTTCTGAAATAAAATATGCCTTAGAGAAGGTGAAACAATAGATCAAAAAAATATTACTCATAACATTCAACAGAATGCATCCAACATGCTGCTAGGAGTTAAAAATTAATCCCCACAGGAGAAGGTAAATCCCCCTGTTTGTTTTCTTCTGATTGCTTCTAGACTCTTATTGCTTGAAGCCAGCAAAATCTATACTCCCCACTCTGGGATATTGATTCAATAAAATATGGGACATCCTCGCCATAGAGAAACATGTGAGATTGAAAGACAACAAAAATAGGTAACTGTCTCTTAGTCATCATTTATGATTACAAAATTCTAATGTGGCTTCTGTGGGAGCAGTAGCTCAGCGGCCTCTCAGGCATATTGTAGGTGAGAAATCAGCTTGGCATGGAGAACTTTATTTTTTTCCTTTTCAGACTTCCTATTACTGTTGCTTGTTCCTTACAGTAAGGCAGCCTGCTGGAACCATATCCATCTGTGAGCATCACTTGTACCTGCTTATTCCTGAATATAAAAGTATTCTTCAGGGGATGTTCTTGTTTCATTTTACACTGTCCCTGTTGAAATCCATGAGCTGAAATCACACGGTAATTCCAATTATGCAGATCATTAGTGCTATTACTATTAGTACATTCCTGTTGCAACACAAATGTCACAACAGCTCTTGCGCATCTCTCCTTCCACCAGTGAGAGCAGGGGTCTTGCCATGCACCTCAGTTCCAGCCCTGACCTTCTAAGTCTGTAAAAAGACGGGGAAGGTTGTAGGAAACACAGTGGCTCAAAGCCTAAAGAAAACGCCTTTCACAGAGTGATTTCAGAGCTCAATCTGTTTGGCTCGTTAGGAGGAGGACAGGGAGGTGATGTGATTATGGAAGACAGATGACCTTGGGTGGTTTTTTTCCGCATCTAGTAAGGAAAGACATCACCAAGAGAGCTAGTTCAAGTGCAGACAGGGGGGACCCTGCTGGCAGAGGATTTAGCATGGGCTGTAAAAGCCTAGCAGGAGGCATAGGCTGCAATGAAACCTGCAAATTCTGGAGTACAGCTGCAGGCATTTCATGACCACCACTCACGTGTGGTCACAAGGGCAGGAGTGGTGCAAATGTGATGAAAGGTTTGGTCATTCCAGGTGTGAGAGGCATGTCCCCTGGTAAGGTATGCACCAGGGACCCAGGGGAGACAAGGTACTGTGCCCGGGCCGTTAGTCTATGTCCATCTGTCACCTGGAGCCTCTGGTGGTTTGGATTCAGCTCCTCAGGAACAGAGTCCCACATGCCTATCCCCAGCTGGTGGGCTCAGGAGCCCTTCCAGGTTCAGATGTGTGACCTGGGGACATCCCAGTCTCAGAACAGGATGAGAGCTTTGGAATAAACCGTCCCTCCTCCCCTTCCTTGCCCGCCTTCCAACAGCCAGAAGGGGCTAACGCAGTCTAGTGAGGTTGGCAGACCACCAACGTGTGAGAGTTGCAGGGTGCACTCTGACTACTCAGCATGGATGCAACCTTCAGACCTGGTGTAGGAAACTAAGAGGGACACATTGTTCTTTTCCTGCTTGCACAAAATGGCTACTTTTCTCTCCTTTTGGCTGCATGGGGCGATCTGTGGCATTTTTCCCTACTAATGCATGCAGGCGCACACCAGTCATCTATTGTTCTGCTGTCAGGCTGGACGTGTGCTTGGAAGTGAAGTCTTTCAGGCTTGTTATAGATTCAGACATCTCTTCATCTGGATGTTGCCTGCGGTCTTGGAAATAATCATGTCTTTCAGTAAGAACATAATTCTTAGGTGAATAAAAATCACTCAGCACTTTAATGAGACCATTACATTTAGTTTCAACTGTCTCACCCTCTTCCACAAGGTCTTTCAGTAGGAGAAGCAGCTTTGATCCACCTCCTAACAGAAACATGTCATGTGCCGTGAGTTCTGGATTCATGTCACTGGGTACTCTCCCTCCCACCCAGCTCTGCAGCTTCACCCGCACCGTGCCCCTGGTCCTTCTGAAGGAGGTCTGTGCCGCTGCAGTCCTCTTCTGATGGAGCCGTGGTCCTTGAAGGACTGTGGACATTAAAACAGCACCCTCTCTGCACCGAAACAATTACGTTCCTAAAAAACAGATGAATTTAAACTACACTGGCAGAGAGGGAGCCTTCTTGAACAGCTCTACCCAAAGGGATGCACTATAGCAACCTGCGAGAAGTGCTCCAGCCCTAGAGCCACTGAGGCAGGAGTATGCCTGGAGGGAAGATGCTGCAGCTTGTAAGCACCAGTTAACCCTTTGCAGATACAACTTCTTTTTCACAGCTGCAAATGGTTCCTAATAATCAGATTATTTTTCCATGCATAAATTTCATTCTATTACTCCTAATTATGCCCCAGCGTGCAACGCTAAACAAATCCCATCTTTTTGTTACATATACCCTCCAAGAAACTTATTATGTTCCATCTCAAGTCGTTATGCATAAGTATCTCTTTTAATCATTCCTTGCATTCAGCCCCTCCAGACCTCAATTACTTCTGCTCTCTCTTAATGTGTTGTGATGATTTTGCTACTGAATGGACTACAACTACCTCACTGGGTATTATGGACCATAAATAGATAACTAGAGGTCATTAAATGTTTTTCAGGTAACCATCTTACAGACAGTATTTCATTTTTTTTATATGGCCAAACTGCAACACATCCGACAGGTCCTTTTCTTTGCAACGTGGTAGATTTTAATCATAACGCAGCAAGGCTCAATGTGATAATTATTGGCAAAATTATTTTTGTTGTTCTTATCAGCGGTTTGTCACTGAAAACGGTCCATTTCCATAATTGCTGGTTCTTTATTATAAAAGTCACATTTTTCTGCTGAAGACTTCGGCAGTGGCCGATCATTTTAAGGTTCCTTGCAGAAAAAAGCTCCTTAGGAGAATAAACAAGGAAGGAAGCAAGCAGTTTCAAGCCATTTTTCCTGAAAAGGATAACGAAGATGATTCCCTTTGAGGCACGGGTACCCGCCCTTTAGCAGAGGATCTCAGCTTTGCTCCTGCAGTGCTGAGGAAGTGCTGCTGAGCTGAGTGGCACTAAGTGCTGTCAGCTCTCAGGGGATGGTGATGCAGTTCTCTGTCTGCCATCCGTCCATATCTGAAGGTGATAATTGTGAAGCACGAGGGCAATAGAAATGCTCACAAAGACAGGGAGCCCCTAAAGCTGGTAGTGGGCGAGGAGAGGAAGGAGGGCTCGGGCAAGCTGTGTGTGCACACAGCACAGGCACAAGACGGCTGGGAAGACCTGTTTGGCCAACTAACATTTTTGGTAAGAAATCCCAGGCCCTACAGGGTTTCACATTTCGTAACAGAGCACCTTCTTACTTAACTGCAGTGCTTCCAGTGCACTCAGAAACTCCTTGTCTCTGTCCACGACACTGGTCTCAGCCCCTAAAGGAAACATGATGCAAAGTGTTGGCATGGCTAGGTCTACTTGCTGCTGTTGGATCTACCATGTGTGTCACCGTTACCACACGTGACGCAATAAGATGCCACCAGCATCATGTATGAACTGTGGAGCAGCTGGAAGCCATTTCTGATAGCAGTTCCCGGTGACGTGATGTGTCATGATCAGCACGTGCCCAAGACAAGAGCAGGTGAGGACCATGGCATGGTCTGAGGGGCTGAACAAGCCTCTCATGTGTGCTCAGCAGAAAGAAACAACAGAGAAATAGCTGTGGAAGTCTCCAGTCTTCCACATCAGCCTCCCTCTGTTACCCAGAGGTTATTACCTACTACCAGGAATTACCCCAGTAAAGGAAAAAGAGGCAAAAAAATAGCTCCTAATTAGTAGTCCATGTTTGGGATCTGCCGTTGCGGGGGGTATTTACATCCGTCAGAGTTGGCAGGCTCAACAGCAGAGCAGCTCATGTCCCCCACCACCTCCAGAGCCCTCTGGGATCCTCCTGAGCAAGCTGCTCAGTGCCAGGAAACCTCTGACATCACATCCACAGCCCAAACAGATGGGTTATATATGGGTGGGGTTTGCAAGGTGTTTGCTTGTGTGGGGTCATAGCAGGTTGCGCCCTGCACCTATACTTGCTGCTCAATGAAAGTGCTTTAATTACTGAATGCTGCTTTCCTGGGAAACATTGCTGCTCCCTGATCTGCACGGGTGCATCTTGTTAGCAATGGCCTTTCTCTAACCATCTGAGAGCTAAACTTGCACTTTGACTGCCCTCCTAGTGTTTCTGCATGATAGGGCCCACATGCCTTCAGGTCTCTTTCTGGTAATGCCTAGACATAACATTTTCTCCCTTATTTTATGCTGAGCTCTCTCAGGCTGTCTGTGTCGATGTTTTGTCAGACGTAGAAACGTGGAAAGGTTGGTTGGAAAGGACCATTGAGGGTCTGCATTCCAGCTTCTCGCTAAACATGACTGTTTCCAAAAAGCAGGGCAACCTTCAAGATCTGAGATGCTTCTACCTACTGGAGCACTCTCCCAGTGCTCCCGGTAAAGGTTTTCCTGATGGCTGAGCTGAAGCTCCCAGTCTGTGGCTGTTACCCTTTTGGTTCTTACCCTCTGCAATTACTGGGTTTAGATCTGCTGCATCATCTTAGTAAATGCTTTTCAAGTATTTGCAGGCGGCCATAACAACAATGCAATGTAAACCAGAGGTGGTTTGAATTTCTCCCCAGAATCACCTCTCCCCAGCTTAGCTGAGGACTCAGCGTATGGCTCACTCAGCTAGAACTGGGAATCAGAGACAGAAACTCCTGGTCTACATTATTCAGAGGCCTTCTTGGTAAAAAAGGTGATAATTCCTAGATCAGAACAGTGGCATTTGCTTCAGATATTTCCACAATGTCTATCAGCAGAGACCGAAGCAGTGGATCATCACAACCCCAAGGTCTTGTCCTCTCAACATGGCACAATCTGTTGCCAAAATTATCTTCTTCCCTGGGGATTCCTTTGTGTTCAAGGATTTCTCTTGATGTTGTATTTCTTCAGTTAAAAAAAAAATAAAAAATCTCAAGCTTTAAAGTTTCATTTTTATTCATTTGAATCTAAATTAGATTCATTTCATTTTGAGATGGGCTCAGTGGAAGAGTCTATTAAAAAATTAGGAGCAAAAGAAAACATCTGAGTTGCAACTGCAGCATGAAAGCGTGAAGGCTTTTGTCGAAGCCTTGATATAAAGGATAATGCTGTGCTTCATTGTCAAAGGGAGATAATTGAAAATAGCATTGAGTCATGTCATCACAGAACTCTAGAGCTGAGAGAAAGTTCAGAAGGGGTTGATTTTTGTAGCAAATTATTTTCATTGTTGGAAAAACCGCTTGAACAGAAATTTGATCTTCCTTTAGAAATACTAAAAGCTTTAGAATACCATACAAACCCACTCCACAAATTGATATTTCAGAGACTTCCTTTCTCTGTAGTCTTTCTTACATTTTTCTCTGAGTACAGCAGACAGAATTTGGCCTTATTAGGAAAAAATCTGTGTATTTAGGAAAAAATAATATTTGTTGATACGCTACAGTGACAATGTAGTTGTTGAAATGCTTCCCTTTGAATAAATCTGCCATCCTTCTAGATGCCTCATCACTGGGAAAGAATTACAACAATGCCAGATCATATTTAGTTACGTGGCTAACAAAAAATTGCGTGTGATAGCCACACCCAGATGGTAGGGTGGCCTAATCATCCCTACTTTAATAATCCCTACTCTGGAGAGGCAGCAGCCCCTGTGACGGTCCCTTCTCGCAGCCCACAGCTGGGAAGCATACCTGAGCATCGGTTGCTCCTTTTTCCTGAAGCGCCTAAGAGGATGGAGGAGTTGGGATATTTTAAGCAGAACATCAACAGCCAGCTGGAAGAGGTTTGAGATCTACCCAAAGGTACATACGGTAAAAGGAATCTCCTCCAGCCCCACAGCTCACACGGCTGGACATCCATGTCTGAGTCACCCTCAGCGTCTTGTGCAACCCACAGAAGTGGTATATTCTTCCTGTTTTTTAAAAGAAATCCCAGCATGTTTTGTCTAAAAAAAGTTGCTTTCCTATTTTTCTGTCTCCTCTGAATGATAAGCATCCTGCCACAGCAACCCCTGGCAGGGCAGCCCTGCTGCGCCCCTCTGGCACAGCCACCCTTGTTCCCTTGCTGCCCATCACCCTGCCTGCTCTCCTGCCGTGGTCCCCCCACCCCAGTGACAGCACCCCGGGTGCTGAGTTCTTCCTCCAGCCTCTGGGCACTCGTGGCTCTGCTCTGAGCACACTCACTCGGTTTTGGATCGATCCCTTCCAGGTGCATGCAGCGGCAAGTGCTGTGAGGACAACCGAGTGGAGCACCCCAGTAACAAAGCCCCAGGAATATGTTTCTGCCAGCCTCTTTCTTGCATCTTTATTGGCCATGCGTTCTGCGTGGTCATGCTCAGCTTGGAATTATTACATTCAAAATGATCTTTTAGCATGTAGCTCATTGCTGGAGCTCCCCAATCCTTCCAGAAAAGACCTGTGTCCTGCGTGTACGGGAGGATCTTGCTGTACACAATTCCAGCTCCTTTACATCGCATTTTCCACCGAGCCCCAGGCCCGTGCTGTGCAGCTGGAATCCCTTAATTCAAAGTACAGGGTCGGGCTGAGTCTCCAGCCAGTGCCTTACGCGTGACCCTGAAGATCTTCACAGAGCTGAGCCCACATCACCAACCTGAGCCACCTTTGAGGGCTCCTCAGGAAAAGCTCTGACCCATGAACACGGGCTCTTTGCAGTATGTTTTTTTGGAAACTGCAGAGAAGCTGCGGCCAGCAAGGAGGTTGATGCCCCCACTTTGTTCAGCTGATCATCTTGCCTTAGGTCTCACCTGGAAGGGGAGCCAACGCATCACCTGGAGGACCAGCACTAGGAGGAGCTGCCCTCCCGCTCCAGGAGCATGGGCAAAGCTGTCCCTGCCATGACCCTGGAGCCACAGGAGCTGAGCTGCAGTCGTGTCCCTCCTCTTGCTCTTCACCTAAAGCAACAAGAGAACAGCTGTGTTTTCATGTCATCTCTTGGGGCTCTTCCGTATCTCGCCAAATATTGTCGCGGAGAGACACATTAGTTTGTTTACAGCATTCTGTTTACTGAATATGTTCTCTATTTAGTTTTTTTATTATGATATTTTATTTTTATTGCTTGCCGCATGATCTGTTTGTTTGCATTAACTTGATTCTAAGGTTTCATAATCTGATTATGGGGAGCAAGGCTCGGAAGGAAGTTATAGAACAGGCACACTGTAGCAATATACCTGCATTACTGAGCACCAGCTGCATTTGCTCCTGGAGCCTCAGCCTCTTTCTTTCCCAGGGTCTTTCCTGGAGAGTAAAAATTGCTGATGAACCTGTGGACAGCTGGACACCGAAAAGGAGCTAAAGGTAATGCATGCAGGACTTACAAGTCCGAGGACTTGTTCCTTATCTTTCAAGGTGCTCCATGGCCATGCACGGCAACCCAGCACCTGCCTGTCTGGGAGTGGGCAGGATAACGGGTCCGTGGCTCCGAGTGGGCCAGAGCGGAGCAGGTGGGAACGGCTCTGCCTGGCTATGAGGGACAGGGATGCTCCTGCCTGTTTCTGTTTGGGAAAGAAACCAGCTTTATGCTTTGCAAGATCACAATGCAGTCTTACAGGGACAGCACCCTTTCTTGGGTTGCTGTACTGGTTTCACCTCTGCTGAGTCATATAGGGTCAATACGCACTTGTCCCATGATCTTGCCTTTGTGTTGTGCCTAACGTGAAGGTAAGAGATTTTTTTCTTCTCAATAGATCCATCGAATCACTTTATACCACCTATTTTCTTGTAGGAGGAGGCTTTGATGTCTAACACAGCTTCTGGTTCAGAAAATCCCCAGATACTGATTGCCAGCAGCAGAGAGGGTATCACGGGTGACTGTAATCCCGGCTTCTTCTGGGTTTTGTACTTTTTCTTTAGATGTTTGCATAGGTAAATGAGGTTCTGGAGTGGACACTCTTAGGTCATCTCAGTGGTTATCTACCACCTGTGCAAGTGCCAGCATGTGCACTAAGCTCAGGCAAGGAGGAGTCGGCAGAGGGGAAGGCATTTGCATCTTTCATTAGTGCATCCATCACTCGTACCTTCAGCAACTTTTCTTTGTCTAATTGGATACAAGCAGGTAAAGAGCTCAATAATTCTCTTTTTCACTCATGCCAGCAACTGGCAAATTGCAGGAAAGATTAGTCTGTAGCCAGATGTTAGCCAGGAAATAAATTTGCCCTTGAGCAAGGGGACTTCTAGCCATTATGTTCAACACTGAACATGCATCAAAATGATGCATGAAATAATATCATTAGGTCTTTTTCTGGCAATTTTCTCAGAAAAAGTCAAGGGAGGTGTTGACCCAGAGCTCAAATATCCCAGGGCTTTTTATTACAAATAACAAGACTTGCAAATTTCCACATGAACCTTGTGAAATTAGCTGTCTCGGGGCCAACTGATTCAGGGCTTCATCCTCCATCTGTTGACGAATTTCAAAGGGATGTAGATGCCTAAAGAAGCAGATATATGATGAAGTTTCCATAACCTCAGAAGCCTCTGCAACCCAGAAAACTGCCTAGCAGAGTTTGGTAGCAACAGAACTTCCTGGGTGATGGAAGTGGGTTTTTTACTATTTTCTGAGCTCCAAGAGCTTGTGTTAGAGTATCTGCTCTGCACCACAGAAAATACCTGCCTTGCAGACGTAACACTTGCTCTCACCAAGATGACCCAAAGTGGAAGCTGCAGTTCATTCTGGGTGATGAGAGCTCTCCAAAAGCTTGTGGTTCAGCAAGGTAATGAGTTACAGCACTCTGGGTTGCTCAGGCCTGGAGGGATGGGCATTACAGTAATGCTGCACCTTCCTGCAGCTGATCCACAGATCGGACTAAGCACAGTGCTGACCTATAGGGATGCTGGTGAAAAGAGGAATATCATGGCTAGTCCCTCTTAAACCTGCCATCTTCTCCCAAGATTTACAGAAATGGCTGTGCAATTAGAGACCCTGCATCTAATGCAAAATGAAGTGAAATGGAGGATGGAAGTGGTTAAAGACTGGAGCAGGGGCCCAGAGGAGCTGTAATATGCCCCCCATCCTTGGGGATACTTCAACACTGACTGGGCTAGACCCTGAGCAACCTACACGTAACTTTGAGGATGACCGTGCCCTGAGTGGAGGGTCAGTTGCTACCAGGCAACCTCCAGAGGTCCCTTCCAACACAAATTATTCTGTGATTTTATGAAAAGCAAAAAGCAAGCCATTCAGCAAGGTGTCCTGCTACAGCACTAGAGGCAGAAGTCTTGCTGCATTTTTCCTAAGGTTACCAACCTGCTTCTGTGGAGTTGGGGAAAAAGACCTAGAAAAGCACCATGAAAAACAAGAGGCATGCACAGAAGTCCTGCTGTTGCCTGCTAGAGGAGGATCAAGCTGATCAAGGCACCAGCCTTGGAGTCCAGCTCAGAAAATCATTCCTTTCCTGCTCATTCCACAGGGAAAAAGGACCGTTCGTGTACCTCAAACCTGCACATCCCTCTGAACCGCAATGTTGGCTCTCCTGTCTCCATTCTCATTTTCCCTTTGATTGTTTAAATCCCTGTTAATTGCAGAGACATCTGCTTTCTGCAGAGGATGAACAAACAAGTTTCAAAGCCAGCTTGCTTGGTGCCAGCAGCAGCTGCTGGTCAAACAAGAGATCCCAAGTTCATCCCTCTGTGCTTCTCTATTGGAGAAATATTATTACACATTCCCTCCTTACCAAGCACTGGATGCTGATGCCAAAGCAACTGTTTGATCCTGGGTATGAATGTCAATCTCTAAACATGAACTTCTTCAACACCTCAAGAACCAGTGCTCTGGCTTTCTTAGGTGGTGCATCACATCCCCCAGTACCGAGGCAGCGACCAGGGAACTCAGCCAGACTTCAGGTCTTGTTGGAATGTCCTGCCCAAGCCCCATCCACCAAAAGAGGCAGTGGCCAAACCCCAAACTTTTCTTTCTTTGCTAGCAGAGGCTACTGGAGTGTTGTAAAGAAAAGCTTTCTGTTACACATCAATTTCTGAAAACAAAACAAAACAAAACAAAACACTTTTAAGGGAATTTCAAACACTGTCCAAACTGTTTATTTTTTGAGTTTTATCAGTCTTTTTTATTCCAGTTTGCTGTCTTGTAACAAACCAACATTTTTTGCCTATACGCATCTTACTTTCAAGCAGAAAATAGGATTTTTCACAATTTTGTGCAATAATCATGGTAAGATCGATGTAAAAACAAGGTGGCAGATGTGATGAGTGCAGCAATGAGGTCTGTTTTGAACCCTGAAAAATGGGAAGAGAGTTAGCATTTCATATTTCTTGACTGAAATGTTTTTTTGATATTTATCAGGCAAGTGCAGGCAGGTGGATCCAGAGAAGCCTGCGCATCATGTGAAATGCTGAAGGTGAAAATTAAGGCTGCTCATTTTTTGTTTCTTCTTCTGGGTGGTGTGCACCGTAATGCAGATGGGCTATGAGTGCCGCTGGGTCAGGGGTGGGCTCAGACCGTGGCCCTGGGGACAGACTGGCTCCTCTAGAAACAGAACCAGTTGAAGGAAAGCGTCAACAAGAACTTTCCCAGCAGGGTCAGTTAATTTTTAGTAAATACTCCCAGGAAGCTTACCTGAAACTACACAGTGGCTCTGGTCTGAGTGGCTCCAGGTGGCTCGCAGGCTGTTGCCAGTCCTGTTTCATCGCTAACAGCCCCCTTGTCCCAGCACCTAGACCACCCCTTGGGTTGACTCACTTAGGATCTCCTGCTACTCTGCCTAACAGTCTGCACCAGGTCTGCTCGCACGTATCCAAGGCAGAAACTTGCTCTCCTCCCCTGCCTGGTGTCCAGCTCAGAGGACCCCAGTGTGGGACAGAGTGGTTCCCAAGAGACATGTTCTTGTACAGGCATTTGATGTGTGTCACAGCTCAAGACATGGTAGCCCTGGTAAGGCAAAGACAAGGCTCAGCGTAGGCAGCCTGCCTGCAGAGCTTTGGCCAGAGCTCAGCCCTCCTCACCCCAGTGCCAGTCTCTCCTCAACCACCTACCGGAGAAACAGGTCTCTCATCCCCAGAGCTATGTGGGCCATATCCATCCTTCTCCCACCCTGTGCTGCTTGGCCTTCAGCTCCTCTGGACTGAGCTTCCCAACAGCCTTTATTGTAAGAAAAGATCCTTCCCATAGTCTGACACGCTTTGTTGCGCTGCTGGAGATCGCTCTTTCCCAGCTGTGGTTCCCTTTCTACCTAGAAGAAGATGCGAAACTCCATTCCCAGGAGCTGGGGACAGCCTGCAATGTATTTATACTGCTGGCTCTTCCTTCACACCATGACCTAATGAGTCCTCTTGCAGCACTACCATGCTGTATTTACATCACAAATTGATTAGGCTCAGGAATTCTCCTTGGGGGCTTACTAGTGCTTCTTGAAATTAGTCGCTCTGAAGAAACTATGAGAGAAAGGATGGATCTGGGAATGTTGTGGACAGGCTGCAAAATAACAGCTGTTGTAATAATAATATATATTAATAATACAATAAAATAATAATGGGCTGTTTATAAAGAGCCATAAACACAATCCCAACCCTATGCCACCAGACCAATGGTACCATGTGGTTGCTGGGTGTCGAAAGTGACCAGAATCTTGATAATCCCGTTCCACTCCCCCTGAGGATCATGACTTTCTCAAGTTCCCACATTTGAAGTGCTTCTCTGAAATACTTTCCCTGCTCAGCCTTCCTCTCTGCTCTCCACACTGCTTTCTGTTATCTTCATCTGGAGGGACTTTTTGCAATGAAGCAAAGGTTAAGGCTCTCTCTTTCCACCCTCCAGGTAGCGATGGCAGACAGAACAGGGAGGTAGTGCAGGTGAAGGTCTCTGTTGTGGGTGAGGGTCTCATATAAAGAGCTCTGTCCCATGTTAGCTATGACAAGAACTGAATTTGGCCCAGATTTGGCACACCTTGGGCTAAGGCTGTGCTTTCCAATGGTTCCTGCCATGCTGCAATGGGATCACGCACCACAGATTTGCATCCAGCAATTACATCCTACTGCACGCTGAAACTATTCAGACAGATGATATTTGAGTATTAGCAGCTTTCCTACTTCTGTCTCTGCTGTAATTGCTGCTAAGTCTTCCTGATAGTGTTTTAAATGAGGAAGAGATCAAATATGTACAAATGCTTATGATGGCTTGTAAAAAACCAAGCCCTTTGAAAGCGTTAGCCTTCAGCACCGAGTGGGGTTCAGCTGATGTGGAACTGTGCTATTGGCAAGCACTTTCGCTTATTTTTTGTGGCCTTTTTGGAGGGGAGTAGGAAAGAAGGGGGAAGGGGTTAAGCATTATTGGAAAGAACTTTTAATCCACAGCCATAACTGGTCTGAGCCATGGGCCCTGCTGAGGCTGTTCTGGCCAGTTTCTTAGGTCAGCAGTGCCTGTTGCCCAGATTTTTGGCTCACCCAAGTTACCTGTTTTCAGTGTTAAGTAGTAAGTTATCTGGCCTTATGTGCTGCAACAATCTTGAATATAGCTTAAAATACTCCTATAACTATAAAAACCAAAACAAAACCAAAAAACAAAGCCAAAACCTAGATAAAATTAAAAGTTTCATTAACTTCCCTTCTTCAAAGAACAGGGGAGACCAGACCCTTTGGGACAGTCTCTGTCCAGCTATGGTACCTCAAGGCATGAGCACAAGAAACCTACAGGTAGACCATCTGTCTTCATCGTGTTAAATGCGGCTTAAGACAAAGCTTTGTAAGCCCTTGAGATGCCAGTGTCCCTGGCTGTGGCACAGGTCAGAGCCTATCAGGCTGATTTTAATCTTAAGAAACTAAATATTCCAGAGAATAAAAGGACCCCCAGTTCCTCTCCTGGAGCTCCTCCTATTTCTGAGTATCAAGAAGAAAAAGACTAACAGCAGGGACTGTAATTAGAAAGGAGCATTACAAGAACAGGAGTGAAAATTGCTCTGTCAACCTCAGTTCTGTTTAGGCTGCATCTGCTTTCGCCATAATGTGCTTTGTCAGAAATACTACACTGGGCTTAGAGTGGCTGCAGGGTCTAATGCTGATAGCAGCACCAATGCCTTCCCCTGGAGCCACACTGAAATCCGAGGTTTCAGTGTTATCTGTAATAGGAAAACTAGCTTCCATTATCTGGGAACTGTCCTGCAAAGGAGCAAGCCCCAGCACCATCAGGGAAACTGAAAGACACTCAATTCTAGTTTTTTGTTTTTGTTTTTTTTTAATGAAATGGTAGTGTTCCTTTTCTGTGTGCTTGGGATGGTTAAACAGGGCACTTTTTAAAAGCGCCACTCTGTCCATTTTCAAAAAAGCATACAGTGAAATTCACTTTTTCCTTCTTCTTTTTCTCTGACAGAGGAATGAAAAAAAATTTCATGCTTTTCTGCCTAGCCTTGGGAATTTTCCGAGGAAAATCTGGATAGCTTGAGCCACAGCATTGTGTCCTAATGAGACATCGAGTAGGACGTGGCCATGCCACGCTGCCCGTGGCCACCAGTTATGTGGCATTTCTATGGATGTTACTCTCGCTGCAAAGACCAGGTGTGAATCACTGACTTACAACCAGGCACACAAGCTCATTCTCTAGCCACTACAATTTTTTTCCTCACTTTGCAGATGTCTTATGGCTGGTCATTTCCTTCTGCATCTTTCAGATATTTGGGAAGATTTCCTGAAAGCTGTGCTGGCTGACTGAACCCTGGCAGCAATGGGTGGGAGCAGTGGTCCAGGCAGCCTGCTGCTTTAGGCTTGAATTATTTTACAAAAATCTTTGTATCTGCTGCTGCTGCAGCGGATATCATTGTTTACAAGGCTTTGTTCCTTCCTTACTCACAGATATATTTCATTTAATGAAGACAATCACTGTCTTTATATCATAACATTGTAATACCAAGTTTATTTTGTGATGCTCTGTCTGTGATTGCTTTTTGGACCCACTGAGAGTGTCTTTGTTGTTTTATGGATTATATATCTTGGGTGTATTTCTCCATATTTTCATTACTGTTTCTGTTGCATTCATAGAGCAAGGCTTCTTCCTTCAACGCTCCAAGAACATCTTTACATTCCCATGGGTGGTACTTAATGAAATACTTTTAGCTTAATTTAGTGCCAACAGTATTTGTCTTAAGGTTTTGAAGGTAGGAAGATCAAATCCAGAAGGAGTTCTATTTTTATTAAAAAATAACTCTGGTTTCTTACTCTCTGCATGTCAAATGGATCACAACAGTAGCACTTAATTATCCTTATCTACCCCTCTACTCTCTTCTTAGCATTTTTTTAATTGCTCATGTTCAAGATGCAAAACTTCAACTCAAGCAGGTGCTTGATCTTTCAACCTTTGCTTATATGAGAAGCTGGAATTGGTGTCACTGGGGCTTGTTGGTTCATCTGACAGTGGGTTTCACTTTCTGCACATCTCATCAGCTCCCTGATGGTGCAGGGGTAGCGCTGGGGGTTTGCACCTGCTGCGCTTCACTGCTGATCTGCAGAGTAATACCCGAGGAGCACGACTTTTAGCCGGCTGAAAGCCTTTGGGTTTCAGTGACAGCGAAGGGCTGTGGCACGCAAGTGCTGGGAGAGGGCGACCCTTTCTGTCCCTTCACTCAAGGATACTCATTCCTCCTGGATGGTCCGTGGTCAGAGCAGCAGGTGAAGTTTCCACCTGCACCCCCCACAGCACATCACCCTGCCTTCAGAGGAGGCAGTTTTTCAGCTGAGTCCGTGTTTTGTCTCCTTCTGAGGTTTCACTTCTGTAGTTACAGCCTTGTACATCCTTGCAAGGAGAATAATACATAACCACAGGTACTTATTGACTGGGGCACTATTGAGTTACAAATAGACTCGCCTGTGCCTCGGACGGCAGTAGGGGTATGAATTATTGATAAGGGCTGTGGTGTAATGAAGCAGGGTGGAGATGGCCCCTCCGACTTGCACACCAGCTTTCCTGCTGCAGCTAGAACACATCAAAAGGATGCTCAGGGAAGCTGCTGCTCACATACCAGAGCCAGTGGCCGCGATCCGTCTGCAGAGGCAGAAGCGACGCGGGGCTTAATTACCAGACACACAGCCCCAGAGTCATTAAAGTGGGATGAGGTTAATCTCCTGGTTCCTCTGAGCTGAACACGGCCTGCCAGAGTCTCGCCCGGATCTCTGCACTTTTCCAGTGAAAGCAGAAATTTTCATGAAATGCCAGGGCTGGTGATGGGAAATGAACTTTGCCTCCAAGTTCTCCCTCAACAGCAATCAGGGCTTAAAAGGATTATTGACCTGAAGGAAGGAGAGATGATTAGTGAGTGATCAGGAAAATCAATGAGCCACAAATCATTTCAGACCCAGCGATCTCTGCAGACGACTCATGTGCCAGATTTGACACCCCAGAAGGAGAAGGACCCCTTTTCTGGATGTGTCCCTGAAGATTTCCACATCTGCAACACAGTGCTATGAGGGCTAATGATGAGCACCTTGATTTATTGGATATGCTTCCATAAGTACCCAAAACTTAGATGGAGTGAGGGTTAAAGAATAAGTCCTCCATGAAAAGGCTGTTTTGCAAAGCATTGGTCATGAACTCCAGACCCAGCCCTTTGCTTTTTCTCCTGTCTTGACTGTAAGGTCCATAAATTATCCAGTTGTTTGGGTGTCTGAGCCAGTGGGCATTCAAACTTTGCCTGGCTTTGCAGGAATATTTTGCAACCTTGTGATAAAAAACCCCCACCAGTTCCCTTCCCTTTAGAGCTGGTGTAATGCTTTGCAGGGTAGAGCATAACCAACTGTTTTGCACCAACTGTTTTCAGCTCATGGCTGTGTCCAAATGTCAAGATGCAGAAAGATATTCTCATGGCATATACAGAAATACTTAAATAAATGAAGTGTTTTCATTACAGCAAGAAGCAGCTTGTGCGATTCCTGAAATACTGTCATTTCATTTTCCAGAGACCAAGAAATAACAGGAAAAAATTCAGCTTCTGCTTCTAATCCAGTCAAAATTCTTGTAGCTTGTTTCCATAGGGAAGATTCAGTTGAAATTTGCCCTCTTGGATTGTTTGGGTTTTTTTGTTGTTTTTTTTTTTATCGCCTCCCTTCCACTGATGGCAACTTTCTTTGCTCAGTACGTCTCAAAGAACCTTGATGCCTTTGGAAGATTTTAAAGTGAAGAGGTAGGGTTAATTCCACCTAAATTTAAATATGTTTTGATATAAAATGTAATCTCCTATCATCAGCAGCTCTCATAAATGCTACTTTGCTAAAATGCCCAGTTTCCAAGCTGTGCCTTGATATACAGTTTATCCATTCACCATTCATTTTTGATTGGTAGTAAAGGCTTTTATTAAGGATGACAGAAATGTTTTATCCACCATCATAAACACGGTTTTATTAAAAAGAAAAAAAAAAAAAACCACCAAAAACCTGAAAGGGTAGGAATGAGAAAAATGCAGGTCCCTGGTCCTCTTTTCATAACTTATTGGGAAAGACTTTATAGCTGAATCAGCTGCTGAGTTGCCATGTTTTTATCTAGGAGGATGCAAATTTAAGTGTTTCTGGGCTGTAACTGTGATACGTGCAGGCTCTGGGGTACCCACAATTACTGTCTGAAGGCTTAGTACTCTGGGAGACAAATAGGCAGTTTATTGCGTTCGTCCTACCAGCCTGGATATTTACAGGGAATGCAAGAGCAGTCCTGCTGCCTTTTACCCCAGCCTTCTTTGTAATGCGCAACATTTATCTTTTTTGATTTCTCTCTCTCAACAAAAATGGGTATTTCATTTTTTTTAAGCTCTACTGTCAGGGAGCTCTTTCAGGACTTAAAATTAAGTGAGGTCTTGCAGCAAGAGGTCCCGGCCCCTTGGATTATCGTGGACCCTTCCAAGAAGCCAAGGGACAGGGAAGTATAACACTTACTTCAGGACCAGTCACAGCCAGTGAAACCTCCAGATTCTCCTGAGCTTTTTTCAGCTTTTTTTATCGAGTAGTATCCACCAGAGGAATCTGGCTCTTCACTGGATGAGGTTGGACCTGCTCATGTCTCATTGTAAACCTTAACACTGTCCACTGCCCCTCAGTGTCAGGTCCTTGGCCAGCTCATTGAAGTCTGCTACGACTCCTAACAATGCTCAGGAGACCCTGGAGAACCTTAGAGACCTGCCTACCACGGCAATGTTCATACAAACATCTCAGCATCCCAACAGCCACGACAACGCCCATCATTTGCAATGCAACGGCCAAGCCTTCACCCTACAGCCACTCACCTTCCCAAAACAACCCCTCCCTGGGGTCTCCTCCCATATGAAGGAAGGGAGCTGAACAGTTTATTTGATGACTGCAGGTATCTGGACTGAAACCTATCCAGTGCTTTAGCACGGGCTCCTGCCCATCTGTCAGGGAGTCGGCGCGGTGAATTTTGACATTGTGCTGTGCTCTACCTTGCATATTGATCCAGACCTGGCACATCTCTCGATCTGGTGGGGAAATAAATGTGTGGCAGCTCCTGCACTGCTAAGTACTGAGTTTGGTAGAGTGCCACCGGGCGTCTGGAGACCCTGCAAGCCTCCAGTGAAGAGAAACATAATGTTTCTTGAGAGGTGGATTCATCAGCAAAAGAGAATGGTGATGTTTATTGACATAAATCG
Organism: Falco cherrug; assembly: GCF_023634085.1. Lineage (NCBI taxonomy): Eukaryota > Metazoa > Chordata > Aves > Falconiformes > Falconidae > Falco > Falco cherrug. The sequence continues at coordinate 93,998,300 of NC_073697.1, forward strand.
AATAAATAAACAAGACAATAAATTTGGAATTGCTGCTGAAATTACTTGGAAGTGCTGTATATTGAATTTTACCTATTTTTATTGTTTGTGAAATGAGCTGCTGTTTTATTTATCATCACCTTTTTGATATACTGATTGTGTATGATTTCATCATATATCCTGGGGGCGGGGGAGACAAAAAAACCGTTTACTAACGACTAACAGGCCTTAAAAACACAGATGAACTAAACTAAACTCCTAGAGATAAAAATGAAATTATTTGAACCCAGTGTGACAAAGTGAAGTGGAGGTCATCCTGGGAAACAGTTCTAGTTCTTGAAAGATGAAATGCTTCAGTAACTTCCACAGGGCAACTTTCCCCCTGACTTTCTGAGCGCAGTATGTTAAGAACTAGGAAATATAACTGTAATAAATCTTCTGGACTCCTCGTTCTCTAGCGGACTCCTCATGTAATGGGAGAAGTGGTCCAGGAAGGCGACCATCTGGAGTTTCTTCTCAATATATTTGATTTTTCAGAACCAAGACTTGATTAAATCCTGCCCAGAGATTTTGGCTTTTCATGTGAATTTTGAACGATTCTTTAGTTTTACCCCGTTTGTAATAATTCAGATTTCCCCACCCCGCCTCCTTATAATCCCAGGGAGCTTGGAGCTGGTTTACCTGAGCTATCAGTCAGTGAGTTTTCTTTGGCTTAGTATCCTTATCCACTTGTAACCAAGAGGATTTGTGGGAAGAATTGTAAATGTTTGGTGTTGGCAACACGTTACTTTTCTCACATTTTTTGACAGAAAGTTTCCACGAGGGGCACAGGCAGTACTGCAGTACTGTGGGACCAAGCCAGCCCCGATTCCTTAGGGCTTAAAATCGACATTCCTGTAAAAGCAGCCTGGCTATGGCGCTTTTTTTTTTTTTTTTTTTTTTTTTTTTTTTTTTTTTCATTTCCCTTTTCTCAGCAACACCCTCAGCCACCTGCCTGGGGCAGGACAGTTCAGTCTGATTTATGGGGCACCCTCCCACCAGAGCAGATGAAGGATGTCCCTGCCCCAGCTTCCCAGGACACAGCAGGGAAAAATGGGAATTCTGCTGAGCAGGGAGAAAAAAACGGTCCAGAGCCACAGAACTGAGGGGAAAAGGCTGTTTTGGCAAGACCAGGTTGCATGCATGGAGGGATGATCAGGTTGAGCATGTGAGACATCTTGGTTCACGAGGCATGAGGGCTGTGCTGGAGACCCTTGACTTCAGTGCTGTGGGTACTTCCATAAAGACACTTCTGAATCGCCCCAAACCTTCGATATGGGAATATCTGAGAGGAAGGATGAGAGGACACGCTGGAGAGCCCTTTGGGCAAGACAAGCTCCCAAAGGAAAATGGGCTGGGCTGGCTGTGATCTGCAGGTGGGCTCTTTGTCATGGGAAGGGGGAGCTAACGCCGGGACCTGTCAGAAGGCATCCTCAGCAGGAACAAGGCACTCTCCTGTGCTTTCAAGCAGTCATGCCTGAAAAGATTCAGGCTAAAAAAAAAAAAAAAAAAGCACTCGATGTTCAGCTGCCAGTTGGGCCCTGAGGTTTCCCTGAAATCAGGTCATTGTTCTTCCTGCTTTTCCTAAATGCAGCGGTGCCTGTCCCAGCAGAAGCGTGCGCGCTAATCGTGCAAGGGTGCAATAGCTCTGGCCTCCCCTTGGGGAGCTCTGTGGCTCCCACACCTCTGTTCCACCCCCTGTGGGGAAATATATTGAGGAATTAAATATTATTTGGAAAGCAGATCAGAGGAATATGTTTCTTATTCCCTGGGCACCGTGGCAGTCACATAAGTGACATTAGCTTTCCTGCCCACAGGCCCTTGCCAAGTGCTTGCCTGTCCCGCTGCTCCAGCATATTTTAAACTCTTTTCAGTTTTATGGTTTCCTTTTTATTTATATCTCCCTGTGATACTCCTGTCCTTCTTCCCTAGCATCTGCAGTCATGCAAAAAAGCTGGAGAACACTGGTTCCCAGCGGTACCTCTGAAGTTTGAGTAGCTTCTTCCCCGTCACAAGCCTGTCAATAAGGATCTTGATGGGGTCTCTACCTCCCAGTCAGGGGTGGGAGCCGATTTCCCAGGTTATCAGCATGACATGAGAACAGATTTGTTTTCAAGCCTCTTTATTAAAATTCTGCCTCACACAGCGGAGCTGAATGTTCTCTATTTCAAAAGTTACCTTGTAGTTTGTGTTTGAATAAAAAATGGTGTTAGAGACTGGAAGCCTTTTCGGTATTTTTGGTTTTCTGGCTTGAAGGAGAACATAGGGAATTTCCATTTCAAGGCTTTGCAAGACCAGAAGTGCCACAAGCATGCATATTATTGACTAAAGCAGGACTCTCTGAAAAATAAAATACTCCAAAGTACACACATCTCCCTCTGCACAGGTGAGAGAATAAACAACACAACCATTAATCATACTGCTTAATGCATTACCGGATAGCACCTGAACACCCTTGTACTGATTGTAGTGTAAAAACCCATTTAGAAGAAAAATTAATAAACCTGCGAACGTAAATTCAGATCTCCAGCACTATTTCCCAGGAGTGAGTGCTGCTTTCCCAGCAGAGGACAAGAGGCTGAGCTTCCCTGTGGGCAGAGCAGCTTCCCATGCCACGCTGGGGGCTGACAAGAGATGCTCCCACATGTTGTTTTTGAAGGGTTACAGGTAAAATGGAAAGGGCATTCAGAAACGGGGGAAAACTTCCCCCATTTGAAGGTTGCGCTCAGTTATTTAAAGCTGGTGAACTGCACAGCAGTGTATCACATGATGGGCTAATGCATTCAGTACTGATGCCGGTGAACATTTGTTTAGGTAAATATGGACTTTCTGCTCTTTTTTTTCAGTGAGAAAAGCCTCACCTTTTAGCCTCGCTTTCTGAGGAAATGAGTTTGGTGTGAGCGGGATATCTGTTCACTTCCCAGTCTTGGCTCCTTTTCCTGGTTATTGGAGAAGGCGTGAGGCAATCGAGCAAACTGACACAGATTTCGATGACAAGCAGCTCAAGGAAAACCCAGAGCAGTTTTTCCATAAGCACAGTTAAAATACAGCCCTTACCTGTTTCCACAAGGAGTGACCTGCTTAAAACACCAAGCCACAGCCTGTCTGTTGGTTCAGGCAAACAGACAAAAGAAGAAAGTGGAGGGCTGAAAATATAGGAAAATAACAGGAATCCAGGAGAATTCCAGATGGAAGAGAGGGGGGAGACGTGGGCCACCAATCTAAAGGTAATCAGATGATAAATTGTTCTAAATTGGAATGGTGGAAATAAAAAAATTAATTTTAATGCATTTTCTAAACGTGTTTGTGTTTCAGTTTGGATCTTGAAAAGCTGAGAAAAAAATGCATTAATTTGGAGACTGAAATGAGAAGAAATAAATAAATCCCAGAAGATAAAAAGCCAAAAGAAAGATTTAGGTAAAGCTCAATTTTTGAGAAATATATTTTGCAGTAGATGTGAAGTTCAAGCCTCTCTTACAGTGCAACATGTATACACAGGCCCAGACAGAGGTATTTACATCAGCAGGTTTGGAAGATTTCTGTAAAAAGCAAGTTTTGGGAATTTTCACTGTCCTGTCCACACCTGTTAGACTTCTCACATTACAGACTTCTGAATGATAGAGTTCAGTGCCAGGATGTTTCCCAGAAAATCACTTTTCTCTGAGACAATCCTAAACACATGCCAAAACCATAATTAAATTGTGTCAGTCTTTCTTGTTGGTGTTCTGAGGCTGTAAGATTTTATAATTTTATAAAGTGCTCACCCATTTAAAAACAAGTCCCTCAAAATGAAACAGTCCTACCTGTCATGTTGGGAATGGCCCTGGGTGCATACACAGGAACGGAACAGATTTCCAACATGAAAAGTCTTTTTTATATTAGTGTGAAGTTGAAGTCATTTGTCTTACACCATGCGAAGTTTATAAACAGACACAGTTGGAAGAAGCTTGACATGATGAGAAAAATATTTTAGACTGTAAAGATCAAGTTTGGGGAGATTTTAGGACCGATCATCCTGTTCCAAAATTAAAAATTCAGGGCCACTGGTATCTGTATAGACCCAACGAGGAAGCTTTCTCATCCGTGCTGCTAGTCATGCTGTCGCAATAAAACACAAAATCGTATTTCCTCTGGCTGCTCTTGCAAACCACGATGCTGGCCTGGCATATATCAGCACAGATGTTTTGGCAGGAAAAGGTGTTAATGCACTGAAATTATTGCTAATATTAAAATTAGATGTTTTCATTTCAAATTTCTACAACCGCCAGGAACAAAATCAATCCCTATTTGCCAGCTGAAGGGCAAACTTCCAAAAAAGAAGTGGCACTCATTTTCAGTTCCTACATGGGTTCTGCAGACAGCAGAGAAGGGAAGAAATGTAACCCCATTGCTCGTTACAGCTGCCTTAAGGCAACAAGTATTGGGGAGGATCTGGCAATCTGAATAGTTTTCCATAACAGATACAAAGGACATTGCTTTACAAGGCAAAATTGGACAGGCTCAGGCACAATGGCTTTGTGGCTTCCCGTTTATCTAAAGCATTTCCTACAACAGTTCCTATGGGACATGAACTCCTGAAGGTACCCTAACCAGCAGCTTGCTCTTAGGAGGAGTGGGACATCTCTTCCTTGAAGAGCTCAGTTTAGATCCTCACCTCAGGGCTTGGTGTTATGGGGCAATTACGGCTGCAAGGTGATGCGGCTGCTGCTGTCAACTGAGAAAACAAGCCCAGATGGGGGTAACTGGGACATTAACTGCCCTGGGTCATCCTCTGTGGCCACCTCCCTCCTCAGAGTTTTTAAAGCAGATGTTCCACAGAGAAGAGCTGCTGGGGATGGATGGAGATAAAATGAGTTACAGCAGGTACAGGAATATTTATGCTGAGGTCTAGGATGCTGTTCAGTAGATATGGGGACAAAATACTGCTGGGCTCAAAGGAGCATAAAGTCCTGTTTTGTTTTTCTTTTTGATATCTTTGCAGAGCTCTGGGCTGGGCTTCTCCTACAGCATGGGCTACATCACTCTACTGTCATTGAAGGCAACAGGGTTGGACACAAGAGCAGGCTGATACCCATGGGGCTGTGTATCATCCCAACAGTATTTTCTCACAGAGGCAGCTGGAAGGGATGTGCAGGGGGGAGCGCTGAGAGCTGGGGAGTCAGGCAGTGCCTGTCCACCCACTCGGGGTCTCTCCTGCTATCAAAGATACAGAATCAAGGAGCGGTACCTGGAGCTTTGCTGCTGGTGGTGGTGGTGTTACCAACTGGAACAGGAGCAGCTATTAATTCCCTATCCTGAAGACAATGCTTGGAGAGGTGGAGAGTGCAGCTGGCTCTTCCTGCCATGTGTGAGCCCTGGTAGGCTGCATTCCACAGCAGCCAGGCAGGAGGTAGCCCACCCCCATGGAAAATGCTTCCTTCATCACCCCTCTATGTTTTCTGCTTCTCAGCTGTGTTGCTTGTTGCTGTCTCTAGCCAGCTTTCTCCATCAAGGATTCCTCACCCTTCAGAGGCTGTGTGCAGCCAAGCAGGTGTGAGATGAATCTTAAAAACCTTTGCGGTAAGTTAGAGTTTCAATTTTGCAGTTACAATTAATAGAATGTGTTTTCTGAGATGATCCTATCGTTTCTTTGTGCTGGGTGGACAACAATGTGTGGCTTGAATGTGGTGGTTTAGAGATGCCCGCAGGTGATGCATATATGCTCTGGTGGATTGTGACATCAGTCAGCGTGCAATCCATGCCCAACAAAATTATCAAAGCCAGAACCCTGCGGGTCTTGGGTTTTTGTCCCTTAACCAGAGCTTATGTAGATTTGAAGATGCCTGACTCAGACCTCTGCTTAATGCTGCAGTGTTCTGTGGGTTGGTAGCAAAGGAGGAGCCTCCTGTGCTTTAGATTTACTGCCTATTAAGATCACACAACACTTGTATCAGCAGCAGGAAAACAAAGGACTAAGTGGTGAAACAGGGTTAAACACTTGACACATTTTCATGAGGAATTGCAGCTTTAAGTAAGTTGGAAGACAACCACTACAACCAATGCAATTCAAAGAGAAGAAAGTGGCATGTGGCTGGAGCAGAGACCTCAGTGACCCAGAACAAGCTCAGACAAAATTCTCTGTCCAGAGAGAGACCTCCTGCCTAGCTGTTTGTCTTCATGACACTGGGAATAGAGGAGATTTGCAGCCAGTTTTCCAAAGGAGTTGTCCCATCGTTTCCAGAGTGCAACTGGAACCATTTGAGGAGCTTGAACAAGAAAAGAAACTAAGCAAGAGGAGCAGGTCTTGACCCTGAGGCTTTGGTCTTCTCAGAGAGGAGATTACACCATGAAAAGGCAGGACTTGTGCTGGCAGGAATCTGTGCCCAGCCATGCAACCAAAAGAGACAGGGCTGCAGGCTGCTGTAACTTGGTACCCACCAGTTTCTATGTCTCTGTGCCAGATAGTATGGTTATGTCTTCCAGCCCCTTCCTCACTGGTACCTGATAACCACCACAACACACCGTGGCCATGAAAGCATCATGCTCCCTCTTCACAAGGTCTTAGAAGAGTACAGAGGGGCAACGTTCAAGTTCAGGTTGGTCAGGGCTCTGATCTAGTTGAAGATGTCCCATGGTGGGGGGGTGGACTAGATGACCTTTAAAGGTCCCTTCCAACACAAACTAGTCTATGATTTTTGTGTCCCCTCTGCCTGCACTCTCACCCTCCTCTGCCACATGTACTGCTTTGACCATTGCAGCTCCGCTGCTTGGAGGTTTCTGATCTCTGTGATTTTGGTCTTTTAAACAGCAGCAGTTTGTCCTTTACAGCAGCATAGACAATCGTTCCATAGCTTCTTCTGTCTTAAGTCCAGGTTGGAATTATTTCAATTTTATATAAAAATGTCACAAAGCTCAGGCCAATGTGGGAAAACTGATCCTTGTGATGACAATTAAACAGTCATGATGTGCTTTTGCCAGTTGGAAATGTCATCTTCCCTCTACTTAGCGTTCTTGTATACACACTCGTAGGGCTGTCCTGCACATGCCATGCAGACTGCTGCTCCCTTTTTTTGGTGACTTCCCAAAACCCATGTTCCAGCTCACTGTCTTGCCTTGTTAAGAACCTGTGCGCTCCCATCTCCGACTGGACAACACCTCCAACACCTCCAAGCCTTGCTTAGGCTGGACCGATAAGCTTCTGGGCTCCTGCCTCTCCTTTTCCAAGCTGCAACCTTGCAATATAAAGATCGGGAAGCTCTTAATCATCCACGGTTTTGTCTTTTCAGAACCATCCTTTCCATCATCCTGTTGCCAGGATGCAGCAGAGCTGCCAGCAGAGAAATGCCTAGAGAGAAGGCAGTTGCTTTGCCTCGATTCCAAGCAGAGGTGTGTGTCCCAGGGAGAGGATGTTGATACACATGACAATGCCCTGCACAGCAGCCCCATTCACACTTTAGCATGAAGCATTTTAATTAATTGTCAACAGTTTTTTAATATATAGATTTAGCAGCTTTGCCTGAGTAAATGCTGTTTGAGAGATTAAATTCTGTTTGGATTAACGGCCTCTGACAGCTTTTCCTCCTTTGCAAACAAAGTGGGTTTGAAGTGTAATAAAACAGAGCGTGGGATGCATTGAACATGGAGAGCTGTTCAAGCTGGCAGCCAAGTGAAACATCACCAAGCTCCATCCAGAGGAGCCCACAAACACACCTTCCAGGCGAGAGTGTTCTTATCTAACGTGGCTTCAGGTTCTCCACATGCATCAGGCTCCCATGCAGTTGATCGTGGCAATGCACAGCAGTCATGTGCATGGAGGTTTTCAATGCAGGGCCCTGCAAAGCAGGGGGCTGACACCTGCAGCATCTGCACAAGGCAGATTCTGAGCAGCTTTGGTTGAGAGGAGACTAATTAACAACATGGTCACATAAACAGGTGAGATCTCCTTACCAGGAAAGGTCAAAGAAGAAATGATGCTGATCCTAGGGCTATAAAGGACTCCAAGGAAGAGGTGGTTCTCCCCCATACATATAGCCAGCTCCCAACTGGGTCAGCATTTTAGATGGATCGTGATAATGATTAGTGAAACCTTTCTGTCGGGGCATTGTTTCTTTGTCATATGCAGGCCAAATTCCATGGTTTTGAGACCAAGGAGCAATTAGTTTAGCACCCAGATCATTTAGAGTGGAGAACAGATGAACAGACTCACCAGGAACCTTACAACCCACCATCCTGCCGTGCCATACCCTGCTCCATTGGCTAAGCCAATCCTACATGGATGGACTGTAACCATCTCACAATCTCAGTCTCCCAAGCTAAGGAGAAAGCCCTGACGAGATCTCCCTTTCCATGATACAAGCAGATGCTCTCTGGAGCTGCTGAGAAAAGCAGGAAAAATGACAACCTTTTACTTTTCTGCCCACATCCGTTTGTCTCTTCTTCCCATCCACCTGGATCTGCAGGCTGCCCCGAGACAACTGCTTTTGCATTGTGAAAACCAGGGCTTGGGGGGACAAAAAACATTACTGGAGGAATCATTGGCCAGGACATCACCTTTAGTTTGAGTTACAAGCAATTTTTTGACCAATTTGTAGCATTTCCCTTGAGACAACACTCTTTCTCTTAATAAGATGACTTTAAAGTGGCAGTAGAAATAGAGGAGGGAGAGAATTTTTTTTTTTTTAATTTTGTGTTTGGTGTTTAAGACTTTCCCTACCCCTCATAATGACCCAGTGAAAATGAAGTTGCTGTTAGTCTGTCATCATTCAGAGTCATAGGATGTCTTGAGCTTCTTCATGGGATTTGGGAGTTGCAATGCATGAAAACATCAAGAAGAAATCCAGGAGAACGAGTAGCAGCAAACTCACTTTAATTGAACGGTTACTTAGGTCACACTTTTAATGAACTTGTTGAATTTCTAATTGTTTTAAAGTATAGACTTGAGAACCCTTAAATGTGTATATGTTTTATTCATGAAAATGGAGCTTGAAGACCTTAAAGGACATGATTAGTATGACAGTTTTATGAACTTTAAATGAATGATTTTAACAAAGGATTCAAAATGTATTAGCAAGTAATTATCAAATAACTTGTTAATGATATCCAAGAGCTATATAGTTTGACAGACCGTTGCTCTGAACTCTAAGCCCTCATGTGATTATTTTGGTGCTAGGAAGGAACAAACCACAGCTTCAAAGGCAATGAAAATTTTCATTAGAAATAACATTCAATAACTAACAATAATCAGGATAAATGGCACTGTCAATGATGTTTCAACCAAAAGGAATTTTTGAAGTTAAAAGTGTAGCAAAAATCATTTGAAGCAAAAGTTGCTTTCCCAAATCACATTATTTCATAGCAAAATCATTTCCTTTGACACACACAGACCTTCTCCGTCTGTCTGAACATGGATTGCCCTTTAATATGGAACGGGATGGAATGATTAGAGATAAGGTATACATTTTCAACAGTAACTCAATGAAGCATGTGGTGGATCAATGGGAGTCTTTAAACTTAAATTGTGTGTCTCCTTTCTAAAGGTCTGCTTTAAATCAACCCCAAGTTGAGATACAAAACATAGGGTGGAAACCACACTAAAAGCTGGTATAAAACTGAAATTGCTATCCTTCAGGAAATTTCAACATTCCAAAATCCTATTTTACCCCAAGTTGAGTTACAAAGCAGGTTAGAAAAATTCCCTTCCTAAACACTTCGTTTTAGCTGTATTTCTAAAACTTACTTTATATTTATCTATCTATATCTATATCCCAGCGCTCTTATCCATAGGCAGATTGTCCTTGTCCTATATTACCTATGCTGTTAGCATTAGGTTGACAAGAGTGCTTCCAGGAACAGCTCTCTTCCAAATCATTCTGTTTTCCTTCACCGTGGACGTTGCCCATCTTCCTTCAGGATAATCCATGTTTCTCCACACAGTGCTGCTGTGTCTAGCCCGACATTGCCTCTCAGAGCCAGGAGAGACCAGGAAGGAGAAGGAATTTCCAAAGGACCGAGAGGAAGAAGCAGCAGTGCCTGGTATTTCTGAAGCGTGTCCCCTTGCTTCTGGGAGGGGTTGCTGGTGCAGATGTGGTGCGTTGCAAACATACAGACACTGTGGTTAAGGCAGTTAGTGCCCTGGGAGCCACAGGCTGTGGGGAACGTGCAAATCCACCGATCTGAGTCTGCAGGGTAGGCCCCATGTGCCCGAGGAGCTCTGCAGCCACTCCTCGATGTGCTGGTGTCACCCTCACATTTTGTTATCCAAGGGGTCCTGGTCCCCCACTGCCCTGGGAAATGGAGAACTGGATGTGTGCAGCAGCTTGGTTTATACTGGCCAAATAATAAGGGCTGCAAATAAGAAATAGATATGGCTAAAGCCAGTATAAATAGTCTTTTTTTTTTTTTTTTCCCCCACTACGTTCTTGGTTAAATGTACTCAACAACACAGCAGAGCCCAAAGGGAGATTCTGATTGCTGGTAAAGATTTGTACGATTTAGGAAGTCAAGAGCCTTTTGTGTATCAAGCAATTATCTGAATACAAGGATCTGTTTTAATTATTTGCTTATTTTTCTGGGAGTGCCAAACAAACGTTCTTGCTGTAATGAAGGCAATGAACCAATGTGACTCCTCTGAACCTGAAGGCGTTTAATCTACAAAGCTCCAAACGGAGCCTCAGTCTGCCTTTATTTGGAGTCGTGAACATGTGAAATAGAAGCTCTCTGCTTTGAATTACAAAGGTGGATGTGCCACATCTTACTTCTGCAGGAGACAGTTTGCTTCCACTCCCAGTAATATCTCTGGGGAGGCATCCTTAATTCTTCCACCTAGGGAAGCAGTTTTCTTATCACGGAACTACATCGAATTATTCTGGCACAATTTACCAGTGGTAGACCATGATGTATGTAATTTCATTTGCCATTCACTTAACTGGTTTTGGTATTTTTCATTCAACCTTTACCGTACAGCTTTTATTAACACTCAGGTCACAATAACAAGCCAGAGGCACCTTTTTTTTTTTTTTTTTTTCTGTTTCATCTGTAGGTACTACACTTGTTACTCTGCTGTCATGCCCAGTCACCCTGAATCTGATAAATCTACTGAATGCATTTGCCACAAGAAGCATGGCTGGGCATGCTAAGTCCTTCCAAATTCTGGATGGAGGTTACTGAGTCCCCGTCTCTGGAGTTTATCATTGCAGCTGTTCTGAGATTCGCTCCCACTTTAATTGTGACCTCTTCTCACACCCAAGACTCTGTTCCCTTTGGCCAACCCATGGTGAGTAATTACTACATCATTTGAGCACCAAGTACTTGTTTCATTTTGCATGCTGCCTGAACTTGCCCTTACTCTCATCTCTACCTCTCTGTTATCACAGCTACAGATCTTTCCCTGTTCTCATTTTAGTTGAATGGCAGGAGACACTTTACCTCTTTGCCCTAAGTACCCTATGTAAAGTCCAACCCTGAGTGACACTTGGTGATTTCCATCGTAATCCTGCATTTCCTGATGCCAAGAAATCATTCCCCATTCCTCAAAACCCACTTCAATATACTTCACTTTGCTGGACTATTAATTACTGATTAATTGGATGTTGCATTCAATAAACATGCCATAGCATCTCACGATCTAAGATTTAGCTCTTTAATAAGCACATCCAGGAGTCTAAACTCTGCTGTTATTAAACCCTTCAGAGCCATAGTAAATTATAACTTCAGCTTTTCTTTCTCAAAGGTATCCTTTAATGCTGGAAATTTTAGACAGGAAAAAAAGAAAAACAAAACCCCACATAAAAACAACTGTGAACAAATTGGTCATGAATATGGGTAGTTTAGCAAAGAAAAAGTTCCTAACCAGAAGAGTAATGGCAGCTTCCTAAAAGCCAGGGACTAGGCTCAGGGACTGAGAAACCCTTCCAATCCCTTTGATCTCTTAAGAAATTTGGTATTAACAGGGTGATATGAAGAGTATTACCAAAGAAATGTTACCACATTCACAGGGAACTTGGAGGACCTTCAATCAAGGTGTGACTTGGCCAAAGCATTCATGTTTCTGTTCTGGATGTCATGATCTCACTGTGGTTTGCTGTCCCACGTTCAGCTGTGAGGAACAACACCACCATAAGTCAAGTGATGGTGAAGGATTAATATCTATAAGACAATGCCATGTGGTGGATATAGATATACTGAGAAAAGCATGGGAGCTCCAAAAGTTGTGTAGTCTGTCAAATCAGCTTCCCCTTGCAACCACAGGCAAAGCAGCAGCAGGAGGAAGGAGCCTGTGTGGAGACCATGCAACAAACTCCATGGGTGCTCTGCACAGTGAGAAAGTCTAAAATCAGTTTTGGTGCTGATTCCAGGAAAGCTGACATACCTGCCCAGCAGAGGAGCTACGGGCTAGTTAGTGGAGCAAGATAAAGGAAAATAAAGATCAGGCTGGCTGTTGGGAGGATTTGGGGGAAACAGGACTGCAGACAGAGAGCTCCGAGGGAGCACCTGGAGTTGTCCCTGAGATCTGTTGCTCAGGGTTCTAGCAGTACTTAGCGTGATCTCCTCGTCCAGGTACGATGTGGGGCTGTCCCTTCGTCCCTGCACCCTGCTCAAGCCCGGTGTGTGTGTTTGTAGAGGGTGGGAAGCCACATCTCCTGCTGCCTGTGAGACGGGGCAGATGTGGGAGACCTGGGAACATATGGGGAGCATCCTTCTGCCCCTTTTGCAGTGGGGCGGCGGTGGGGCAGCTTTGCTGCTGCCGGTGCTGAGCCCAGAGCATCCTCCACCAGCTGCCCACAAGGAACACCCCTGCAACCTTTGCATTTCACAGCACGGAACTCACCAAGCTTCGCGGCTCCCCTTCAGGAGGATTTAAACAAATCCTCTAGACATCCAGGCGTGATTTAAGGACCAATAGACTCTCGAACACAACAAAAACACATTACTTGGTGTGGAAATGCTGAAGTGCTATCACACTAAGAGAACCAAATTGCTATACCTGTTAGCGTACAACTGTTTCCCTCCGATAATGGGTTTTATCTTCAGCAAATTTGATAGTTTGTTATAAAAAAATGTTAAGCACAATGAAATAATAAGCAGCTGGCATGTTTTCTTGTTAAAAAAAAAGCCATTAAAGTTGTAAACATCAAAACAGCACAGAACTGCTATTGAAGGAAATGGGTGATAAACCAGTTATTTTTTTCCAATAAATATTTTGTAGGTGATATATTTGGAATGTATCAATTATTTATCTCCCTATATGGTTGAGATGTGCACTTTAATAAAATGTAGGAAGGTTTTTAATTTTTCTGAACAATAAATGCAATTGATTTTGTGACTAGCATGAAGAATAGATTGACTCTAATGTCTTTTTCTTGTAGTATTTTGTATTGTTTTATGCGGGAATCTGGAGTTTAATAGATTTTTAAAAAATATTCCACTAAAATGGTCAGAGGGAAGGATAAATCTCATTAACTCAAAAGTCTTCATTTTTCCATATGCAAATATGTAAGGATTATAATTATCTTTTCTTTCATCTGAATCACAGTGTTTGTCATGTTTATTTGTTCTGTGTTTTCATAAACATTTAGGATTATTAATAATTTAGGAAAGATGTTTAATTTCGCTGTAATGAATTTGTGCAGGCGAAATAAATATGCAGGGTAAGTAGTCAGTATGTCTAGTAGATATTAAACACTTTGCTCTTTCTGCTCATACCCACTTGAAATATGTGAACCTGACTCCAGCAAGCAAGAACCGTCTCTCACCTTAACACCTTATTTTAGTGTAAATCCAGGGCAGCTCCCATCGCCAGGGTAGTTAACTCTAATTTATATCCGTGCATTTCAGCAGCAGGCAGGGTTCCAGACACGACACGGAAATTGCTTCTTCCTTACGTTGTCCGGAGCAGCACAGCCTGTCTATGGGCTGTCATGGGGGTGGTACCCGGGCTGGCTTACCTGCCATCCCATCACCAGTCCTAGCCACCAGCAGATCACAGGAACAGGACAGGTGTATCATGAGAATTCCTTAGGGAAAAAGCTCTCATGGCATAGGGAATTCCTACCTGTTTCTAGTCTGAACTGCGTTTCCCGGGCGTTGGTGCTGAACCTGGGTCTTCATCTAGAGGCGCAGGACCTGTGCCGGCAACATGTTGCTCCAGGGAGCTTTGATTAAAGCCTGGATACATGCAATGTAAGTTTGCACATGGTCTGTCGTGACGCTTGACATTTTGAGTTTATGTTACAAAAGACGCCACACACAAATTACAGCATTAAGACGTGATTAAAATTTTAGCTCTGAAATTGCCAGCTCTGTATATTTTGAGGATTAACTTGAAATGTTGCTTGCCACTATCAATGGCAAATGACAGCTTGTCCTGAAATACCAGTCAGAAATCCCTCCTTTTTCTTTGTATATAGATTTGAGATCAGGTTTGAGCTTCAGGAGTCGGTCCTTTCTTGTTAGAGCAGCGTTTGAACATCGATGGCAGTACATGACAGCTTTTCCAAGACTCATGTCTAGCTGTTTCCCTTACTATTAAAATCAAAACTTCTGTTCATCATCCACATGCTGACTTCTGGGTGCCAAAAAGCCATGATGTGTGCTAGCAGAAATTTGACCTCATGTGGTCTTCCCTGCCATAGCCAACATTTCCAGCCGTGCTGCTCCCGACCTGCCTCCAAGTTCCTAGTGGAGTTCATGCTTGGGATGACGCTGAAGCATCTCCCCTCCACCCCAGTTCCATGACTTTCTCCAGCTGTCCCCAAGGTTTTAAAGTGCTGAGTTAAATATTCAACTTTCCTTCCCTGTAACAGTCAAGTTCTGCTTCTGTTCTTGAGCTGCATTCAGGCTACCTTCAGGGCTCAAGCCCTGCGGGATTCTCAAAAATTATTTCAATACACTTGAATCAACAAGAGGTTTCCTGCATAATTATTGAGCCTGGCTGAAGATATTTGTGACATCTAAAATTTCACAGTTTAGTACAATTCTTTATTAGCTTAAAGGTTCATGAGAATAGCTTGTTACATACTGTTCATTGCTCTCTTCTCTAAAATCTGTTATTTGCTACGGGTACGTAAACCACCGTCCCCTTCCCAAACAATTATATTACTCAACTGACGAGGAATATACTTACAAACTGACCCATGAGCAAGTCACTCTGAGTCTACAATCCCTTTAACCAAACACCCAAGGCAAAAATCTAAATGGATCAAATCATAGTTTTCTTATTTATACTAGTAAGATCCTGGATTATGTTTCTTTCTTAATGAACAAAGAATTTTCGTATGCTTCTCTTCACCGATGCAGAACGCAGGTGGGGTGCAGGCATGTCCCCATGGCACAGAGGTACTAGTGCCGCTGGGTGTTAAGGGTCTGCACCTCCTGCAGCACTTCCTGCATGGCGTTGCAGAAAGAATCTGAAACCAGGGCCACCACAGCGTCTCGATGTCCGTGAGGGTGAAGCACATCTCACCAGCCTTAGCCACACTGCCTGCGCTCACCGTCACCTCTTCAGTCAGTGGGGAGAGATGGTATCAGCCTTGGGATGGGGTGAAGGACCCTCCAGGTGGTGCCTATTTCTTCTTACTGATCATGACTTACAGGGCCTCTCTAGAAGCAGAAGGTTCCCAAAGCCTTGCTCCGTGGTGTAGGAACATCTCACACCCTTCACGCATGAGGTTTGAGCATGGCCAAGGTTGGGGCATTTGCCATCACCTGCATGAGCTGAGAGAGGAGGAGGAGGAGCAGGGACAGGCATCCACGGCATGCAGTACTGTGGAAAGACTTTTCAGGGTGAGTGGTTTGTGCCAAGCATTTTCTTTTCTTCCTGATTGACCAGGGGTTGGGTGTGTGTGTGGGGGGGGAAGCAAGGCTGTGATTCAGAGCAGATTTATGACATTTTAAAGCTGCATCAGCTGCCTGCCTGCTAGCTGTGAAGGAACGAGCTGTCAGCATGGTGAAGCTAAGATATACAGGCTTGCACTTTACCCCGACCCCATGGGATGGCACTGGCTAATGAACTGGATGATTAACATGTCCACCTGTCTCAGAACAGGGGAGGGTGGTTAATGAAGGGCAGAGCTGGGAGACAGCAGCCACAAGAGAACAAGGACAACCACATGTCGGATGGACCAGTTCAAGGTTTGTACAAGCTCTGTTCTGCCCTAGTGACTGGAGCAGAGGCAAAGAAACAGCCGAACTGGATAAAACTAGCCATTTTGAAACACACTTTTAGTAAGAACTTTGATTTTCTAATGGAAGGGAAGAAGATTTACAGGTTTTGTTTTCCCCACTTCCATGTCTTTCACTCAGCAAAGCCCCAGTGCTTCCAATCAAAATGAGATGTTTCTGTGCAAATATCTGCTTGGCTCCAGAATCTCCCTCCCAGTCTGTTCAGGTCCCCTGGGCTGCCACACACGAACGGCTGTGATGCTGCACACCCATGGACTGGCGCTTGGAGGCAGGGCCCGCTGCCACTGCCCTTGGAGGTGAGCACAGCAGATGCCTGAGAGCATGAGGTAGTGCCACTCCAACCCCGCTGGGGTAACAATGCGAGGAAAATCCTGACACCACAGCACAGGCTTCCCAGGCACCCTGAGAGCTGGACATTATGAGATCTGCCCTTTTCACCAGAGTTTCACTACTGCAAGGAGCAGAGCAAGGACCAAAGTGGCAGCAGTTGCCTCTCTGCAGCACTGCTGCCCCTTTCAGTGTTGCTTTTTCACCAGCTGCTCCTAAAAAAGCACTGTGACTTAGGGAACAAAGCTCTGTAAAGCCTTCCCAATTCTCTGTGTCAAAACCATGGCCAAATCGTGTCTACCTGGAGCTTCGGAGACCAGATGCAGCTGTGCAGGAGAGTTCCTGTGTGTCCAGAACTGAGCTGAAGTCTGTCCTGCTCTGGGTACCAGCTGCTTACTGATGTCCCAGGCCAGCCAGGGGGTGCCTGCAGTTCAGCGACATGGTTTCTATTCCGAGTTTCTCCCCTCTTCCTAAAGACATTGTTTTGCTGCAGAAGCCCTTTGTAGAAAGCTAATCTGGGGAAGAAAGAGGAGCCAACTTAATTGATCGAAATGTCATCTACTTACATACTTGTTTAGCTTCTTAAAATTAAGATTAATATTCTGTGTGTTTTATGTTGAAACAGGCCATTTAATACCAAACCAATAATAGCTGAAGACTAAATATGCAGGCCAGGGTGTCCATGTGTGGTATAGTATCGAGCAAAAGATTGAATGAAATAACAAAGTTTAAGCAGTCAGAATCAATATCAAGGAGGTATCCTTTAGACTGGAGCTATTTAACTGCAGCCAGATAGCATCAAGGCTGAAAAAGAAATTGCACAGAAGCAAGTAAAAGACACAAGGATATGAATTTTAAGGTCTCTTTATTAGCGCAGATAGAACTTTATACCGTGGCTGGGCAGTCGCTGGTTAAATGACCCCACAGCTCTCGATCTCTGCTGATGCGCTGCATCAGCGATGTCACTGGGAGGGCAAACGGTGTATTTCTGCCTCAGATGGAGCAACCGCAGCCAAAAGGAGGAACGGGAACTGCTAGCAGCCCCAGCAAGATGCACGCACCTTGCTCCTGTGCCGGTGGGAAGCCCAGAGGCAGGGCTCCCCTTCCCTGGGTAGACAGACATTGTCCATGTGTCCAGAGAAACTCCACACAGGTTGCAAGGCAGCTCAGTCTGGCAGACTTACACAACAGCTTGCCGCTGCCAGCACCGTGAGGAGACAGAGTGAGTGTGTCCACGTGGACAGAATCAGTGATGTCTGTGGGTCATAGGAACAGTGTCCTGGCTGACCGTCATGCAGCATGTCTCGCATCCTGTGCTGAGGCACCTCAGCTCTGCCGCTAGTTCTGTTACGCAGGATCATCTCACTAAGTCTTTTACCAAGCCCAGCCTGGAAACCCTTTGCTTTAATTTAAAGCTGATGGACAGATTTTCAATCTAGTTTCAGTGTAGCAGAGGAGTCCAGGGACAGATAAATAGGTGCCAGGATTTCCTTTAGCCCTGAATGTTCACTGTACTGGCAGTCATGACAGGAGTAAATGTTTGAAACTAGGCACAATTTTTCTCCTTGAATATTGCCTGGGGAGCAGATACTGCCCCTTATAGCACCTTACTTTCTAGCTTGTCCCACGGTTCCCATTAGAGTGGCCCTGTTGAGCTGGGTCTGGCACTGTGTGCTTTCCCACTCTTTCTGGATGCAATAGAAAATATAATTCTTTTAGGTCCAACATCCTTTCTACTCCACAGCTGTTGTACCTGGAGATGCAGCAGAGAGAAGGTAACGGTTTAGCAGAGGAAAGGTCTAGCAGATGCACCAATGCTGGTTCCAAGGCTGGTGCTGTGCAGGGTGGTGGTCGAGAAAGGTGGGTTTCACAGCGGGTCCTCCACTGTGCCACCTTAATGTGCACACAGACAGGTGGATTAGACATCAAACACTTGGTCCTCACTGCCTGGGATGTTAGAAGGTGGTCATTCACCCACAAGCTGACTGTAGGTAGTTGGAAGAGAAGTTTATCTTCATGCTAAAGAACCCTCTTTAGCAGGAAAAAGACCATTAAGATCCTGTGACTGGAAAATAACACAAAACAATTTAAAACACAAACAAATTTCAGATTTTAAAAGTGAGACTGCAATATTTATCATTATCCTACTTGGGCAGTGCCATTTGGTTTGAAAAGGTGACAGGATATCTACCATAGTTTCCACGAAGAGCTCACCCAGCTCATAACTGGCTCCAATTTCCAGCTATTGGATCTCTCAGAGAAATGACCTGGGGACAAAGCGGCACTGGGCAGCAGACTTTTCTAAATGGATCCTGTTTGCCTAAAGATGCTGCACTACAGGATGAAAAAATGTGCAGCAATTGCTTCTTAAGGTGCTTTAACTTGGATAAACAGGTGGAGATGCTGATAATGAACATTTCTGTGTTTAAAGGCTGATTACCACTAAGACAGCAAGCACAGCCGTCCCATGTCCATTCCCCATTCATGCCAGGGTTATTCCTATTGGGAGTTACCCTTCTGTTCTTCAATGTCACAGAGGAATTGGGTTCCAGATACCTTTAAGGTACATCTTTTCCTGTCCTGTGGCTGGCTTTTTTTTTCTTCTTCCCCCCCCCCCCCCCCCCCGGAACCCTTCTTCACAAGCCTCCAGATGTAGCAGTCTGTTAGTCAGAAAGACCACATCCATTCCAAAGCAGAGCATTTTGGAGACTACTCAGGAGCTGCTTCTTGCATACCACCACCAGCTCTGCACTCCACAGAACCACTGAAGTTCTCTGTTGTTCTCACTGAGCAAGCAGAGTTTTCTGTACTCTGGAAATGGAGGGGAGCCCCATGCTGAACCCATGTTTGTTTATTAAATGTGGAGGATGTCCAGGGGCGATGGCATAGGGCATCAGTACAGTCCATCAGGCAGAAAAACAAAGTAAAGCAAGAGAAGGATGAAAAGACTGAGCTGGTGTGCACCAGGTTAACTGTCCTCCCTCTAACACACGACAGGTAGGTATGGACAACCCTTGCTGTGGCTAGTTCAGGGAAAGATCCTCTGAAATCATATTCCACGCTTGT
This sequence comes from Falco cherrug, assembly GCF_023634085.1. Taxonomy (NCBI): domain Eukaryota; kingdom Metazoa; phylum Chordata; class Aves; order Falconiformes; family Falconidae; genus Falco; species Falco cherrug. The sequence continues at coordinate 94,017,869 of NC_073697.1, forward strand.
GAATATTTGAGTCCAAGGGACATTCCCACGTGAAGTGATTAATTTCCTCACAGCTGCAGGACCACATCAGCAGCACCTGCCAGCAGCTCCAATACCATCATCTTCTTATGTGCATTACAAACCCAGAAAGAAGCTGGAAAAAAGAGGCAATAATAATTCTGAATGAATACTCAAGGGTTCCTTGAATGCCACAGGGTGAAGCGAGCAGCAGCTTATGGGAGACGTGGGTTAACAGACAATCTTCGTGGCAGGACCTACAGAAAGAAGACTGAGTAAGTAAGAAGGGGTATTGTAAAAAAAAACCTGGGATTTTTTTTTAAAAAGGGCTGGGATTGAAGCCCTTGGCATTCCCAAGGTAATGCTGAAGCTCAGGGGATCCTTCCCTGCAGAGGAATCCCTCCTGCACGGCCCTTGGAGGAAACATCAAAGTGACTGCGGTGGTGTGGGGCTTGCAGCACCACTGGGCTGGGCTGCCTTTGGGTGTCTGACAAAGCACAGAAGGCAGCTTTGAAAAAGACTTTGTTCTCCTCTTGGTGCTTCCTGGAGTAGGAGCTGGAGTGGGAGTAAGAGAACAGCAAAAGGAGAGAAAGGGCTGTGCTTAAATCAGCCCTTACATACTACCTGAGGCTCAACCTACGTGCAAATGCAGAGCAGAAGCTGCACTGTGCGGGGATGCAGCATGCTGTTCCCATCAGGACAGGAACAAACGCGCTATTCCTTCTCACAGCTCTTTCCTACCCCTGCGCTTCCTTTCCTTACAATGAAATCGTGTTGAAAAGGAGCCGATTTAATCCTGTGCTTGCACTGGTGAGCCCAGAGCCTCCTGCTGTAGATGACTCCGAGGACACCACGCACCAGGCACAAGTGTTTATCATTGTATTCACCCAGCAGAACATTTGCAGTTAATACAAATCACCCTAACTAAAATATCTATATTCATAAAAAGCCCCAAACCTTCAAGCAGGCAGTTTGATAGCTTATCTGCTTGAAAAGTAGCTCACCTGGGACAGGTATTTTGCAAATGCCATTAGCCCAGCAGGGTTCAGGAGTTTTCTGATTTTGCCAATGTACCTTTTATTTGGTAATGCGGTTTGGAAAAGGAATAAATCCCCCCAGCCTGTCACTCTGTAGATACACATTGCTCCAAGTTCAATTGTTCTAGCTTTCTGCCAAGTAGCAGGCTTGCCAGCTAGAGACAACAATGTTTAATTTATGAAGGGCTGAGTTTTAATCAGTTTTTTATTGTTTGTTCCAGCAATAGATCAGTTTAATGGCAGCCTAAAAAATGCACCATAAGCAAATCTCACACATGCCATTCTTCTCCCCGTTAGATATCTCACATCAAAAGTTTGACATCAGCACATGCTGGGAAATAGGCAACCTGTGAAACTCGGTGTTTAAAATAAGTGACCAAGCTGCAGTGCTTATGGCGTTTGTGGGTTGGTGGATACTGCTGCAATAAGGGCGGATTTCGAGATAAATCTGTATTCTGAGCCTTTTCACACTGAATCATGAGATTCCTTTTTATAACCAAGAAAGCAGGCACTATTACTGTGCACCTCCCTCAAGCTTGGTCACAGAGCTGGTGGTGGAACCTTCTCTTCCAGCATCAACTCAGCAGGCTTTACTGAAAAGGACCTTTGCTGACACTCCTGGCCAGTCCTTGTCTTTTTTTTTTTTTTCTTTTTCATACATGGGACCACAAGAAACACATCAGTCTCTCTCCAAACACATCAAATTCCCACCATCTCCAGTGAAAACTTGGCCCGGCCACCCCATGTGCTGTCATGAGCCATCACAATAATGAAGTTCTGTTGCTTGGGCAGAATTGCAGAGAAGAGTGAGAAGCCCTGGCTAAGGTAATTTATTTTGTACCAGAGGCTGCACCCAAGGGGATGGCATGATGAGTCTGAAGTGCTTAGAGCACCAAACGTGCAGGGACACCCTAGAGAGGTGCAGGACTTCCTAATCTATGAGTCCTTATTTGCTTAAAGTTTAATTACTGCCTTAGTCTTACGTAAAACAACGTCAGAGGTTTACTTGCTCAGAGACGAGGGCGGTGAAAACAAGGCAGAGCTCTAAGGCATCTGAAGTGCTTTAGGACCATCCACCTTGTTTTCAGAAGGGACTTACTATCCGATTCTTAAAGGTGCTAAGATCTTCAGCGTGGCAGTTCGTGCACAAACACTTTTGGAAAAGACACAGTTACCTGCATGCCAGACCCATAGAAAATAGGGCTGGAACAGGTCTTCGGGAGGTGGCATCACCTCTTCCACTCTCCCTGACCTGAGAAAAGCTCTGTGGCCTTCAGGAAAGGTGTCTGTAGAGATGATGCTGTTCCTAAAAGCCTCCAGCAATGGGAGCTCCACAACAAACACAGGAAAAATATATAGCAATGTTTAACTATCCTTACATTAAAAAGACTTTTCTTAATAACTAATCTGAATTTCCCTAACTGTGGTGTAATTACCCCAACTCCTAAGCAGAATGAACATGCAGAACAAATTATTCTCTTCCTCTTTACAGAAACCTTTTGTGTAACTGCAGACTATTATGTTTCCCCTAAGTCTTCTCTTGACTAAATACCTCCAATTATTTCAGCCTTTCTTTGCAGGTTAACGCTAATAATTCTCCTCCTCACTGCTCAACTTTTGCATTCATCTCTTTTGAACGGCAACACTCCAGACAGATCCCATATGCCCCCTGAGGCTTTCCTGTCAACACTATTTGCCTCTTTTTGCATTATCATGCTCAACTCGTGACACCCAAGTCCTTTTCCACGCTACCGTGTGTAGCTGGTCGTTCCCTATTCTGTCTTGGTGGAGCATCTAAAGGAGCAGACTCCTCACTTGAATTGCATGCCGTATTTTCCAAGATCTTCCAGAATCCCAGCCCTGTCCTCCAAAATGCTGTTAGTCCTTCCTTACATGAGGCAAGAGCAGAGCTTGTACTCAAGTAAGGTACGTTGGCAGACGGTAGTATGCTGGTCCACTGCAAGACAGCCAAGGAGCAACTTTCCCACAGTGAGGACAGTCAGGCATGGCAGTAGGTTGCCCAGAGAGGTTGTGGGCAAACCTCCATCCTTGGAGGTTTTCAAGACCAGGTTGGATAAAGTCCTGAGAAACCTGGTCTGACCTCAGAGCTGATCTTGCTTTGAGCAGGTGGTTGGAGTAGGTGACTTTCAGTGATTTCCTTCTAACTAAAGTCATGCTGTGAGCCTTTATCCTCCCTTTATTCCACTGCTTCCCCCCAAAAAAATAATAGAAGTCCTTGGTTAGAAAGGTGTTCATGCTACACACACCTGTACCCAGGCTGAGGCCATGAGACGGGCTGATCAGTGGAGAAATCCCAGTGTCCTGATCACCCTGCCTTGGCTGCTGCGATCGTGGCCAGTCCCTGGAGCCACAGGGGGAGCAAGGTCCCTGCTACCAGGAGCACACCTACTAACAGGAAGAAAACTTGCAAATCCTGGAGTTTTTCAGAAAGTAAGAGGTGAGGAGATTGAGTAGGACCAACAGACCCTACTCCTGTGAGAAGACAATGCTAAACCAAAAAAGTCCCCTGAACCAGCCATGGGAAGTCCTCAGCTCCATGCAGAATGGCAGCGGGATTGTGCTGTGTTAGAGATACCGTACTGTAGGGTTTGCAGACACTGGGCAAGCTCACTACTTAGATGCAAAGGAACTGATGTTTCCATCCTTCCAGGTTTTGCAAGGCATTTGCAAGGAAGATTATGCCAGAATTAGGGACCCAGGAAACACTTGCACTCAGTCAATAAAACACACTGTGGTGGAATTTCATGATGTACAAACTCAGGACCCTGGAGCACAACAATCTTACTGGGCAGGTAACCTGAAAAGCTCAAGCTATGAGGTCTCACCAGCATGCAGTGTTTTGTTGCACAGCCAGAAACTGTGCTTTGAGGAGGATCCTTGCTACTCTGGCAGGTTTCAGAAACTTGCAGACTGGGGTGGGCTCCTGGGATTCCCGCTGCTGAGACACCGACCTGCTGGGGCTACCACAAATCTGGGGAGCTATTGCTGTGCTCAGCAAGAAAGGTGCACACACCGAGAAGGAATAAGGGTATGTCTTGTTTTGGAAGGGATTTCTTTAAAAAAAATACCTTTGCAAACTGTTTTCTCAATGCTTCTGACTCACAGGAATTTACACCCCAAAAAACCAACAACAAATGTTGCTGAAGTCCACTTTGGAAACAGAAATATTAAGCAAACATTTCTGGCAAGTTGGAAACCCTGCTTGCCAAAGATTGCAGGGGTAAGTCTGTTTTTTCGGAAGTCATATAAACTGCTCAAAACATCTCAAATTTTTGCTGCAATAATGAATTCCAAGAACAGAATAATTGGGAAAGAAACCCAAGTGTTCTTCAGTTTTTGACATTTTAGGAAGGAGCTGAAGAAGACTTTTTTATATTCACCACATCCTTTGTCGTGATGGAAAGAGAAGCTTTAATTCCAGAATAGCAGCAGGAAAGGGCAGGGAAAGGGAAGATCTTGGGGATCTCATTTCTAAATGCAGCAATGGTTTAGTGAGAGAAAAAAAAAGATTCTGACTTGCTAATTAGTTTTGCATAATGATGACTAAACTTGATTACAGCATGAACTAGTCAAATATCTTTGTAGCTCATAGGCTTGCTGTGTGCTCCAATTAAAAGGGTTAGGTTTGTATATGGCTCACAAGGTGTTTCCTGGAGACTAAATAACTTAGGAAAGGGCGCTCCGAGCTTTGCCATTTCAATTGGCTGCGGCAGCAAATTAACTTCTGAGGAGGAATTCGATAGCATCTATTTTATCATACATCCAAAAGAACGTCACCGATATTCTCTACAAGGTCTTGCTCATTTCCCCCCGCCCCCCCCCCCAAACAGCTAAACAAATGGAGAATAAAGCCTTCATTATCTGTTTATCACTTGCCATCCCTGCCAGCAACTGCAGAAGCTCTCCTCCTGCTATTTTTCTCTATTGAGAAGAGCTGAGAGAAAATCTGGCCATAAAACATCCCTAACTCTGTGTGTGTGTAGGGGGGGAACACTTAGAGTGGGTGATACATTGAGCACCTTCCTGAAACACCACTCACCGTCCCCTCAAGTGAGGGGCACGGGGGGTCTTGCAGTGTCTCACCATCCCTGTGGTCCTCCTGGATTTCCTTGGGCAGAAATCCCGATCTTCATGGCCCTGTGCCAAACTTGCCCCCACGCAGAGCCCCCCCCCCCCCCCCCCCCCCCCCCCATCAGTCCCTCAGGCTGGGATGCAGCCAGGATGCCAGCAGAGCTCCTGGGGTTGCAGCGCCCCACTTTTTGTGCACACAGCTACAGAGGGCACCAAGACCCTCACCAACACAGTTCAAGTCCAGCTTTGGACCACCCCATGGTTGCTGGGGGTCCAAGTGTCATTGTGTAACTCCGTGCTAGCAGGGCTCTGGCCAACACTGGGAAGCAGTGCAGGGTTGGGGACTGGTGGGGTGACATCTAGTGACTGACCCAAGCCTGAGTTCTTCTTGAGGGCTGTGCCAGCTCCACATTTCTTCCCATAACTTGAAAGCAACACAGAGGAAGAGAGGAAACTTTCCTTCTCTGCATAATTCCCTTCAATGAGGGACTCGCTGAATACAGATAAGCTCCCCTCCAGTGGCTGGTGAACTCTCCTGCAGGGCTTGCCCCTGCCTCTGACTGACAGCAGCTCTGCCTGCCTGCAGGAGTGGAATATTTTTCAGGGACACCTCACCTTTAGCAGCGCAGCCTATTGTCTTGCTGCCAGCACCAGCGGCATGACAAAGCCAGCGAGGCAAGCACCGGCTTATCAGACCTCCTCGGCTGCGCCGCAGCTGGGATGCTGCCGGCTGGTCCCCCCAGTCCAGCGCCCCAGCAGGGAGGTGCAGCTGGGCTGGCATTTCGGGTATGAAACGGGTGGTCATGGGAATGGGGTGGAATTCAAGCTGGGAAGCAACAGTTCATTTGGCACAAAGTCAGCTGCTCTATCGATCCGGATTGCAGATGCTCTTCGCTTCGCACTGCTCTCCCGTTTCCAAAATGCTGGAGATTTCAGCATCGTCTACGTGGTTTCAACCTGCAGTGTGAATGGGAAAGGCCAGTAGACTGGGAGGCTTGACTTCAGCTTTTCCTCAGCTTCCCAGGGGCTTCCAGTACAGCAGAGCACTCCTGTGGGGTCCTGAGCCATCTCTCCAGAAGCGGTGGAAAAAACCCTGACCCCCAGTTCTCCCTGTTCCCAAAAGAGGGGTCGTGCAGGCAGCAAGCATGCGCAAAACAGGCTCAGGCTACCAAAATGTGTTGCAACGCTTCTGGCTTTCGTACACCATGAAACAGAAGCGGACAGTATTTTTCCCAACAAACGAGGGAGTTTCCCGTAACCTACAGGTCTTGTCAGAGGGATGTGGCCATAGGAAGAGCTGGGGAAATACAGAGCAGTCAGCTTGGCTTTGATATTCCAGAAAATACGGGAGCAAATTATTTAACAATCACTTTATAAGCACTTAGAGGATAAAAGGCAGTAAGAAACAGCCAACATGGACTTGTCAAGAACAAATCATGTCAAACTAATCTAATCTCTTTCTTTAATGGGGTCATTGGCCTATGGACAGAAGAAAGTGATAGATATGATATACCTTGACTTTCATAAGGCTTTTGACACGAGCTGACATGAGAGTCTCCTACAAGTAAAGAAATAGGATTGAAAGCAAATCGTACAGCATGGGGACGATTTAAAAAACATTAGACTTTGAATTTAATATCAGGAATCTGTTCTGAGGCAGGGAAAGTGATTTCAGTCTCTCAGGCATCTGTCTTGGGTCCAGCTCATTGAAAAAATTTTGAAATTATAATTCAAGCAGACCAACAAAATCAGACCAATACCCACACAGAGAATATACAAGAATTTTGTGGAATTGATGTTAATACCATTTAACAAACAGAAAATACAGAAAACCCGTATCAAGAAAGAATCACGTGTTCTCTGTCTCATTCAAACATATACCTATATATATACATGATAACATTTTTGTTTTAATGAATAATAAAATTACTCATTGATACGGCAAGAATGGGGACATGAGTTTATCGTCTACTAAATGTCTGTTGTCATTGTAGGTGAAAAACAGATTTCCTGAGGCTACTCAAACTTTTGTTTCTTCCCTAGCTATCTGACCCCACAGAGAATTCTTCCAGCTGTACTATTTACCACATTTTATAGTGCCACATTTTCATAGGGATTGAAAAGGCAGCTATTTGTTTCAATCTTTTTATTAACAGCTTAGATGATGGAACTGATCAGACACAGCTAAACTCCTAAATATGGACATCTGTTCGATTTTAGATGCCCCAGGGTATCCCATCTGGCCTCCAGCTGCCGGTTTGGCAGGGTGCTGCTTGCCTGCCAGCCACACATCATGACTGGCTGATGCCCCAGGTTTTCTGGAGTACCCAACACATCTGAAGTAGCACCCCACAACTACGTTGAGGCAACGGAACGAATTTCCTACCTATCAGCTTTGGGGACAAACTTGGGTGTGAGGGGTGATGATGTCAACATGTGATTCAATTAGAAAGGTCTTGCAAACTCAATGTGAAATGCGATGAAGGCAAGGGGAAAGCAAATGCAGGAACTGAAATATGGTTAACCAAGTGGCAGCACCGTTGCAGAGGCTGATCTGGGCATTAGAGTGGGTCCTGCGAAGGGGACGGGCAAGCTCTGCCACTGACCCACACTGAGGAGCAGGAGCTGTGGGTCCTCGGGGCTTGCCAAGGAGATGATCCCCACAGCGCACTGTAAGAACAATAGAGACAAGATAGAGCTGAAATGAAAAAAGGAGAATGAACAGAGGCTGGAAATAGGTTATATGAGAAAAGACTGAAGAAATTCAGCCAGTCTGTTTTCCCTAGAGAAGAGTAAAGCTGCTGGAATAAGGATGTGAGAATGGTGTAAAATATGTACTAGGTTGTTCTGAAGCAAGGAGTGAATAATTGTTTTCCATCTTCTCTGAGGGTATTGGCCTGCTTTGCAGCAGAGGAGATTTAAGTTAGAAATTAGAAAAATACCCAGCTACCAGAATAATTTTGCACAGGAACAGGCTACCCAAAAGGGCAGGGGAATCCCTTTTCTATGATCTCCAGGAGCAGATCAGTGACTCTGTGGCCTCTCCTTGTTTTGCCAGCACCTAAATCCAGAACTTTGGCCTTTTAAATCTCCTGCTTTAAGACTGTGGAGTGAAAGGAAACATCTGTGCAGCTGGTTGGCCATGAATTCATCTCATGCCTGAATATGGCTGGTTCATAGTTACAGCCAGCACAGCCTTACACGTGGGACTGCTAATTCCTGAACAGGAGGATCTCTGCAAACAACAGAAGAGGTACATTGGTCCACCGCACAGCAATGGTGGGGAGAAGCACCTGAATGGCAGGAGATTACACAGGCATGGATCTTTGGGGTGGAGAAGAAATGACAGCTTTAAATTAGTCCAAATGTTAATTTTTAAACTGCTATCTCACTGTGATTCCTAATGCTGGCAGTGCTGAGCTCCCCCATGCTTTGGGAACCCACCTCAAATCTCCTGTTCCTGTAAACACTTTTTTGGCATTTTACGGAGTGGTGAGTTGCAATTTTGAGTAGTGTCTAATAAATTGCTCATCAGGACTTGAAAACTAATGGCTTCTTTCCCATCCCACTTGATTTGGGCAAAGAACCTCTGCAAGGACATGGCAAACTTTCTACCTTTGCCGCAGACAGGGGCTGTGCAGTCTGGAGTTCTAGGAAAGAAGCGACAAGTGACCTTCTGTCATCCTCCTCTTCCCCAGTCCAGACAGGCAGGACCCCTGTGACCCACCACCTCCTCAACACTTCACATGCTGCCTCATCCCTTGGTGTGACCTATCAGCTCCCACACCCTTTGGCAGCTCAGCCTTCGTTTCCTTGCAGTGACTTCTTCCTCAGTTTTTGATTTTAGACTAATGTGGAAAAATTATCGTTCCCCTTGCAGAGACACTGACAGCCAGCTGGGTAATTACTGTCGTTTGTCCTGATAAACGGGGCTGTGACGACACCCTTATTGCTGCTGGTAGATATTTCTTTGAAAGAGCCCCAACCATTTCTCAATGGCAGGAAGGAACCACAAGAGCTTGCAGTCAGCGCTGGGGGTGGCAGAGGCTCATAGTTTAACACATGCCTTAATTAATTATGTCATATTAATAACAGTACTTGGATAAGGACCTACACAGTTCCGGGCTGAGCCAGCACGAATGCTTCCAGGAGCTGATGTGAGCCTGGTGTGGCCTTACAACACGTCCTTACCACACATATTTTAAATGAAGTGGTCTTCAGCTGAAAAGAAAAAAAAAATCAACAACCAGAAATAAATGCAAGAACAGAGACTAAACCGCAGGCCTGCCTCTCCTGGTTGAGCTCCTGCACAGCAAGCTGCAAAGCCCATCTCTTCTTGCCTGCTTTCTTCTTGGCTTCATGAATCTCTCGTATATAGGTGTCTCTAGAGGTGTAGGGTCTGCAGTATGCATGGCGTGTGGAGAGAAGGGTTAGATTCCCTCCCATGGTAAACCCACAGTGATTAGGGATGCTACATTGGGGGTAGATTTCTGTGCCCTCCAAATGAATGCATTAAAATCTGGCCTTTAGGTACTAATTCTCCCATCTGTAGGGACCCTGGGTGAGACACCACCATTAAGTCCCTGAGCTGGTCCCCAGCACCTGGAGGTTCTCTTGTCTGCTGCTCTGCAGATACAGGGCTCCGGTGCCCTTCTGGAGCACTGGTCCCACTGCTGATAACACAGGGAGACCTCTGCCACCTCCAGAGCTTGATGGACTGGGGTTACCTCAGCAAAAGGCCAGGCTTGAGCAACCAGCCCTGCAGAGAAGATCCAGAGGCGTGCTTAGGGACCAAGCATCTCTCCAGCACTGGCTTACAGCTTCATCGTCTCAGCCTTGGCACTGTCCCATGAACAGCATCTCCTGCTAAGTCCCGTCACTCAAACTGACACCTCAGTTAAAGCTGGGCACCTGAATGACCTGAAGGACCTGCGCTTTGGTCCTGCAGTGCTCACTAGAGAAAAGTTTCTAGAACCTAGCCAGGCATGACTGCTTCTAGGAGACTGAAAATGCTACCCCAGCCCCTGCACATTAAAAGCTGCTGATTTTTTTTTTTTACACTTCCTCTTTAAAAAACTGGCTCTGTAAGGCATATAAGCTGCCACCCACTTCAAGCATATTGAATCCTGCCTCTGATGTTCCTAGGACTACCCATTCAGCTTAAAACTAATTGATGCCTGCTCAAAAGGCTTGGTGCTTTGCATCCTCAAACTCCATTTCTTATGCTTGCTAAGAAAAGTTTGCTGGTGAGAGACAGGCTCCAGTCTCCCAGAGAGTTTGAGAGCTCTTCATACAGTTACGCATACGAGCAAACCATTCAATATTTAATTGCTCTTTCTTGACTCTATGGACATTTTCTTAATGTATTAGTTCAGCAGAGTAACAGGAATCTCCCAGCTTGGCGTCTGCATCCCAGCTGTTTGCACAGTGGTACTTGCTAAGCACTGACTGCTCAGCTCCTGGCTGAGCTAACCTGCAGCAGTGCAGGGGCCCACGTGCAGCCCTCCCCGCCCCCCCTGCCCCCCACTGCACAGCCCCTCAGTGTCCACGCAGGCACTGGGTGCACCCAACCTGGGGCACCGGCATCTGCAGGGTGGCCTTCTCTCTAGTGCATGACCTCGACTAATGGCAGCAAGCTTCTGAACTCTGACGTTGGGAGGCCTTTTGGAGTTTGGACAGGACTTCATCTGCGCTGTAATCCTTTTTGCTCCAGATGCATCCTTCCCACTGTACCCCAGTTCTCTTCTCGCCTCTCCCACCTCTTCTTTGAATGCCTTTCCTTCAAAGAAAAAGCTTTCCCATGCTTCAGAAAAAGCAGTCATTCTCAGGGAACTTTTTGATTTGGAAGAAAAACTAACAAAACCTGTAGGATTTTTCCCCTCCATTAAAAAATAACTTGTGGTTTGTGGGGTTTTTTGTTGGTGGTGGTTGGTTTTTTTTTTCCCCACAGTTGCCAGTCATGGTACTTGCTCTCCTTTTGCATTTTGAACCGAAGAATGCTCTGGCAACACCCAGTCAGCCTTGTTATGCCTTCTGGCCACCTGCAAACATTTCCTAAGAGCTGCTTTCTGCATCAGTTGAGCACCCAGCGTTGCCTGCCTACATCCAGGTCCTGGTGGTGGGTTTCATGGGTGTCCCAAGCTTTCAGATGCCTCTGAAGCACTCAGAGCTCCTGAAGCAGGCTTGTCATCGCCTGGGAGATGGGATGATCGCTATCTGTCAAAAAATCTGAAGCCACTTTTCATATCAGAGACTATTAAGGAAATAGAAAGTTGATTCCAATGCAACGTGCAGCCAGGAAGCAAATTTCTAGATTTGGAAAGAGGTATAAGGCGATAAGCACAGTAATACACCTCAGTCATTACTTGACAAGGATATTCTGTTTTAATTCATGTATTTTCTGTTTCACCCAGGAGCACAGTTAATTTTCACAGCTTGAAAGATGTTGGCACCTGACTCTTCAGACAAACCATTTTCCCTGGGAGTTGTCTCCCCCGTTAGGCATCTTTACCTGGGGCAAAGCTCAGCATGTTATAGCTGTACTCTCAGGTATCCCACTGAGTATATATATATATATATATATCCCTCGGGATTTCTCACCAATTTCCATCTCAGTAGTTAATCAAGATGATCTAGCAGCCTTAGAAGAGAAGCCTTGGTTTACAAAGATGCTCTTGAAATAGAGCCTTTTGCTGGACAGACCCAGGTAGGTTAGCACTTTCTTTATCAGCTGAGAAGCCCTTCACTACAGTGGAAGTGTCACTTTCCACAAAGAACAGGCTTTCAAGGGAGGTGTTAAATACCTCTCAGCTTATAAATATTTCATCTTTCTTTAGCAGATACCTCCGGAAACATTCATTGTACAAATATGTTAATAGCTGGAGAGAATATGTCTAACTGCTGCCTCTACATATGCAACAAGAGGAACTGGAGGACATGACACCCCACCCCAGGAGGCAGGCTCAGAGATTGCAAAACCACTGTTTGTTTTGAATGTTTGCAGGAGCGAAGGTGGAAGTCTCTGCCTTTAAAAGAATCCAGACAGGCGCAGGCACTCTGAGATGTGAACACGTACCTACATACATTTGCAGTTACCATATGGGTACTGGTGTCCAGTGGCCGAGACCAGCTAGAGACAGTGATGGAAAGCCAGAATACCCATCTGACATCCCAGTGGTTCTGCTGGAAGTCTGCAGTCACTCGTGCATGTCACACTTACCTTGGTGTGAACGAAAGCATAATCTGGCAGCTTGCACTGAACCAGGTCAGCACTTCATCTTTGGTGCCTGCACTTCTTGGTCCTATGTTGGAACCAAGCTTTTGGCATGGAAGCATGTCAGTTAGCTACCTGCATCCTTGCAATAAGGGAATATCACTCCAAGATGAAGCAGAGCAAGTGAAGGACTGATTAAAGTAAGAAAAAGAGAGAGGTTGAGAGGAGAAGGAGTAGTTAATCTGTGCTTCTCCATGAATATTCAGAACCAGTTCCTCAACTTGCATTACAGAGGGTTGCTGGAGGAAAAATAGGAACTTTTGAGGGGGTTTATTTATTGATTTATTTTAAATAGCCTTGCCTAGAGCTCACAAATGCTCATAGCCTGTGTAATATTGTGTTTGCTGCTGGAGATTTGTGGTTCTCCACAGAGGAGCTCTTTCTGAAGACAATGAAATCTGCCTGCTGATCACCTGCAATTAACATACAGCATCCCCCGCCCTGGTCCCCAGTGCAGGAAAAAACTATTCTAGAAATGTGTGCTCAGGAAAAACTTGAAGAAGGACTTTCATCTATTTAGAAAACCTGAAAGGAAAACTGATCATAGGCTGGAAGTCCCTACAGAGGAAAAAGATTTCTGATAGCTGGGGGCTTTCAGTCTAGCTAACAAAGACAGTGTAAGATTCAGTGACTAAATGTTGGAAGCAGACAAAATCAGACCAGAAATAAGGTGCTACTTGGGGACTCTGAGGGACATCACGTTATGAAGTAAGAAATCATTTCTTGATTGCCTGGAGCCTTTGAAGGAAGAATAAAAGACTTTGTGAAAATGGTACACTCTACCCTAACCACACGCTGAGTGAAATTCTGGAGCTGTGGGGTGGATTTGGTGACTGAACCAACTTCACCCTCCATGATCACCGTGGTTCCTTGAGGCTTCTGCATCCAGGACATCTCTTGCAGGTTGTTCATGGATTTCTCTGGGGGTCATTGGGTAGGGGGAGCTCACCTCTGCCTTGAAATCTCAGAAAATCTTTCTTGCTTGCTCATTCCCCAGAAGTGCCAGTTTTTGCATGGGCCCCAGTGACTCATAAACCACTTCAACCTGAGCATCCCCAGAGCAGTGTTTTGGAAGGTGGATCATCCAGGTAAGGTAGTCCAGATGTGTCTACACTGGAGTGCTCTTCTTTGTCCCCAGGATACAGCCTAACCTGGATTTAATCTTCATCACCTCTTTTCCCTGCATTTTCTTCCTTGCAAACCTGGTGACTGAGAATGGTGGCAGAGGTCCAAAAACGTTTCCTGCTGCTATACAACCAGTGCTGGTCTGCTGCGGACTGGTGGGAGAGCCCTCTGCCTCGAAGAGCTCCCAGACCTAGCCTGAGCTTGAGTTATAGCCACCGACGAACCCTTAAATTTCCCTGCTAAACAACAGGACACGTTGGGATTGGTTAGATGAAGATAAATACCTTCAGACTGATAGATGGGGCATGGAAGAAGAAGGAGTGCTGGTGCTGGCAACAGGCCAGCTGATGCCTTGTCAGCGATGGAAGGGGCTCTGCCCGCCATCTGTCACCCTGTGCTGGGCACCAGGAGAGCTCTGCCTGCTCTGTGGGGCTCTGCTGGGCACCTGAGCTGGATCCTGCCCTGACTGCCCATCCAGGCACCTCTGGTCAGTGCGTGCAGACCATTTTTGCAAACCTCTGTGCACTTAAGTGTGTGTCCCCATGAGCTGAAAAGCTCAGAGCAGCAAACATGAGCGGATCCTCCCCGGTCCATCACCCCAGGGCTTGGCCCCTGGCAAAGCTAATGGGAAACAGGGTGATTTGATAGTTCTTTCCTCTGTTCTCCCAAGGTACCAGTAGCCATGCAGGCTGTGCAAAACAGGGATGCTGGGAAACCAAGCCTCTGCAGCTGCTGCACGACTTAATTGAAATTTTCATTCTGGTCATCTTTATTCATTCCCTGTACTTTGAGGCACTTTGAAAGGTTCAGGTAAAGGCTGAGCCTGCAAGTTCTGGAAAGACATGTTGCTATTACTCAGAAATAATACCTATCAGAACAGACCAAACAAATGTGACCCTCATTGTCTCCAGCCCTCGGCTAAGCCAGCCGCCCGAGCTCATCTTTGCATTTCTCCCTCTCAGCTGAATCGTTTAACATTGTGCAGAACTCCTCCATCCTGCTGCAGCCGTCTGTATTTACTCTCCTGGCAAACACAAGGTCCCAGTCAGCCAGGCAGTGGCCGACACCATGTGTTGTAGGCAACAGCGGGGTTCCCTGAACAGTCCCCAAAGATGGGTACAACTTCTAGAAAAAAAATTACATGTCAAAGGCTACAAAGGGTGCAGTGGTTGATGCAGAGGTCAGAGCTATGACTTCTTCCCCCCGTGTTGTTCTGCCCTTTGACCTTGGAGAAATCATCTACTTTTTTTGGTGCTTGGTTTTTTTGGTTGGAATAATAATTAAGTACAGCACAAGGTGAGGAGATGCTCGGAGCTTCCCACTGGTTCTAGGAACGGTAATTCTGGGGCTGTGCCACTGTGTGTGACCTGAATGTGGGTTTGGGCTCAGACCACAGTCTCAGAAAGTCTGAGAAATTCAGGGCACCGAAGGCTAGAGCCAGAAAAAGAGATCTGTAGTTAGGAAGGCTCCCAACAAAGAGCAGAGTGCTCAGAAGAGAGCTTCACTTGACCATCTTAACGAAGAAAAAAGTGAGTCAGGAGTCCTGTGCAGGGAACATGCAAGGACACATAATACCTGGGGATAATCCCGTGACTAAACATGGGTTGGTAGACCAAGAAGACAAGAGCAAGGGTGATGCTCTTGATGGTTTTATATGGTGACCTTTCCAGGGCTGAGCTTCCCTCTGAGTGTTTCTTACTGACTTTTTTCTCCCCGTTAATCTGGAAGAAGTTAGGTAGCTTTAAACTCCCTCTTGTCTTTATATTATGGAATAAAACCTTCCCTTCATTACACTTATGACCCCTTGAACCTAAATTCCCTGTCTCTCTGCTGGTCCAGCAGTGTCCCAGTTTCTCCTCAGAGATTCTTGCATGAGATTTTAACTTTGTTAGCCAGCCCTCGCTCCTGTTCCACATGGCTTGTTTTTCCAGCAGCATAATTCACAGTTTCAGACACATTAAGTACCAGCTGGGCAGCTCATCTTGTTAGTAGGATTATAGCTGTAATAACACTAGAACCCATAGTTATGATAAATTTACTATCTAAATTAATAATAGAAAATTAGCACCTGTCACAAACCTGATTCTTCTAGGACTAGTTCCCGAACAGAGGGATTTGGCCCTGCATTTTGTCACTGGGATGAATTCCTCTAGAAGAAAGATGTGAAGAGCTCAGGTAAGCATCTCCTGGTGAAGGGGACACCTCAAAGTCCTAGCGTGGCCAGCAGTGGATGCTCAGGGTTTGCACAAGGAAGCCCTGATCTACCTTGCAGTTTCATGCAAGCACACTTACCAAAAAGTACCAGTGGCATTTCGGAGGGGAAAAGGGCAGACTGGCTTTTTGGCAGCCACTGGAAAAGAGTGAGGATGAAAGGTCCATAACCCAGAGAAGGAGGAGAAGGATAAAATGGGTTCCTTCAGGTCCAAATTCAGTTGAAAAGCTACTGCTGTGAACAGAACAGAGCTGTTCTGCAACAGACAGCTCATGTTGCTTGGAGCCTGAGCTTGTGCTTTACTGTGGCAGAAATGGATGGAAGCATCAGGACCAGCTGCGCTGAGCTGTATGGGGCAGCTCTTCCTCCTGAACTCAGCAGTTCGCATCAGATTTTGGAGATATCTGTGCTAAGACGCCCCTTGGACAGTGCTCCTGAAGGTGAGGATGAGGATATGTAAGGACAGGGTAGCTGATATGTACAGACTAGCATGGACATCATCTTCTGCCCTACTGTTTTTATACAAACCTGTGTTTCAGCTTGGTAACAGCCAAGCCTTTCCTGAGGATCAGGGATGCAATGCAAACCCCTCTCCTGTCAGCAGCCTCCCTTGCAAGCTGCCCTGATGCTCTCAGGGCACGGGTCACATGCTGCAGTGGGCAATTACCAGCTGCAGTGTGTGTGATCACACGCCTTGCACAGCAATTGCCATGTGACACATCCTGGGCTTGATTAGAAACAAATCAATATTCATTGGGCTGGCTGGGTTGTTATTTTTCCACTGCTCCACTAATCTAACAATCTGACTGGCCTGTGCATCTCTTCCTGATGCAGGCAGGCACGACGGTCAGTTAAAATATGCATATAGGAGCTATACCTTCACCTTAACGCCTTGCAAGAGTATTACAATGAACTTGGCCGGAGTGCCCCCATCTGCACAGTCCTGCCTGTGCAGGGCGGGATGACGATGGAGCCTGCTGTTCAAAATCCCTGCATCTCTGCCAGAACAGCAAGAATCAATCCAGCTCACCTAAATCCCATTTCTTATTTAATTTTTTTTTTAAGTTGCACAGAACCGAAAGGGAATATAGGGATCGCTAATATACCAATGGAAAATAAATTTGGGAGAGTGAAACACCAGCTGAGAACCGACGTGATACCTCTGTCTCCCTTTCCTTTTAGCCAAGGTGCTCCTGACATCAATGCTGATTTGCATGAGTGGGGGGCAAATGGCTTTTTTTGTCCTTCAAGCAGGGGTCTGCACCATGCAGCGGGAAGCAAGGCCATCCCACGCTTCGCTCTGGAAGCCACCCGGTGCTGTCCCGGGGTAGGTGGTGAGAGACAGGGACCTTCCGCAGAACTGCTGATGCACAGGTCCCCAAAACATCATAATTGTGATTCTGGATGGTAGGAAATTCGCCATGCGCATGTTGAGCCAGCACACAGTTGTGCCTGCTACTTTCTTACACCCAGGAGGAAGGAATAAGCCAGCTGTTCCTGAGATTTTCAGAACCAACTTGCCTGATACCTGTGGAAGCAGAATAAAGCTATGTCTGCTTTCAGTGCTGGAATTATCATAAATAACGTTCTGATCCTGAATTCATTACTGAGTTGGAGAGGGACTCCTAGACCTTCAGAGGCAATTAGGATCAGCTGCAAAGGACAATGTGTTCTTTTTTTGCTATGTACCTGTACAGGATTGTTACTGTGTCTGGAAAGAGATGCTTGGGAGCTGCTGTTTCTTTCCATGAAAACTTCTGATAGAAACAATAAAAGCTTTTAGATTTACTAAATATTTTTCCAAAGGCTCTGGGACTGTCTTAAAAAAAGCCCAAACAAACAAACAAAAAAAAACACCACCACAAATCCCTAAAAACCCCAAATTGAACATCTTGGGATTTAAAAAGAAATCCTGAGAAAAAGGTCACTGAAATTGAGGGCTTCAGGGGGGAAAAATTTCTCTTTCCATGAAAATCTTAGTTGAATATCTGCCTTGAAGGAAAATTTGTCTCAGCTGTTACGTTTGTTCTCCAGGGGTGGATCTGCAGGAGCTTCCATCAGGTCAGAGACCACACAGATTTCCATTTGAGAAGGAGCTGGTTTCTCCTGCTGCTGCTGACCTCTGAGCACTCCCTGCAAGGGTTGTGTCCTCCGTAAAGTCAGCCTAGCAGGAGGACCTCATGCTGCTGGGGAGGACTGGCAAAAGGTGCTGGCATGAAACCCCGATTTTTCATAGTTTTCTCACACGCTTTCTCTCACAGCTGTCGTTCCCTGCTGTTACAACCAAGATTCATCATGGTGCGTGAGCACCAGCATGGGCTGCTTGTTGATCGCACTGTCCAGCTCACCCAGGGTGTTCCCAGCTGACCCGACCTGCTGGGCTCCAGGACCTGCTGCCAGCACCCTCTGCCTGCACCGGGAAGGCTGAAGGGGGAATTTCTTTCATACCTTTGTGCGATCTTGCCTGCAGCTTAGCCCCCTAGACCCCAGCTAACTATGTAAAACTGGTAATTGGGACAGAGCTACGGCTGCTTTTTCAGAGAAGGAGATTTACTCAATTTGAGCTTTTTTCACTAACTACCGCTTCTCCCTTGATTATAGAAATGGAGTGGGAGGCAAGAGACACCATTCACAGGCAGGAGAGTTGAGAAATATGAGGAAAGATGGAAAAATAATAATCCAACTAGCCTGACAAGCTCCAAACATGGCATCTGCCTGTCCCCCCGTAGGCAGACGGTGGCTGCAGGGCAAGAGCCAGGCTTGCCCACACCTGACGACAGAGATGGGCGAGAAATCGTAGCCCCACTGCAGTACAAAGGGACTTGAACATGAAATTTGGTGGGATCAGGATTTTAACCAGAGTGTAAAAGATGTCTCAGCAGTATAGCGTGCAGCACTGCTGAATTAGCATATGGCATATTAACTAGGCATGTCTTCCCTGCATAGGTCAGGTTTCACCAGAAGAAACGTGGTGGATTTTGCTGATGGAGCTTTTGGAGGCAAGAGTCTCCCGTTTCACAGCTGGGGAACAGAAGTGAGAATAATTTACAAACACTCTTGGGGAGATAACTTCTGGTGTTGATCACTTTTCTTTGGTATTGCTGTTTATGGTTTTGTTACAGTGTTCAAGTGCAATTCCACAGAGGGGACAGAATTCCCACGGACACCTGCAGGTAGTAAATTTTAACCTGACAATGTTTAATGTCTTTGTTGATGTCCAGGAAGAAAATAGTGGATCAGGCTTGCACAAGGCACAGAAACTCCAAGGAGCAGTAACTAGCAGACAGGGTGCATAAATGCTGCCCACCCCATTGAATTGCCAGGAGGGTTAGTTCATAACCTAATACAAATAAATGCAAGCTCTTAGGTTTCTGCATAGGCTGAAGTGGAGGAAAATGTAGGGAGGGTAAAGACATGGGAGGAAGAAACACAGTGTATGGGAGCCTTCCATTATGTCTGTGTGGATATCTGAGACGTAACAATGAGATGAGTTAGAGAAACTGCTTTTTACATGCTCCAGATGAAAACTTCTTGGAGCAAATGCTCCGAGAGTTCAGCAGAAAAGAAGAAATTCTTTATTTAGTCCTGAGGATTAAAACTATATTCTTCCAGATGCAGTCATCAAAGGGTGACTCTGTAATGATGCTCATTATATACTTGTATTTGTACAGCTTTGTGGAAATGAGAAAGCCACAGGTGAAAATCCCCTTTAATAAAGTCTTACTTTAAAAGGGCATGAGGAAGCAATGACTCAAAAATGAGAAATCTTGCTAAGAGAAAGTAAGAGGAGCAGCAGAAGGGTCAAGTATTTTTGGGTGACATAAACCTATTTAGAGATACAGTATCAGAAGTATGTAGTTTTTCATCCACTGAAAAAGACATAAACAGTCCTGAAATAGGGAGCACCAGTTAAACAACGGGGTGAAGTGAACTATTAAACAGGAATTATTTTAAGAGAGTAAGTCATTTCAAAAAAGACAAAAATAGAGAAGAGCTCTTGTGACTCAAATATGAAACCATGACTGTAAGTCAAACAAGCTTCTGAGAAGCTACCTGCTGAAGAACTAAAGACTGAAATAAAAGGGTTTTTTTCAAATACATTATAAGGAGACCTACCAGAAAATTGCTAAATGATGGAGGCTTAAAAGGAGATCTCTGGGAAGATAACGGTCCCAGAAGAGTGGAAAGGTTATTTCTTTGCTTAGGAGCTGGCTACAGAAAGCTTAGGGAAGTCTTTTTTTACAGGGGGTGAGTCTGACCAAGCGTCAGAACTTAAGGAGGAGACTTTTAAAGAAATGATAAAATGAATGGTGGGAAATGAGCAGGAACAGATGGCTTTCACCCAAGAAGTTTAAAGGAATTCAGATACAAAATTGCTGAACTACTCGTTGTGTTGTGCAAAGTATTGTTTAAATCAATCCCAATATTATAGCAATGAAAGACAGCAAACAAGCAACCAGCTTTTAAAGGAAACTCAGAAGCATCTGGAGAATACAGACTTGTTCTCAGACTGCTAAAACTGGTCAAAAATAAAATCTAAATAGACAGAAAGTGATGACGTGCTTCAAAAATACGAGAGGTCTTTGAAGGAGTTAATAGGTCCGTAGGTGATAAATCCAGCTGATGTATTTGTCTTTCCAAAGTCTTTAGTAAGGTCTCGTCACTAACAACTCTCAAGAAAACTCAGCTGTCCTGAGGGAGGTGAGATGCCTCTTGTGCATCAGTGAGTGGCTGAGAGAGATGATGAGCTTTCAGGAGGCAGGAAAAATGCCAGTAATTTCCCAAGAATCTGGCCTTGATCCTGTCTCTCTTTTCCACAAAGGATTTTTTGACGTTTTCCTAAGGACTGGTTATCAAATTCCTCAAATTTGCCACGGAGCAGCAACACCAGCTAAACCTCTAAGACAGTCAAATCTAAAGCTGCTTGTGAAAAGCTGAGGGAAGATCTCACAATTCTGAATGATCAGGTGATAAAATGCCAGAATAAGTTCATGGTCCATAAAGGCTGAGTCATAAATATAGACGAAAACAGCCCTGACTATATACACATAATCACAGCCCGTGAATGAAATAGATCTGCGTAGTGGGGAAAGTGCCATGAAAACGCCTGCTCATCGCTCCTCAGTGCCAAAGCCAGCAGAGATGCTCTCAGATTTGTTAGGGAAGGGACAGCCAATGCAACGGAGAACTGTGTAACGCCACCATCTACCTCCACAGCACGTCCAAAGCTCCCGTGTCGTGTGGCTCTGCTCCCCCTGCCTCAAGGGAGAGGCTGGGAGAAGGACAAGAGGTGCGACATAGCTGCTGCGGGGGAGAGCACAAGCACCGTGCAAGGGCAAGCTTACACCATCGCCTCTGCTTTGGGGTTGGGCATATCGGCAGTTTCCTGCTGGAGACACATTGCTGGGGGTTAGCTAGGAAGATGTGTCTGTAACTTCAGTTCAAGGAGTCTCTAGCTTGTAGTTGCCTGGACCAAAGCAGATCAGATGAGATGATCGAAACAGCCTCTCCTGGTCGTCTGCCACCACATTTATGACCACCTGTACTCACAACTTGGAGAGCTTTGCCCATCATCACTGTCACTACATTTTCTGCCATGGGGAATGTGAGTGCTGGTGGTTCTTTGTCCTTTTCTATAAGGTCACCTGCGTGTTTTTGAGCCTTTTAGGTTTTCTGGCAGCAGGATCACCTGTTGGGACTTACCTTCATTTTCACCCCCAAAGGTGTATTCTGCAGGCAGTCCTGTCTGCACCCTGTGTGCTGGAGTCCTACTGAATATTCCTGTGGTTGAAGTTGAGCTGTTCCTATGAAAGTTTTTCTGTAAGGAAGTCATTTTAGGGCGCAGAAAGACATGAAAGAAGTCATCCAAACACCATTCCTTTTATGAAGGAAAATAACTAGAAGCTGGATAAACAATTCATATTGTTCCTCATTAGTTCACACTAATCAGTAGAGTGTCTCAAATAAGCATTTAATTAAGAATTAATGTGGCGGCTGTTATAAAATGAAATATTAATTGGAAAAGGAAAGTTTCAGGTTTGTTTAGGTGAAAGAAATCTGCCCGCCTTATGCTTAACTTGATTACACAAGTGCTTTCCAATTCCTGAATTGTTTAATGTATACAAGTCATAAGGACCTGACATTTAACAAGGGAACACTGGCAAATTAATTCCATTCAGCGCTAAAAATGCATCTTGACATTCGGTAGCTGCTATGTTAACCGGTGCCTCCTCATCAGAATGGCATGTTTTGCTGTGTGCTAATTAACTGTCCTGTTATCCCATTTCAAAAGAATTAAGAAACAATTGGGACTTAATGTATTACTAATAAGTGACCCGGCATCAGCTGCAAGGCATGGGTTTGGTTTTAAGCAGAGGGCAGGGTTGGCTGTCCTTGCTAAGCAGAGTGAGTTGTTGCTGCTGGGGGACTTGGTGTAAGGTATGTCTGCTGTTGGTGGAGCTACTTACACATCTCTCTGGCTTCTCCTCCTGGTTGTGACCCAAAGGCTTGCGGGCACTTGGGCATGAGGAGCAGGCTGGGAGCTGAGCTAGATGGCTCAGTAAATGGGTGTCCCTATGATGCCCCAGGCACCCCCAGCTTCAAAGCTGGGCCCTGCTCTGTGATGAGCACAATAATCTGCAACCTGGAAGTTCTGTGGACTGAAACTTTTATCCATTGATGCTGACTGAGTTTGCCAAATGCTTTCAGCCAAGAAGGTAGTAAAAGAGAATTTTTTTAAGATGTCAAAACACCTCATTTTCACATTTTCTAGAAGGAAATGTTTTGGTTTGGAAATGAGAAAATGCTTCATTTTTATATTCTCAGTGTGACAGTGTTCAGACTTCTTTCTTTCTAAATGACAGGTTCTTTGTTGTTTAAAATTGACCAGAATTTTCTCTGTTAGTGAACCCTTTTATTTTAAAGATCCTGAATAGAAGAGACAAAAGATTCTCTTTTTGTTTGAATGAAAGAGTTTGGGTGAGCCCAGAATAATATTACAGTATTTTTCCTTTGCCAGTAGTCCCTGAACTCCCCTGTTTTGAACCATCAGAACTGGTTTCCCTCCCCTGCCTCTGCTCTCCGTTAGCACTCACCCCATGTCCCCCCAGCCTCAGGAGGAACAACCCTCATGCCCCAAGACCTGAAGAAGTGGTTCCTTAGGACCACTGATAGTAAGTGGTTTTTGGAGGACAGGGACATCAGGAATATCAAACCCTTCAGCCTTTGAGCTGGTGAGCTAATGGCTCTGTGCAAGAGGCAAATGGCAGTGCCTTTGCTGTGGGCTATGTATGTTGCACTGAGGAGTAGCTGCAGGCAGCCAGGGGGAGAGGGTGTTAATCACTGGCAAAAAACCATAGAGCTGTAAAGCCCTCTAATAGCCTTTCAGTTCCTATCCCTTTTCTCCTCTAGTGTAAGTCTTTGCCCCTGGCAGCTCCATCTCCCATGGTTCTATCCTGACCTTCCAGATGTCACTTTGGTCTTTTCGTGTTTGTGTCTGGGTTTCTTGGTTTTACAGAAAAGTCCAACCTGCCCGTTTTAAGGGAGAATGCATGGGTTCGCTTTGTTCTGCTCCCAGCCAAGCTGCAAGAACCAGTATTTTCTCTTTGGTTCATCAGCAGGAATTGCCTCAGCCTCCTATGGCACTGGTGACCACTCCTGTGCTGGTCTGATCCGATAACTGAACAAAGCTCATGCTGGATCCATGAAGGACCAAGACACTGTTAAAACAGCAGCCTGTGACAGAGAGTCACTTAACTCCAGGCAGGCAGTGCTTTGGGTAGTGCTGCATATGTCCTCAGAAACACTTTTCTCCATAGGTTCTCAGCCAAGATCTACCGACCTGCAATGTCTCCACAGACCAGATAAACAGCCAAACACCTCTGGAAAAAGGGTCAAATCTCAGAATGTTTGGGGCACCATGCAGCAAACCCAGAACTGGAAGCTATACAGTCATTTCGGTGCCAGGCTTAGCCAGAACTGGAGCATCCCACTCAACTAATTCTATCTTATGCTGGTATTTCACAGATCAGCTCGCTTGGAAGACTCTGCTCAGTTGGAGCTGGCTTCAGCATCTCCATCTGACCAAGACTTCTGGTGCTTATTTCCCCCACTGCCCACAGTATTTGTGAGTATGTCACCACCAGATGCTACGAGCTGAAGTATGAGTTCACAGCATGTCAGCACCTACTAACTCTTCTGGCGAGACATGTAAGCCAAGGGCTTATTACATGTCAAAAATTCAAATTTGCCACTCAAAGTAGAAGAATGGTAGGTGAGTGCTAAAAATGGTAGATTATCACCCAAAGGGAAAAGTTGGCAAGACGACTCCAAGTACTGTATCCTAACCACCTACATAAACTTAGCTTGTCAAAACTGTATTGACTTCATTGAAAGAGCATCCCATTATCCATGGGTTGTTTCAGGGCAGCTCTGCAGGTTGGGGTTGAAACCACAGTGCTGCTAAAGCTTTACAAGTTCATAACCTACCTCACCTGGACTAAATTGCCCTTGGAACCCATATTCTCAGATTTACTGTGTTGTAGCTCCTGGTTTTACATCTTTTCCAGCTCTTTTGCCCAACTCCCTTTTTCCTCAAAATTTGAGTGACATACAAGTCCTAAGATGTCCCTGTGCTTATGCATGAATCCAACTCAGCTGTGAATGTCTTCTATACTTCAGCCAGAGTACCAGCTCTCCCGTTCTCCCTGGTATAGCAGAGCTGTCTCCGCTGCTCGCTGCTTCCTGGCTATGACGTGGCTGAATGAAAGGGAAAAGTTTCTAATGTGCTGCCCCATCAATTGCTTTTTAAGGGCTGAAAGTGGTGGAAGTGCTGCTTCTGAAGTTGTGAACTCAGTGGTTATGCATTGCGCATCCTGGCTTGCACATGCTCAGGGGATGATGATACTCTCTCCCCGTTCATCAGAATGCACAGGGAGGTCTGTGGGACAAAGATTAGGTATATTCCAATGCTCTTAATTTGGTTTCTTCTTGGCTTTCTCCTCCAGTGAGACAGCACCTTGCTTCTGCACAGAGTCTAGCTGCATCCTAGTGTGGCCTGGCTGACTGGGGAGGCTTTTCAGGGCTGAGCAGCCACCCATGGGGTGACTGTTATCCAGGGACAACCTCCCGCTGTGGTGGTCTCCAGCCTGTGCTCTGATGTCATCGCCCCTTGCACATACCCTGCCTGAAAGTGCCCATGCTTCTGCTGGGGCTGGAGGTAGGGTTTACCTGCTGGCTTCCATATGAATTTGGCAGCTGATGTCTCTGCGTCCTGTGGGAAGGATTCTTCATCCAGCCCATGCAGCTCCAGGCACAACAGTGTCTCACCAAGGTGCCACATATGGGAGCAGAGTAGATCTGCAAACAACCATGATGTTCAGCATTAAGGCTGGAGGACAACATGTCCTCTAGCCTTTCATGAGGGACAGCCCCAAATGACCTGCTCAGCATGCAATAGGGCTTGGGACCACTGTTAGGACCCAGTACTGCTTGGACCAACTGGGACCCAAGCATCCTCAAGCAACAGCAAACAAGGAAGGACTTGAGGAAGAGGGTTGGAAGGGAGTAAATGGGATGATGATACTCACCCATCACCTCTCTCAGTTCAGTGCAGAGGGAAGAAGCCTGGTGCGGTAGCTCTGACAGAGCTGGAGAGCAGTGGTACCGCAAGACCTGGTATTGCACCCAAAGCAAAGTCCTGACCCCCTACTAAGTGCTAGGAACGTGCTAGCTTGGATGAGTCCCTGTGACACTTTGCGTGGCATTGCTGTGCCAAAACATCACATAGGAAAATATCCTCGAAAGATGCCTCCTGGGGAGGGCTGATCCGCAGGAAAGATGTCAGACAACAAGAAATTGTCCAAGTCTTCCTGCTTCCCACTCAGGAGGAACCTGGAAGCGTCAGGGAACCATGCAACCTCCTCCACCTGTCCCCTGGCATGGCAGGGGGCTGTGGTGCCTGCCTTCGGCACCCTGGCAGGGCACAGGAACAGCTTCCGAAAGAGACCACAGGAAAGCACAGGTGTTGAAAAAGTTGTCTGCCCTAGAGGACAGGAAATCCACGTGGGACCTCACCTGCAGTGGGAGTTAATTTTGAAACAGGTATTCACTCGAATGACCGGTAAAAATCCATGTCCTTATACCACAGCAAAGCACCCCTTTTGTCTCTGTCACTTACCTCCATGGTGGACCCGGAACTTCAGGAACAAATTGCTTATCCTCCTTTTTTGCCTCAGCCTAGGGAACTCAGGCAATCACATCGCCAGTCAATCTTCTGTATGAAAGAAGAGCTGATCACTAGCTCCCATCTTCAGTTTTGTGATGCTCCCTGTAAGCATAGATCCTGGCTTGATGGATTTTTTTATCTCATGTTCAGGAAAACACCTTCTCCAGAGAACAGGTGGTACCTAGAAGTAGAAACTCTTCAGGGGCAAAATTTCTGCATACAATCTCACTTGCAACAGGAAGAAATGCACAAAATATTAGCCATTGCTACACAAGTCCTTGTTGACTATGTCAGCATAATCAGCCAGAAAAAAATATGCACAGTTGTAGTCAAGAATGTGCAAGAAAATACTCTTTCAAATAATTAAAAAAAATAATTATAGAAGTTGCACTCACCTTTCAGTCTGTGTAACTTTTGTACCAGTTTGCTTCAGTGTGACCATGATGCTATCCCCGTACATCATGGAACATTACTTACAAACACCATTAAGAATTCTCACCAAAATACTTATAAAACTTTAGTGGCAAACATTAAGAAGCAGATGATGATTACCCTCATAATCTCTTATTTCAGATATAAAAGTGGTTACAAGGCAAGGAATATTCAAGCTCCCATGCGATGTTTATGCATACCACTTCTCCACAGCTTTTTCATAGCTGCTAGCAGGAGCTGGTCAAATTATTTGTCAGGAATAACACGTTGGCTTCATCCAGCCCTTCCCCCTGTTCGTGGATGACTTTCAAGCAGACAGCAAGGAGGTCTGGGGGTTTTACAGCAATCTTCACCCACCTGAGAAATCATGTCTGTACTTGTCTGGAGATGAAACCAGAGGACACCGCAGGCTGGCAGAGCGCTGCGTGTCGGCTGTGCCGCGCTTGGAGTCGTGGGAATCATGGGGAGAGTGAGATGCAATATCATAGACGGGACGGATGAAGGCTGGGAGAAAGCAGCATCCACGAGTGGTTTGCTTTGCCTGCTTGCTCTCTGTTTACTGTAGCACACAGTGGATTCCCAGATCACTTTATATCATTCTTGCTCTGCATGACTTTCACCCAGATCAAATTGCTGCTTGACATGTCTGACAGTCATTTAACAAAAGAGGTTTCCTTTCATTCACAATGATAAAGCTAAATAATTGTTCAGTGTTGAAGCGACCCATTTCTTCTTACTCATGTCTTGCTCTTGCTCACCAAAGGGGCTCACACTGCCCATCTTCCGTCCCTGCTCATTCCCTTTCACTGCCATTGATATCCCTGTTGGATTTGATATCCCTGCTGTTTTCCCATCAAGGCACCAGCCTCTTACTCCCCACCAAGGATGTTACTATGATGCTTCCTCTTATGTCTATTTT
Organism: Falco cherrug; assembly: GCF_023634085.1. Taxonomy (NCBI): domain Eukaryota; kingdom Metazoa; phylum Chordata; class Aves; order Falconiformes; family Falconidae; genus Falco; species Falco cherrug. The sequence goes on from NC_073697.1 coordinate 94,045,181, forward strand.
GACTAAAAAGCATTCTTTTGAAAAGGCTACATCTTAAATTGCAGTGCTGGTGATCAAAGGAGTGTCAAACCTCAGCCCAGCAGTGTTGCACAGGACAATCTGAAAATAGCCCAAGACACTTCCCTGAGCCCTAGAGAAACTGTCATTTTTAACGGTGTACATTAAATAACCTCTCCAATACCAGAGGCTTCAGAAGTTATGATTTCTACACAACAGCCATCTTAGAGCACAGTATTTTCCCTGAAATGTGTGGAAATAACTTTCTCTTGTATTTTGACTGCAGCTATTATTTACATATAGATTTCTGGTAAGATGGGAGGCATTCAAGGAGCTAGAGAAGTACACTGGAAACCTCTTCATATCCTGGGAGCTTTCCCATAAGCATCTTGCCTTGTGATTTGCATTGTCCTACTGATATTTCTGCAACTGTCTTAAACAGCTCACACTGTGCCTCCTCCCAAGCGAGTATAAGCAGATGACCAGGGTCAAAGATTCCTGTCTCATAAAATTACATCCAGTTGGGAAGTTTAGCAGCAGCAGCATATGCAGCTAATAATGGTTCTGCTCCTAACCCACACATAAGCCCACAGCTCCACATGTGAACATCCCAGGCTGTTTGTTTGCAGTAAGTCTCGGAGAAACATTATTGTTCCCAGAGTGGTTCAGCTCACCCGTTTCTGAAGGAGTAAGTACTTCTGAGAATGATGTTTCATACCTGCAATCCTGATCCATTTACACACTTCATAGATTGCAATGTGTTTTCTGAGCCAAGAGTTATCAGCGTTTGTGCGTGTAGCTGGCGATGAGTGCAAATGGTAAATCTTAGGTAAAGCGCTTAAACTCGGGGCTGAATTAAGCTGAGTTGTGCACATATAGACTCCAGGTGCATGTGCCACCGGTTCCTCTGGTTCAGCTGATACAAGGTAAATTCCTCAAACCTGTGCAGCCAGTTAGGTGACTTGGATCTTGCTCCGAAGATCCTGTTAGACCATGGGAAGATTTCCTCAGGAAATATCCCTAGGAACTGCAGGCAAGACAGGTTGAGTGGATTTCAACTTGTTAGCAGGACTAACAGCCTGCCTGGACCAGAATGTTTTATCTGGAGAAGCAAGCCACCACTTTTAACGCTTTCTCTCCTGGCTGTGGATCTGTTTGGATGGCTTTGTCTACCACAGGTGAGGAGGCCATTGCCTAGTGCAGCTCCCACCTCTGCTGACTGGACTGTCCACGGATGCCCTGCCACTTACGCCCATCACTCTCTTCCCAGAGCATTTACTGCGAAGACTCCAGTCCCTGCTCCTGAGCTCTGAGGTGCCACCCTCGTCCCTGGCACCTAGACTTCACAGATTTCCAGGAGATTTGCCCCATTCTGCATCCCCTGCTCTAACAGTCTGCCAGGTGGTAATAGCGGGGGACTGAGAAGGTGAAGTGACACCACTGGAGGTCTCACACTTCCAGGCAGAAGCTGCTTTTCATGAGCTGGCAGCTTCTTCAGCGCAGAAAGCTGTGTGGCAGAGGATGTGCCTGGGCTAAACTTCTGGGAAATCAGCTTCTGAAATATTTGCAGGAAGACAGATATGTTAATAAATTTTATTTGAGTTTTCCATTTCCTGGGAAGGAAAGCTACGATTTTGATCATGAATATTAATAATTTGAGGGCAGGGGATGAAGAGAAAGTCTGAGGCTGCCTGGGGAGCCCAAAGTCTGCGTCCCAGTACAGCAGGGAGGGCAAGGCTGGTGCAGCCGTCCTGGGTTTCCCCATCCTCTACCCCATCGCCAGCAAAGAGGGGCAGAATTTGATCCTGGTGCTTACACAGCTCCTTCAAGCTGTGCAATCTAAAACAGCGTGAATGAACGCTGCTGTAAGCTGAACTAGGTGAGGTCTTATTTTATTACTTCATTACTGGTGATCATGGAACAACAGTCCCATTATTTTACTTGCAACCAGGGCCATGTCATCCCCCATCCTCCCCAAGCCATCCCATCCAGCTTTTGCCAGCACTGCTGGAGAAGCCCAGCTCCTGGAGCATCCCCAGTATGCCGAGAATTCCTTAAAATTAACATCAACTCATTAAAATTAACATCAGCTGCGTGAAGGCTGCCTTAGTCAGGTCTTATAAGCTCATGGTGCAGGTGACCTGGGTCTCCAGGGTTAAATGTGTTACCTTTACCTGCTGCTGTTTAACAGCACCCTTAGCTGCTGTGGGACAGAGCAGCTCAGACTGCAACCTGGCAGCCTCTTCCATCATCCCTCCAAACACAGCACTCATCTAATGTTTTTGCTTGTTTTACTCCACCATTGCTGATTTCATCACTGCTCTCTACAAGGGTTTGGTTGATTGCCAGACCTGCTTTTGGTCCTGATACATATTTTTTTTAATCTTTCTTGGATTTCCTGGTAGCTACTGCTATCTGATAACCATCTTTAGCCTTCCTCAGCTATAGCCAAACTTTTAATATTTATTCAGCATTGCTAACCTCAGTTCCCTTCTTCCTATTTGACAGTGAAGTATTAGTAATAATAGAAAACCACTTATGATTATTAGTGCTACATGTTGCTTTTTATCCCCCAGCCTTAGTAAATGGGATTTGCAGTGCTCAGGTGAGTACGCAGGGATTTATTCTGTGACTCACAGTGCGCATGTAAACAAAAGGTAGCGGCTGAAGTGTTCAAATTTTCTGAATTTCAAATGTCAGAGAATATTTTGAAATAACATCAAATCTTACTTATGCTGTTTTGAGTGACCAAAGGCTCCCTGAGGATTTAATTCTGCCTTAGCTGATGTTTTCCTTGGGAACATTATTTTCCTGTGTTGAGTTTTTGTTTGGGGTTGTTCGTTTGGGTTTGTTTTTAATTTTCTTCCCCTAAGAAACCTGAAATTTACAAGATTATTCTTTTTCTTTGCTCCTGGTAGCATTTCATGATGGTAAATTTCTTGGAGAAGTGCAAGCAAACAAACAAAACCTTGTCCAAATAATGAAGGAAAACCTTATTAACCTACATAGAGAGCAGCCAGCCAACCGGGTAAAACGACTGTCTTAGTTTAGGTGTAAACATCGGGGTGGGGGCGGGGGGAATTAAACCTGCTGGAAACCAGATTTTTACATATGCATAGGTGGTGGGAAAGCAGGACTGAGGCAGAGGTGGGGGATAAAACAAGGGCCAGTTTATGGGTAGATGCTGGGGGCAAAGAGTGCTTCAGCCCCCAGGATGCGAGGCTGCGGTGCCTGGGGGGAGCCGCCATCCCCAGCTCGCCCTGGAGCCCCATCCAGCCCGTTGCCCTTATCCCGCAGGACCCCCAGGACGTACCCCCGGGAGCCAGAGGCAGCTGGCCAGGGTAAGTGCAGAGACACAGATTTGCAAAGAATTTGTCATCTTCTTGGAAACAGAGCAGCTTTACCAAACTGCGGTGCGTTGACTTGGAAAGGTGTTATCGCCAGCGGGATCCTCTGTGAAGTGCAGAGGACACACAGTATTCCCAGCTACCCCAGGGCTGATGCAGCTGGCATGATCATCTGGGAAAGTACCACATGAGGCTTCTGAATACCCTTCGGAGAGTCCACGTCTCGATGAAGATACCCCCAGCAAGGAAGCCCCAGCCTTATTACCCACAGGCGGAATATTTTGCAGGGTCTGGGCCAGAGCTTACAGTTTCCATAGCAAGATGACTCGCATCATGGCATTCTCAAGGAAAGACGAAATTGCTACAAACAGCAGCTGCATCGATCTCCATGCCCCCAAATGTCACATGTACTGCATCTTCCCAGACCATGCCCTTCCCTGGGAAGGATGTCACGCGATCCCTTTCAAACGGATATGCTCAACCGAGGAGGCTAGAATGCATGCTCATAATAATTTTTCTGGTGTATTTTTGCCTTCCCGTGGCTAGTTTGTCAAACAACCTCACAAACACAATTTTATGATGGAGCTCTACCATGCAGACTCTTTGATACATATGCATAGCAGATTCTTGGCTTATCTCTGAGCAACATTCACACATGCCGCTTACTCGAGCTGTTGTTTTTTTTAAATGCTTAACATATAAAAGTTTAATCACAAAGTTGCTGAATGTTTGTTTCCTATGAAAAGCATTATTATTGCTCAAGAAGATTCTCTAGAGGTTTTTCATATATATGGTGCTGCTCGATACGTGTTGATCGTGTGCACTGAGATGCAGCACTGCCAGGGTCCCACTCGCCAGAGCTTCCCAAGGTCAAATACGGAGGGAAAAGCTATTGATGGAACCACAACGTGGCATGAGCCAGAGCAACTGTGTGCATCTCCTGGCAGCATATTGGGAGATAATCGCCGCCTTAATAATAATGATTAGGATGTGGGGCTGAATAAAGCTTTTTTGTAGCCAAAGTAGATGTTGAGTCCTCTTCTGGAGCCCAAAACACAGATCAACCAAGAAATAAGCCCTTGAGTAGCTAGGAAGGGAGAGATAAGAGCAGGAGGAGTCTCTGCCTGCTGGCAGGCAGTTTCTGATCAGGCTCCGCTGGAGTGGGTGCAGGCTCAGCTCCCCGCACCGGGCAGAGGGGAATATCTGCCTGCCCAAATACTCCCTGGAGCCCTGCCTCCCAGAAACCGAGCAAGCTGTTACATATGCAGAACTTTTCTGGTATTTCCAGGGAAATACAGCAGCCTGGTGGCTGCTGCTAGAACTGCTGCGATGGCCGGAGGGCAGGGGCAAGCTGCAGGAGGGGGCTGCGGGGTGGCTGCAGCACCAGGGAAATCACAGCAAGGGATGCAGCAGCCCCTGGCTCTGAGAAACACAGGGGAGAGACATTATCCCGGGCATGCTCCTTGTGGCTAGGGAATATATCGCTGCTGTATAGGGAAGTCAGGTTATAGGCAGTGTCTAGCGACTCTCTGAAGGGCCCCCAGTGCTGCTGGGTGTGCATAGCTCTATGTGGCCACATCCTTTTCAGATGCCTAAAATAACCTTACACCTTCAGAGGGAAAGATGGTAGCCAAGGATTGCTGCCATGAGCAAATAGGCTTTCATCTCATCTCAGCCAGCAGGGATGTGATTAGATGGAGACAAAACCTAGCCAGGCCTATCATGATACTCCACAGAGAAAATAAAGGCAGAAGAGGATCACTCATGCTGCAGTGGTTGGGATGCTCTGTGGTCCAGGATGAAAGCATTCAATTGTGGGTCAAAGAAAAAGAGTCCAGAGAAGAGAAAAACAATCTTGCAACAGCACTGACATGTCTCCATGCCTCTGCCTGAAGCAATGCTGTGATAAAGGGATGCCAAAGTACTCCGGGACTTGCTACAAAGAGCTCCATTGGACTTGCATAGGTGGTTATACTGCCCTTGGAGGGGTCTAGCTAAACTTTTCCATTTACCTGTAGAAGCACTGCCTCCATAGATGGGGATAAGGACACATGACCTATGAGGAAAGACTAAGGTAGCTGGGATGGTTTAGTTGGGCAAAGAGCAGGAGGCTAAGGGGGGTCTGATAGCAACCTTTGCTTGAAAAGGGGTTATAAAGATGATGCAGCCAATTTCTTTTACAACAGAGCAAGGGATAATGGCCACAGATTGCAACACAGAAGGTTCAGCTTGGACATTGCGAAAAATTTGTTTCCTATGACGGTGGTGAAGTCCTGGGACAGGTCACCAGAGAGGCTGAGGAACTATCCTTCGACAGCTGAATTGCCCTAGACTTAACTGGACACAGAAGCAGTGACCTGATCTAGTGTTGGTAGCAGACCTGTTGTGGTGTCCAGGGGTCCCTTCCAGCATGGAATTCCAGGGCAATGTGGTTCCGGGGTGGTTCCTAAGGGTAAAAGGTTTGCTGTCAGGAAAGATGGTCCTGAGGAGACAAAACATCATCAGAAGCGTGATGCACATTTCACCTCTCCTCTCTACACCAGCATTAATTTCTGATGTCAACAGTTGCCCTCCACTGACCTGGCAGCTTGGCTGCCCAGATGAAGAAGGTTGGTGATTGTACAGGGAAGTGTTCCCAGCAGCACTTGTTTTGCATAATATCCTGCAAAAAAAAGAGGGAATAGCAATCTGCAGAGCAATCTCTTTTTCAGTGCTGCCACAAAACCGGTGTGCTGTCCCATGCCTAAACACAGTCTTCAGGGTTCCCTGCTGTGCCACGAACACATGGGGTGATGGGTGCTCACACTCTGGTTTCTTCTGCCCCATGCTGGAGGTGTCTTTGCCCCATTTCTCCTGGGGACCAGGCAGTTGCTGCTCTCCAGGGCCCCATCTACCCTGTGCCTGTAGCATCCAGCCCATGGCACCCAGTCCCTTCTTGCTGGTCACCCAGCCACTGCCTTCAAAAGGAATAGGACATTCAGACAAAAAAAGCCCCAAAAAACAGCGAAGTAAAACTGTCACATTATAAACATGATCTGAGATCTTAAGAAAGTGGGTGGAAGACCAAGTTTTAATAATAACGCAAGAAATATAAATAATTAAGCAGCAATCTAGCTGTTTCTTGACATCTTGTTGGGTGGTGCTAGATTGCTGTCTGCTGCATAAATCCGGAGTGAGACTTTGCAGTGTGTTCAGCCGCCTGAGCCCAGCATCTCCGCCACAGAACAGCTTTAATGAAAGTGCCCTTTCAAAGCGAACGTGCAAATTGAACCAAGTTTCTGAGAGGAGCCGGGTCAAAGGCACTGCTCCACAGCATGAGATGCACTGCATAATTCCTGTCAAGACACTGCCCTCCCCCTCCCCATCCAGCAGCAGAGTCCCCAGCATACCCCAGTCTTCCTCCCCCAGGGCTCCTAGATGCAATACTCATTTGATTACTATGTATGTGACCTCTCATGTCCTCAAGCTATTCGTGTGCTTTAGCTGAAGGGTAGGCTCAGGAGGGAGTGTCTGCCAGGCAACTGTGACCTTTCTGGTGGCCTGAGCTTTAAGACATTAAAAAGCAAAGTGTCCTTTGCTAATGAGCTGGTCTTGGGCTGGAAGAGCAAGTCATCTCTGCTCCTCTTGCCTCTCCCTCCCTCAGCCCTCAACCAAAAGCAGCTGGAGCTGCAATGAGTTGCTGGGTGTTTGCGTGATGCCATGAGCAAAGGCTGGTGCAGATCCCAGACCAGGCTGCCCTGCACAGATGTCATAAAGTGCACGGGGTTGATAAAGAGCTAGAAGCCTCAGCAGACCACTTGGAAAGTCTTTTTTTATCTTTTTTTTTCTTTTTTTTTCTTTCCAATGATAGCTAATGACTCTCAGCCCTTCCAAAACAGAATGACTGGAATGTCAAGGCACTTCCATGTTACTGTGAGGCTCAGGAGGCAGAAGAAGGGGGCTGCCTGCAGAGGTTCACCTTGTGGAAAAACGCAAATGCCTCATCTTCCTTGTGACTCTTCTTGAGGATTTTACCCTGATGTAAACAACCTCAGCCCTTCCAGAAATGAAGACAAGCCATAGGGACCTTTGAGGATGCTGAAAGTCATTTATGAAGCAGGATGAGTCACTCTGTGTTTTGTGGCTTCTCAAACTTCTTGTGCTGTAGTGCCATATGTCCAAGTAAATCTCCTAGACCAGCACTGTGGTAATATTTTCTGATGTCATTTTCAGACCTGAAGTAAACAATAGCCATTCAGCCACCAGATCCCAGAAGACTTCCCAAATTGAGAAATCAAGTAACTCGCTCCCAGAATGTAGCAACTGTCAGGCAAAAGCCCTATAATGACTGCACCAAAATGCCATTGTCAAGGAGAGCAGAAACTACACAGGCTGTGGTGGTGGAAGGATCTGAATGTAATATACAACATACATCTTTACTGACACACACAGCTCCACCTTGTTTACTAGGATGTTGTTTTCAGCCTCCCTTAAAAAAATTGTGGCATCTCCAAAGGCCATAGTGTGGCATGGACCAGAAGGGCAATTGTTCTTATGTTTCCCTTCCCAACACAAGTATGTGTGACCCATGTAACCTGTCCAGCCCAAGGATTTAGGGGAAACAGATGGGACCCATGGCTGATCCGTAGGTGCATATGCCAAGCTAGTGAGAGAGGTCTTAAAAGGAGAGGACACTGTGTCATCAGTCCCCAGAAGGAGCAGGTACATCCCAGAGAGATGTGAGCATTGTCTGGCCCTTCTGGAAACTGCAGCTCTGCCCACCATCCTGAGGAACTGGCTGCTGCTCTGCTGCTCGTGGTAGAACCCCTGCATTCTTCATGCAGACCCTAAGTAAAGCTGTGCCCAGAAAACCCAATGAAGGGAAACCTGCAGCACTTCTCCTTGCAGAGGCGGAAAGAGATGGTATTCAGATCTCTTTTCCAGCTGCTGGGAGCCAAGTATACCTCCTTCCTCCTCCTTGCTGTCAACACCTAGGAAATGCCTTGATTTCAGGCATTACTAGAATGTCATTTTTATCTTTGACTTGCTCTTTCAAGTTGATTCCTCTTAAATGATTGGGTTTTCTTGGGTTCCCCAGTATCGAAGACAAAACTAGGGCTCTTAGGAACTAGGGTACACTGTTGACCGAGCTGCCCTGAAGGTTCCTCTGTGGAATAAGGATCACATAGTGCACGGGTAGATGTAACATTCTTTCTGCAAAGGCAGAGATGTGCAGAGAATAGCACATACTGTTGTACTACTGAGTCTCCAACTACAGTGCTCTGTGCTGGTGAACGTGTGGTTAAGGTGCCCGACCCTCTGCCCCAGCTGTAGTATCTGACATCTTTGTTTCTTCAACCACGCTCCAGTTTTTCTTTCGGAGACCTCTGCTCATATGATGGAAAACTTTCATGGATGGCTGCAATCACGCTCCCCAGAGATTATCTGAGAAGTGAAAAGTGCTCTGGGGACTTCACCTGGAAGATCTGAGGATGACTGGATCCAAATTCTTCAGGTCAAGCCCCCCTCAGCACTTGACACACATCTACAATGGAAATTCTTTGCCCCTGTGCAAAAAACCAATGATCTGGCCTTGAAATTCTTGCTGCTGAAGAACCTTGAGCCAAGACCTTGGAAGCAGTATAGGGAAAAGCCCTCAGCTGCCTGGAAATGCCCCTTCTGCCTCCTTCCAGCCTTTTTTTTTTTTTTTTTTGCGCTTCCATTTGCTTCTGCTGCTGGGTGAATCCATTTTATTAACAGCCCTTCATAAAGCCTGGCAGCATTTGAAAGACTGCAATGTTTGCCTCTGAATATCAATAAGCAGCCTCCTTTCCAGCCCAGGGAAGATTTGAAGGAAGAAAGAGTGAAGCTCTGAGGATCAGTGATCAATGCCAGCCCCACGGGAAGCCTGAGTTTAGGAGATTTGTTATTGAAATATTAACTGCATTCTTGCCCAGAGTGGGCTGAGCGGGAGCTCCGAGCTGCTACACGAAGCCACCTGGCAGCTGGGAGAATTGCAAAGCGCTTGGTCTCCAGTCATGACATGCACTTCAGCACTGGCAGCATCCCTGGGGCATCTCCTCCCACCCACCCCCTGATGCCAGCACCCACCACCATGGCCAGCTGGACCGGCAATTCATAGAAACAGGTCTCCTCAGCCAGCCTGTTTGTTCCTGGTGAAATGCTGGCAGAATTGGACATGAAACGGCCCTTTCTTCTGCAGCAGGAAGGAAGAGAGGGGCAGGGGCGTGAATGTAGGCAATGGCCAGCTTGGTTTCAAGCGCCTGTTCCTTGGGCTGAGCTCCAAGAACCTAGCAGGACTCAGGAGGGCAATGGTTGCATGGCAGAAGTGGGGATGGGCAGGGCTGTGTACTGAATTGTTGTTTTGATGCAATGTGTGTTTGTTTTATAGAAAAGACCGGTGGGTTTTTTGTTGTTGTTTTGTTTTTTTTTTTTTTTTCTACAGGAACACATTGGTTTCGATGAAATATTGATGGGAAAACAGTTTCTCTGTTCCAGGAGCAAACTCAGTGAGTGACAGAACCACAACAACATGTTGCCTGGTGCCTGGGGCATTGACAGAGGACTCAAGAGAGCCAAACTCTAATACTCCAGAAGGGACTAGAGCACAGAGCTCCCACTACACTGCAAATCCCCTGCACAAGATACTTGCTTTTTAGGTTGGCTCCCCAGCACATTGTTTTTGACCTGAGATCCTATCCCAGATTCTTGGCAGTCTTCCCAGTTCGGCTTTAATGGAGACTTTCCAGCAAGACATTTCACTTTTGACAAAAATAAACAAACAAACAAGGCTGGCAAAAAAATATTTTATTTAGCAAATTCCCTGATCAGCCTCTTGGCTGTCTCCATCCCATCCAAAATCTGCTTCTGTTCCTGCAAATAAAGCCTGCAGGCACCCTCCTTTGGCTAGCTACAGAGCTGCTTGTGCCCGTACCTCCAAATGGATGGAGCTGTAGCAATTAGGCATCTGGTTCTGAGCTGCTGGTACCCCGTGCCTCCTGGAGGTAAGGATGCCCTGCTAAGCCTCTCTGCAGAGGAATGATTTGAGCTTAGTACCAGGCTGCAGAGTCCGCTTGGCCAAGAGGGAGCAACAACTTGGAGGTGATGGAGAAGATCCTCTCCGGAGCAACCCTTTGCCTGGGGGAAATCCTGAGGAGCAGCAAACAGTCTGTCCTTGCTCACTTCTCTCTGAATACTTGCTGACTTCCAGGTACTGCTCTCCTGGTTTGAAGGGCTCTGGCAACAAAGGAGGCACCGATGACACAAAGCACATCTACAAAGGGATAAATCCTTAGGGAGCCAGGGACCAGGAGCTACAGGTACCAAGCTGGTCCCTGGTGCCACAAAGACATCTGCAGGGCTGCTTCAGTTATGTCAGCTCAAACATGTACCTGCTCCCTGCTGTGCCGGGGGGCAGACTCACAGAGCGAGTGCTTGTGCCAGCTGTCTTTGTGTCACCTGGAATGATCCCAGCATCCCACTTAGAGCAGGTCCAAGGCCACACATCTCTGCTGGAACAGGACACTGGGATGTGGCACTTCTTGCTTTGCCTCTGTTACTAATACCACGCTGCAGAAGTGTTATGAAAGCCTAATGCCTCTTCCTTTCCAGCTATTTATTATCTTTTTGCATTTTCCTCATGTCAGACAATGAAAACCAATGCAGTCAGGTTTGTTCTTGCTAGGAGCTGCTTCCTCTATCAGTCTTTTCGAGCTCCAGATTGTGGTTTCATATACAGACCTGTAAATATTTACTCCTCTATGGGTGACTCCCTACACTGGAATTCTACTTGAATATTGTGGAGCCCTTTCTTGACATTCAAGGAGGAAAAATAAAGATACCGAGAGCAATTCAGTAACACCTAAGTGCATTGAGTTGGAAAGGGTGAAGTGCCAAAGCACTGTAATTTAAAATTGCAAAATGCCCCAGGGAGGATCAAGAAATGGAGAAGATAGACATGGAAATATCTAGAGAGCTATGTGGAGAACACAGAATAGAAGAGACAGTAGAAAAAAAAAAACAAACAGAGAGAAGAGTATCTCAAACAATGTTCTCAAGGGCTGGAACATGAGCAGGACTGTGGACACACTTGGTTTTGCAGTGCTCAGCGATGGGTAGAGCTCTGTGCTTCCTGCTGCACTCAGCATCTGGCAGAACAACTCCAACACTCCTTTCCACCACCTTCTGCTGCTGGCTCACCCAAGGTGACAGTACAGCTGATGACAGCATTTGGAAGGTCACTGTTTTGAGGAACTGGACCAGCCTTTCCACAAACAGGCTTGTGCTAATCTGATCCTACACCAGCACTGGGGAAAAAAAAAAAAAAAAAAAAAAAAAAAAAGGAATCTATTAGCAGAATTTAGGCTAACTATATTTGGATAAGGAGAGGCAGCAGCAGTGCCCTGCTTCCCATTCTCTCTCCAGGATGGTCCTGCTCCTCGGTGCACACACAGCATGCACAGCTGAGAAACACCACCTGCTCTGGCTGAGTCTGCTCTGCCATCAACGAAGCCACCAGGTCGATGCCTTGCACGATCGGGTGAGGTGCCTCCCTGCACAACATGGTTTCCCCCAGTTTTTGGAATGGCTGAAGCCTTCCCGGCTGCTGAGTTGCTGTGCTTTCCTTGTTTCTAAGAACAGCCAGCGTGAAGAAACATCAAAGGGGACTTTCCAGGCTGCACTTCCTAAAACACAGCACTAGGCAACAGCAGATGGGAGCTGGCGTTATTAAATATGCATAACCTCACAGATCACAAGGTAGCACTTAGCTATCCTCTAATTAAAAGGCAGCTGCTTCCTAATACAGTATAAAAAGCCTGCTAGAAGACACTAGATTTTCCCTGTATGATGGCTGACTGATGAGGAGCCCTGTAGCTCTTTCCTGCCCAGCTCAGAGATGCCAAAGGGACCCTTCAGCCTTCTACAGCCTCCTTCCAGAGGTGCTGGGGGTCTCTGCTCAAGAGACCCTCCAACCAGCAGACAATTGTGATCTCACTTGATTTGCTAAGTCAGTACTGAAAAGGTTAATGCTGAGAATAGGTGGAAGCATTTCTGGACATCCATGCCAGCTACAGAGCTGCTTCCTGCGCAGAAGAGCTTGGAATGAATAAAAGAAATACTGTTGCACTGAATCAGTCCCTCTAGCAATGAGTTCTGGCTTCCCACTGGTTATTTTCATTAATTAATTACATTTGTATGCATGGAACATGCAAGCATCCCAATCATGGTCCAAGATCACACTATGCTGGGGTCTGAACAAACAAACAAACCAGCTCCTTCTCTAAAGAGCTTCAAGTATGGAAAAAAGAGATGAGGTGACTGCAGCCAGCGAGCCACAGGGTGCAGCGAGATTCTCTTGGCCTGGATGGGACTGCAGTCTGAGCATATTTGGGGGAACCACTATGGTACTGCATGCCAGTGTGATGCCAAAGGTGCTTTTTGCATCATTCCCATGTGCCTGGGGTGTGGATCCTCAAAGTGATATTCTTCTAAGAGGACATGTTCTGATCTGTGGGCTCAGCTGAGGGAGACAGTGCTTCCAGCCAGGCTCAGTACCCTTTTTTTTCCCTCAATGCAGAAATCAGGTGGAGAAGGACACATTCCACCAGCTTTCAGGACCTTGGCATCTATGTGCTGACCAGAGCCTAGGAGTGCTACCAGAGCATCCCTCCTTGTCCCCCACTGATGAACCTTCCAGAGGACAGAGCAGGATTGAGACCCTCCGGGAGGGAACTGCATACAGGTTCTCATGCTCAGCACTATCCTCTACGGCACTGTAGGATCAAAGAGACACTGACTCACAGTCAGCAAGATGCAGATTGCATGTTAAGTGGCTGCATACAGCTCCCAAATGAAGCTTCCTCTTAACAAGAACGGAGTCATTAGGGATAAGGCAGTTATTTATGCTATAGAAGAACAGAGACGACGCTGGGATAATATTCAGAGGTGCTTCCCATTCTAGCAATAGTGAAGCACAGCCTCTCCCCTGCCTCCTGCTTTTCTGCCCCGGTTCCCAGCCCCTAGCTGAGAACTTCTCCTGGTGGCTGGTGAAGCCCCTCCTGCCCTCTTCCACCAGCTGTGAAACAATGCCTAAAACCCAGGTGTGGGAGGAGAGGGATGGGGAGGGGGAAAAAAGAAATCAGCCTTGAATCATACATATTTTTGACACAAAAAATTAAAAAGCAAACAAACCCTAAATCTATTTCAAAGCCAATGGGATGAAAAGAATTTGCAGTCTTTTTTTTTTTTTCCCCTGCCTTCCTATTTCTATCATTTCAGCTAAATCAAGGGATAAATTTTGCCCAGTATCTCCCAGCACCACAGAGCCTTCACGGTTAATCACAGGCACCCAGGAGTGTGCGTTGTACTTAAGGTAAAGCACAGCTAAAGGCTTTGCAGGAGAAAGGCCTGAGCTTGTTAGGAGATCTCAGATACGAACATCGAACATCGTATGTGAGGCAGAGGGCTACAGTGATTTTTGCATAATCCCTCCCAACGATGTGAGCTACTAAATGTGCAAATATTTGTCAAAGCTAAACAAAGAGAAAAGGTTTACTTAAGATGAAATAATGCACAGCAAGGAGCCATCCTGGAATAAACTTCAGAGGGAGAACAGGCTGAAGCATGGATTAAAGCCCGCTGCGGAGATCAACTCCAGGGAGCAAGCCTGGGATCTCATCGACTGCAGCACTCAGCCCTGATGGGGATCCCGTGTGGAACACAATGTATTTCTCTGGTAGCTCCCATGATGACCAGGAGACTCTTCTCCCCTTGCACATGGGGGTGTTGCCCACCTGGACAGAAGCTGTAAGATGGGAAGCCAGGTTTCCTGTCCCCCTGTTCACAGCCCCCCAGTTCAGAGGGACTGGCCAGGCAAGCACAAAAAAAAAAAAAAAAAAAAAAAAAAAAAGTCTTCATAGGTAGACAGCAAGGCACTGGGAGCTGAAGCCCTTGGGACACCATGCCACCACCATAGGACTAGGGGGAACAGAGCTAAATTCTCAGATCAAAACAACCTTTCTGACTGGTGATAGCAACCTGATGGACATCCCCTTGCTTTGCACGTGTAGGTGAACTTACACCTTTCCCTCTTCACCGGGTTCCCTTTACCCTTCCCACCAGGTTAGATTCCAGCTACGCTCACTGCTCTCTCAGCAGTAATCCAGGATGGATCTTGACCAGCTTCCCTGCATCCAGAGGCAAAGACACGGAATTTATGAGTAACCTTTTTGTTTTTTCTCCTGTGAACTGTTTTCAACATTTAGAAATCATTTGAATATTATGCAAATTGAAATGACTTGGCTTCTAAATATCATGAAAAATGCCCACTCCAGAAGCCTGTGCCATATGGAAATTACCTCTGCTGAGATGTTGTGAAATAAATCACCATTAAGCAAAGGATGGATTGGCCAGAAGTGAACAGCTGACGTGTGAAGTGAGGTTTGTGGTTAACTCGTTCAGTCCGCAGGTCGCCAGGGTACCCCAGATGGATCGTGCCCGGGGGGGGGGGGGGGGGCGGGGATTGGATGCTCACACCACAGAAGGGCACTGCTCCGCCATGGGCAGGCAGGTTGCCTCTCTGCTTTCCAGGCTGCCAGTTCAAAGACAGGTCATGCGAAGTTGCTGGTTCACTTCCATTTCACAAACCACGTGACTTCAGCGTGGGATGCTCGGAAATGATTTATCTGGCACTGCTAAACGAGCTGATGTGCTGGGCACCAAGTCAGTCTCCTCAGGAAACAAAGAGATGGTGATGGTTGAACTGCAGTCTGGCATCATGAGTGCACATGATGATTGCTGTCAGCCCTGCACCATCCGTCCATCCATCCATCCATCCATCCATCCATCCATCCATCCATCCGACCATCCATCCACAACTGCAAACAGCCAGAGAGGTATTGCCCATGCACAGGACCTGGCAGGATAAATGAGAGCCAGGAGGGAGGATGAAGATATGAGTGGTAATAGCTACAAGGAGATTGGGAGAGTGTGCAGAGGGATTCATGAGTCCCCATGAGCATGAATCAAGGCAGAGGCAGGAGAACGGGGCCAGTCTTGGTGCAGCTGCTTCCAAATACACTGGGAAAAAGCCCTGCTTTTTCTTTTTATCTTATCTAGAAGATACTAGATTTTCCCTGCATGATGGGGAGAGCAGGGGAGGATGGGGAAGCAGAGGAGGAGCCTTGTGGCCCTTTCTTATGGAAAAGCATGGGGGGATCCACACCATGGGGCTGCCCAGAGCAGGGCCTGGGTGGGGTAGGGTGAAGCACATGGTAAGTGGGACTATTTGTGCTTATTTTTATCAGGGAGATTAAATTTATCTGTTTGCATTTGAAGTAAACTTTCTAGGAATGATTTACTGCAGAAGTAATTAACTCTCTCAGCTCTATAGATCCATTAAGGAGATTTTCCATAAGCTTGTAAAGATCCCAGTTTTTTAGACACGGGTAAAACCTGTGCTATTTACACGGGTTGGGTAGCATCACCAGCTCAGTCTGCACATGGTAAGCGAGCTATAAGCAAAGTGAAAACTGATCACAGGTCACATGTCCTGGGTTGGTTCTGGCTTTGCTGAAACTGCCCAAAGGACTCTGGGTTTGGGTAAGCTGGGTCTAGGGAAATGGCTCAGGAGAAAGAAAGAAAAGAAAATGGTTTGGAGGTGAGGGGAACAGCAATAGTGGGTGGCTCAGAAGCTGAAGACAGAAAGAAAAGCCTGTGGTCCAGCTGCAGGTCCTCTGTGGAGCTAACCACCCCAGTGTGTACCGAGGCAGTATGATGGGAAGGTCTTTGGCCCTGTCCTCCATGCAGGAACGATGAATGAGAAATGAAGTAGATGGTGCAAAGAGAAGCAGCAGAAGCCAGGTATGGCTTCAGGAAAATATGCACACAGGGATGACATTTTCTCAGCAGGTAAGGGAAGAGACATTGAATCCAGGGAGGAGGGAAAAGGTTTGGGACTAATGCTTCTTGCAAGGGGAAGAGAGGTTTGGGTGGCCAGCCCCTGGAAGATTCCAGGTATAAGCATCTCATGGTAGCAAAAATTCAGGAGCCCAGCGGACAAGTGATGGATGGGCAGGTTTGCAGACATCCAGTGCTAAAACAGGGAGCTGTGCCACGCTGTAACCGCTGCCTGTGCCCCAACAGCAGTCAGGTATATGGAAATAAAGGTGGAGCAGTGAGCAGGGCTTAAGGTCTCCTGAGACAGGCTAGCACCCACGGATGAGCCAGTCCCTGGCCTTGGCGCTGCCACCGAGTTGCAGATGCAATGGCAAGTGCTCATGGCTCTGGGCAGCACTTCGGGGTTTTTCTCTGGAGCTGGCAAAGCTGTTTGAAGTTAGGAAGTGCTCAATAACTGCTGAGAATTATCAGGCAGGTATTTCTGTGCTCATTTAGTAATGAAAAGCTTTGCATTCCCCTGTAACTGGAAGCCCCTTTGATGCAGAGGACAACACCGATTCTCTGCTTCATTAAATCCCATTATAAACATCCCCCTGCTCTGCTTAGTGACTGACTGAAATTCAGCCTGCCCAAACCTTCAGTGCAGCTGAACTCCCCCCAATGCCCTCCCCTGCCTTCAAGTCGTGAGCGCGATTTTCTGCAGTAGCATTTTACGGGGAAAGGCAGGGCAGAAGCCTCCCCGGAGAGCACACCTAGCCAGATGCCTTCCCCCCATCCCAGCAACAAGCAGCAGGACGCTAAGCTGACTGCAGGCAGTGAATCAGAAATTGTAATTCTGTTGCTTTTCATCCCATGGGAATTTTCCTCCTTCCTGATACAGGCTGGGTGAAAATAGCCCTTCCCAACTCCATCATGACCCGGGGATGAGAGCACAAAAAAAAGGATCGAGAGATGCAAGAGGAGAGAGACTCTGGAGTCTATTTTCTCTCCCTTTCCTGCCCCCACAACACCCAGCAGGCAATAGTGCCTTATAAGGCAGAATTTCTGATGCACTGGGAAGGGGAAAGGTTTATTTTGAGGTTTCCAGCAATGGTGTGAAATTCAGATCTCATTCAATAGCAGCTGACTCGCTCAAGTATTAATTGATTTTGCTGCGAGGCTCCCTTGTGCCCCCTCACTGCCTTTCCCCCCTCCTTTGCACACTGTGTGCACCAACTGTGTTTTGCCATCATTTCTGAGCAGCCAAACTCCATCCCAGGACCCCAGAACATCCCCTGCTCTCCTCCTCCCTGCTCCTTCCGCCAGCTCGTTCCTCTCTTCTCATTTGTGTCTCACTTGTGCCTTCACTGCTGTATCTATCTTCTCTTTTCTGTTGCCCATCTGAGATGGCATCTCTGCCTTGCATCTCCCGTTTTGTCTGGAGAATCTGACCTATCCTTTCCCCCACGTTTGTTGACTTTCCACCCTGCTCCCAGCAGATCAGACAGGTACTTCAAACCATCTTTGCTACACCACCAGAACTCAACCTGACTATATTGGCAGGTCAAAGAGCAAGTAAGCCAGAAAAGGCAATAAACCAAGTCATTGTCTGGTAACTCAAAAAGCCATGATGAAGCTTACTCTGCAGCTGTGTTGTCTTCACACGCCTAAATCAGCTTCCTCCCCTTGCTCATTGACTGGTGCATTAAGCAAGTTTCCTGGGGATGAAGCTCCAGAGATGCAGGAGCACGGAGCAAGGTCCTACAGCTGTCTGCAGGCTGCTGAGCATCTGTCGTGGGGCTCTAGCCTTGCCCTGTGCAGTCCTTGCCTCCTGCACCCCTGAGGAGAAGCTATGGGAGACCCACCACCGTGTACGAGTCCATCAGGACTTGCCTGGCACTCAGGGTCTCTGGGACTTTGGGATTTTTAGGCAGTACTAACTTTATAGAAAAATACAGCCTAAAGAGGCATGAGCAGCTGGGGAAATCTTGGTTTCAGGGCTGGCTGTGTAATAGGTTTCCTCTGAATGAAAATGTCGATGGAAACTGATTTTAATGTTTCCCTAAGCATTTTCTGTTCTTCATTAAAAAATTAGAAAGAGGGGTTATCTGAAACGTTTTTGTTAAAAGTTCAACAGTCTGTGCAAGGAGAAACTTTGAAAAAAAGAGAAAAGGTAGTTTAGTAAAAAAATATTCAATTCCCCATCAAAATATAGCTTAACTGGGGAAATATTAACCAGCTGTAACAATATTGGATCAGGAGGGAAATAGCTGCAGATAGAATCTTATTTCTTGGAGCTGACTTTTCATCAAAACTCTCAAGTTTTTTTCTGCCTAAAAATTTCAGTTGAAAATGTGATTTTGTATCCCCACAGGAATCAGGTACTTTCTGAAATCAATTTGGTTTAGTAAAGAATCCAACTTTCCATCCAGAAACAGTCTAGGCATAGAATGCTTGCCTTTCTCTCCACTTTTCAAGTGACACCCTCCTCCCCTCCCCCCAGATCCCTCTCTTGTACATGACAGAAATTGCTGTTGAATTTGTTCTGAAATACTTGTAGTCCCTGAAGAGGTCATTAAGTAGTTCTTGGTCTTTATCCCCTCCTAGCTGTTTTCCTTTTTTTTTTTTTTCTTCTTTTCCTTTTTTTTTTTTTCTTTTCTGAGCATGAAGAAAGTTGTACCTGGGTGGACTGCGGTTGGGCAGGTAGACTTCCCATATTTACTGGGACTTGGAGCTACAAGGAGTATAACAGTCTCCCTCAAATATCGATCGTTATCAAATTAGTTGCATGTTAATGGAACAGGCCTGAAGGAACTGGTTTTGCTATAAATCTGTGGGCACTGTTCTGTGTACAGAATAATTGATGGCATGTTATAAATGTTTGAGTGGCATGACTTTGCAGTGGTGCATCAAATGCGTGAGCTGTGTTAGTTATTCCAAGTGAATGCCTGTTAAACACCAGACAACTTTGCACTACGGACACCAGCAAGAGAGCTGTGTAAACACTTGTCAGGCTTTTCAGAGGTTTCCCTGATGCGTGCACCTGACTTTGTCCCTATTCTTGTAATACTCAGGCTGAGTTCCCAGGACACCAAGGGAATGGACCAAGATGCCCTTAGCGTTCCCTAGGAAGAATCCACATGGATTCCCCACATGCAACATTTCAGATTTCCTTAACATCAAAGGGACTGTTTGCTCATTTCTTAATTTGACTTTTTCCGACGCAAAATCATCCCCACTTTGTGATGAAAAGGGAGGTAAGCGATGCTGAGGAAAATGCTGATACTTCCATTGTGCCACCAAAGGCTTTACAAAGAAGCTGTGCCAAAGGCAAAGATGTGGTCAGCTGGGAACCCCTTGCCCTGCACAGAGGGTTTTGGCCTCAGGCTTCGAGTAAGGGGACTCCAATACAAATTTATAATTGGAGAATTAGTTGCCGCATGAGCAAAAAGCAAATAGCGAATGCCTACTTCACAAGGTCTTAAAAGCACTGGAGAGGTGGATTCATATAAAAGATAATGAACCATGGTATATTTGTTACAAAGCTAAGCAGCTAATCTGACATCCCCACGAAGCAACTGCTGTGTTTGCTGCTGCTGCTGCTGGGGTAATGTGCTGTGTTTGCTAATGAGATTCTGTATCAGGGTGTTTACCAGGAATCCCATTCAGCTCAAGTTCAGTTTGAATGAGTGTCAGTCCCTGCAAAACCCTGACTACTATCACGAGTAGAAGAAGCAGCAGCAGTACAGTGTGGTGCCATGCGCCCCAGGACCTTTGGGCTTGGAGAGAAAAATGTCTCTTGTATTTGGAAAGTTGCTCCCCTGAGCTCGGGGATTGGCAACAGCCTTTGGGAAACTACTGCTTCCACCTGACCATCACCTCCTACACTGTGACCATAAGATGGATATGCCTCTAAGACCTGTTGGTGTTGCAGCCAAAGTGAGAACATGCCTAATACCAGAAAAACTGGAATTTGCTTGCTTTGCCTTCAAGCCACGCAGCCGTATCTGTGCAGCTGCATCACAGATGGGTCCTCCCAGACTGTGTGGACTCCGGGGGTGCCACATGGCTGCGTCCCATTTTCCCCATCCTGCTTGAAGGAAGAACCGGTGACTCGTGTCTCAGGCCTACACGTTTCCCTTGGCTGTGAAGAACGGTCCGAGATGACTCAGATACAGGTATCTTTGCTGGAGCCATCTCCGGGTGGTGAGCTGGGTCCCATCATCAGTGCTTGTGTCTCCATGGTGGTTTGGATTTGCCATACTTTCAAGCATGGTAAGAAAGGGAAGGGAAGGGAAGGGAAGGGAAGGGAAGGGAAGGGAAGGGAAGGGAAGGGAAGGGAAGGGAAGGGAAGGGAAGGGAAGGGAAGGGAAGGGAAGGGAAGGGAAGGGAAGGGAAGGGAAGGGAAGGGAAGGGAAGGGAAGGGAAGGAAGGGAAACCAAAATAAACCAAAACAAATCAAACCAAAACAAAATTAATCAAACCAAAACAAATCAAACCAAATGAAAACATGAACCAATCAACTAACCAAAACAAACAAAAATACCCCAAACCAAAACACCCAATAAAAAATAAACCACGGATATTCCCATAGGCATTTTGGACTAACCCTGCCCCAAGAAGCCCTGGTGGCAATGACTGTTCCCCATTCAGCTTCACCCCCACTCCACACAGGGCCACCAGATCCCTTCTTTGTGAAGCTGGACTATTCTCTGCCCATGCCAGAGGGGATTTGTATCTCTGTTCACCCTCACCGCCCTTTTCTAAACCTGTTTGGTATTTTGTTAGTCCTGCTGTAGCCTTCTTGAAAGGAGACGACTAGAAAGGCACATGGCCCTCAGGGTGCAAATGCTCCCTGGGTGTTTTGCTTCACACTGCTCTGGTCCCTGCTCCTTACACTGCCCAAATGCTCTTTGCTTACTGCTGATCAGGGTGCTCTAATGCCTTCCCATCTCCGTCAAGCTCTTCCCCTTGCCTAGCAAGAGCTAGTTTAGACCTTGCCATTGTACTAAGGTGGAAAGGATTGATTTCCCCGTGTGCTTTCTTTCGCCTTTATCAACACCGGTATGGGTCTTGTAGTTCCCAGCCCTTCTATATTGCGGAATTTCCTCCGTAGCTGGTTTCAGATTTGACTGTGCTCAGTAACAGCCCATCGTATGCAAATACTGTCTCCTTTCGATTTACTCCCTTTTCAGGTGGTTTAGAAACATTATACAACCCAAATCTCAGCACAGACCTCTGGGGAACTCTACTGGCAGCCAGTTCCATTTATCCCTGCTCTTTATTCCCCTCTTTTAACCTATATGTTCCCACTTTACGCCAAGGCAGCCAGCTCTTGAGGAGCTCCTAACGAGAGAGCACGCAGGATACATTTGGGAAATCCATGTGTGGTGTATAAAGCTGGATCACCCTTCTCTACATGCTTGTCATCTCACTCAAAGAGCTCAGACGAATGTCTGAAGCATTTCTTCCTGCTGTATATCCATGACTACTAATTTATTCTGCACTACAGCCTTTTTCCAAGTTTTCCAGCGCAGAAGTCAGCCTTAATGCTCTGTGCTTCCCCGGGTTGTCCACGACTTCTTTTTATAAATTGGCATCTCATTTGCCACCTCCTATTCCTTTGGCACTGAGGCCAATTTAAGCAATGGGTTACAAGCCACAGTGAGCAGCTCAGCAATTTCAGATCTGAGCTCCTTCTGTGAGCACCAGCTGGTCCTGACGATTTGTCATTATTCACATTATCGATTCAGTCTAAAATCCTCCTTACTGACAATTCAACCTGAGGTTGCTCCTCTAACTTGTCTCCCCCACGACCCAAAGGCCCCAGTGAAGAACTGTCTCCATATTCCAGCGCAAAGAACTAACAGGGATTTTCTGCTGTCACTTTACCTTAACCAACACTGCTCCACACTTTGGTCACCTGTTGGCTACTCCAAGTCTTCAGCAGGTTTCCTGATGGCCTTGGCTTACCAGGATCATGAGCTGCTGAAGGACTGAGCAGAACTGAGGATTAGAGAAGGCTTTGCCCCTTTCTGCTTTTTTTCCACGAGTCCAAATGCCCAGCCAAGGAACAAGGTGTCCCAGGGAGGAGCCATATGAAAATAGTTCCTTCAAGCTGGCCTTTGCAGCCAGCTGGGACAGCCCCAGTCAGCCACACCTGAAAGAGGCAGGGTATATCATCTGCCTGGATTTCCTACCAGTCCCTGGTGACCAGGCTTGGAAATGAAGCATATGGGCAGACAGGAGCTTTAGAAAGAGTTTAGGGAGTTCTAAGCAGTTGTCTTTTAGTTTGGGATTTTTTCCCCCCATAAATTCAAAAAATCCTTGGGGGTAAAATGTAATTCTTCCCCTAATGCCATATATTCCCCTTGATGTCCCTCCTGTGACCAGCCCCTTCCAGCAGAGCCTGGAGTTACCTACAAATCCAAACCAGACGTTTTTCCCAGCCTCAAAATAGCGTGTAGCTCTCATTCAGCTCCAGCTTGGCTGAGGGACACTGAGCAGGTGAGTGAAATGGGAATACGGATTTTAAGCACTATATAGGCAACCCAGTCTCCACAATGATGCCACAGCATGCCTGGCCCTCCTCCCCATGACGGCACTGCTAAAAATGGCAACAGCCCTTCAGAGGCTGGGAACCCCCCCGCCTCGCTACCAGACTGCATTTAAACCACAACAGCTCCGAGCTCCTTTTCTCCCCAGGACCATGCCTTGCTGGTGCACAACAGTCTGTCACCCACAAATAGATATTACTAGAGGGACTTTCTGCACCTGCTTATAAGCACTAAGGAGAAATGCCCGGTGCTCACTGCTTGCCATGACGGTGATTTCACGCTCTGTTCCACGCAAGCCCCTCTGCCCCGGGTGCTGAGCACACTGTGCAAACTCCTGGAATAAAGGGGTTGGATTGACACGAGCAGGGAGCTGCAAGAGCCGCACCATACTCCATCACATGGGTAGCCATTACTCAGGCTTCTCATTAATGTTTAATGAAGAGAAATGCTGACTGAATTGTAACTGGAAAGAAACCACCTGGATTATTAAAGACAGTCCTGAGCCTTCAGCCCGCTCCATTCCCAAGGAGACCACCAGGGCGAGGGGGCTGCAGCAACAGAGGCAGAGAAGGGGAGAAACTCTCCACCTTGCCATCACAGACGTGCACACACATTCGTACTCAGACTCCTGTGCACACGCCCGACTCGATATGCTTAATCAGCAAAGCGAGGAGCTTGTGGAAGTCCCTGTGGCAGGCAGGAAGGCAGCACCGCGCAGAAACCCAGCATCGTGATGAGCTGCGTGTACCAGGATGCTGTCAGTGGAGACCGCAGTCTGAAGGTCCAGCCATAAAAGCTCTATCTAACCCTTTCCCAGGCAGAGCTGCAAAATAAGGACGTAAAATAATTTTGCAGTGCTCGCTCCGAATGGCTGCTGAATGATGCTGCAGCTGAGAGCAGCTTTAGCTGCCCACACGGGTCACAGATGCCCTGTAACAGAGCTGAAGCAAAAATGTCCTGACTCTGGAGAGCTGAGCTGTGAAACAGCTTCAGCTGCAGACTTCAGAGCATTTTCCATCCTGTGGGTAAATGCAGCTTTTTGT